>NC_087217.1:48380893-48400893 GCF_015104395.2 Macrobrachium nipponense | reverse complement strand
ACTTCGTAAACAAGGTTCTCAGCGGCTTGATAAAAGTAGTACAATGTCTCCCAAGCAGTGCTTCGTGGGCCATCCCACACTTCGAAAACAAAGTAATACGACCGACGTCATGTTGCACAATCGCAGAATGACAAAGTCTGCGTCGTTACCAAAGCTCCGTCTGAGTCTTCTTCCTGGGAACCTCCACGGCGCCAAGATCTCGTTAATGACTTATGAAAGCTATACCAGCTTATAAATGCGTTGATGAAATCCCATATGATTTCCTCTACAGTTACATACGGATGACCAGTCTTTACGAATCACATAGGCACAGCTATCACGAAGGAGAGGCCTAGAATAATCAGCAATCACATAGGCACAGCTATTACGAAGAAGAGGCTTAGAATAATCAGCGCTATTTCGCTGCCAAAAAAATACATCGTGCACTACCTCAGATGAAGAAGAGCAAATGGCAGCTACATGCCAGGTGAATTTCATTAGAACCGAGCACACAATCAGGGCCGAATTCCTAGTGTCAGTCACACTAATGGCTAATTAGCTAACAAGGTGAAATGACTGATGGCTGGTAATCGCTTCAATTCGTAGCCAATACAAAATCTCATAGTGCTGATTTGATAAACGCATCCAGATGTTGCGAACGAGATCATTCCAGAGGCTGTTAATGGACTTTTTGAAGTACAATTATCAAAGGCGAATGTGCAGTTTCAACCAGCTGTATTGGCAACAACAGTGCATAATGATATCAATGCTAATAAGTGCTTCAATGATGATAATAGTAATGAGAATTTAAAATGTATTAAATTTGTTTAATTTCTAAAAATGACCAGCACAATAATAATATGATAATAATGATACATTTTTCTTAGCACCTAACCATATTCCTTCAATGTAAAAAAAGAAAAAAAAAAACACACAAAGGCGATTTCTCTTTCTCTCTATCTCCTACCAACCCCATCATCTCCCTCCCCCCAATCCCAGTCCCTGCCCCTCCTCCCACAAAAGCCAACAAACAATCAATAAATAAAAAAAGCGCAATTAACAAAACTGATGACAAAGCGCTCATCAAACATAAATTAACAAAAATAAAAAGCCCCAAAAAAACTACAAGCTCTCGAAAAGGAAGAGACATATAAGAAATAAAATAAAAATAAAATACGATCAAGAAAAAAAAAAAAAAAAAAGATTCGTCTGAACATGAAATCGAAGAGCAAATGAAAAAGGACGACATCCGAGACCTCGACCTGTCCCTACCCAGACCACAATCATCTGCGGTCACCTCTGCCGCAACATCAGACACAACCCTCAGCCCGCACCCACAAAACCCATCCCATCCAACCCAACCCTCCACCCCATTCAAAACCCCATTCCTCCTCTACACACCCTCACCCCCTTTTTAATCCTATAGCAGCATCTGTCTCATTTCTTTCTTTCAGGTGTCCTCTGCTGAGTGTTATGCTGAGGTAATAATAATAATAATAATAATAATAAAATAATAATAATAATAATCCGTGCAGGTCTTCGAAAGCTTTGCTTTGTATTTTAAATAACAAGATCAGACATTATTGTGGATTTTTACTTTTCCAATAGTATAATAATAATACCTATCTCTATAATAGTAATAATTATCTCTTTCTGTGACAACATTCTGTGGATAACGAACTCCACGTCCATTCATGCCGTCATCCAGCCCGTGGCCAGAGCCTCTCGCCACTGGTTCCTGTAGATGAGAGAGAGAGAGAGAGAGAGAGAGAGAGAGAGAGAAATAAGTGATCAACTGCTATAAAATAGTCCTGGATCTCTTAGTGAAGTTTATCAGCACATTCATTGTGATGGCCTTTCTACATGAAATTGCTCTTAATTAACTTACAACAAAATTGATTTCAGCTCAAGTGTACCAAGGTATGACACCTAAATATATATATATATATATTATATATATATATATATATATATATATATCTATATATATATACCACATATATATATATATATATATAATATAGTATATATGTATATATATATTATTATGTAATGTTATAATATATTATATTATAATTATATTTATTTATATATATATTATATATATTATGGAAAACAGTACAATAGCATCTGGCTGAATGTATACCACAATGCCGCCTGTGGAAAAAAGGGTATTCCTATTTAACAAGTCCAATTACAATTAACGAGTCAGGTGTATTCTAAACGCTGCTGTACCTTACACAATCGAAGGGGTTATATACAATCGTTCACTCAGACTAAGGCAATACAATTACACGTCCGATAAGACGCCATTATTGGATTCCCCTTTATTGAGCAATTTTTCATCACTTCCAGAATGACGAAATCACAGAGGACTCGATATAGTACACGTCAACCATTGCATTGTGACGAAATGATTGTCGCGTCTCCATTTGCATACCTGAGCTAAGAGAAGGAATTCTTATGTCTTTTGGGGTCAATAGAAGGTTCTTAAAATAAAAACACTGATGCTTAAAAAAAAAAAAAAAAAAAAAAAAAAAATTGGGGTGGGTGTGTGTTGCGCGTGCTAAGTTGCCTAGTATGTACTAAACAAAGCTTTGCCGCAATAAAAAAAAAATATTTGGGTGGGGGTGGGGGCAAGTTCTCACAAACAGCTGTTTATTTCAATAAAAGAAAAACCGTGAATCTTTGATATGTTATATAAATAACACCGTTTTCCGACCGAATTTATATAAAGACTTAGAAATGAGGTAGATGATAACTGATTTGCATATTTGTACCATGAGTCAAAATAACAGAAATTTTAAAAAAATATTCTTTCTATTTACAGTTGTAAATGGGCAACTGATAGGACTGTAACATACTCATATATTTAATCAGTTTCTGTATTTCCTAATCAAAACCGATCTAAACTACATTTCAACCATTACAGGAAACACAATCGGAAATGAATTATGACCACAATTGTACAGCCACACATTCAGCCCTAGCAGTTAAATTTTCGAACTACTGTACATTTTTTTTCTCTCTCTCTCTCTCTCTCTCTCTCTCTCTCTCTCTCTCTCTCTCTCGGACGGATACACAATCACAAGTTACCTTCTTCTTCTTTCTCTCTCTCTCTCTCTCTCTCTCTCTCTCCCTTCTCTAACGGACACACAATCACAAGTTACCTTCTTCTCTCTCTCACAGACGGACAAACAATCACAAGTTACCTTCTCTCTCTCTCTTTCTCTCTCTCTCTCTCTCTCTCTCTCTCCTGCACCCTACAGCAACCATATCCCTGTGATATTTGTGTACAAAAGACTCATTCTGAAGAAACTACGACATCACTTTGCCCACGAACATAAAAAGTAGAAGCTTTAGAGACGTAGTAGTCGACGACAACTTTCTCATGAGATAACTGGAGATAACTGGATTGAAAAGATCCGCCTCGTTGTCACAGGGGGGGGGGGGGGGATAATCCGGGAAATTGCCTTTGCGATAGAGCCTTCGTTTAACAATCGTCTCCTAATTAACGTTCTCCTTTGATCGATTTCCCAGATTCCCGGAAGTAATGGTGTAATCAACGAATTTCTTCAGTAGCTTTGGTAACTTAAAACGAAATAGAAGTATACCGAACCTGTGATTTTATGTAAATAGGAATAAATGGAGTACAATGTAATGATGCTGTGTAAAAATACATATTTTCATAATATAATCACTTCATTCAAAAATGATGTCTGTGTAAAAATAATCTATTTTTTATGTAATCACTTTATTCAAAAGTGATAACTGTGTAATTTTTTAAATTATATATAGTTCCTCGTTGGACCAGTGGGTACCGTGCTCGCCTACCGA
This sequence comes from Macrobrachium nipponense, assembly GCF_015104395.2. Classification (NCBI taxonomy): domain Eukaryota; kingdom Metazoa; phylum Arthropoda; class Malacostraca; order Decapoda; family Palaemonidae; genus Macrobrachium; species Macrobrachium nipponense. Next base: position 48,397,077 of record NC_087217.1, on the reverse strand, counting down.
TTCGGGAGTCACCAGTTCGATTCCCAGCTCTGCCAATGTGGAATTGGAGGAATTTGTTTCAATTGATTATAAATTAATTTCTCGATATAATGTGGTTCGGATCTCACAATAAGCTGTAGGTCCCGTTTCTAGGTAACCAATTGGCTCCTAGCCATGTAAAAATATCTAATCCTTCGGGCCAGCCCTAGGAGAGCTGTTCATCAGCTCAGTGGTCTGGTTTTAAACTAAGATACCCTTAACTTTAGAGTTTTCTTCATCGTGTTATCAATTTATTCAAAAATGATGCCGGCGTAAAAATAATTTTCTTTTACTATGTGATTAGATCACTTCATTCAAAACAACAGGCTTAATATACTTCCTAACTTACAGGAAATACTGGTTTACAGATTTGACCTTGGAACTAATGTCTGTAGGATGATACTGATACTAAAAACAATTATATTTTCTTTATATAATTAATTACTTCAAGACAACACAACCAAACGCTTTTATTTAAAAACATCAGCAAAATGTTCAAGTTATCAGTTTAAATATAAATGATATTCAACATATGATTCATTTATTCAAGACAACATAATTAAAGTGAATACATTTCCTCCCCAAATCTAACATAATTAAACTAAGTAAATTTCCTCCCGCAGTCTAACATAATTAAACTGAATACATTCCCTCCCGCAGTCTAACATAATTAAACTTCTAACAAAATTAAACTCAATACATTCCCTACCATAGTCTAACATAATTAAACTGAATACATTCCCTCCCGCAGTCTAACATAATTAAACTGAATACATTCCCTCCCACAGTCTAACATAATTAAACTGAATACATTCACTCCCACAGTCAAACATAATTAAAATTAATATATTAACCCCCAAGCCTAACAAAATTAAACTGAATACATTTTCTCTACCACAGCTGGGAAAAGACATTAAAATCACTTATCCTTATAGAATGTGGGGCGATAAATGTCTCAGAATCAAGTGTCTAAGAGCAATTTCAGCTAAGGAGATTTTCTTAATGGAGAATGACTCACAGCATACGAGCTTCTACAACGCAAAGTATTTCGTCATTGTTTGTTTGGTGTTTTTACGCTGCATGGAACCAGTAACGGTTATTCAGCAACGGGACCAACGGCTTTACGTGACTTCCGAACCACGTCGAGAATGAACTTCTGTCACCAGAAATACACATCTCTCACATCTCAATGGAATGCCCGAGAATCGAACTCGCGGCCACCTAGGTGGCAGGCCAAGAGGATACCGATCACGGCACCGAGGCGCTATTTCGTCACTGTCATTATTACAGTTATAATCTAACGGGAATTCGTGTCTGGGTGATAATCACTAAAGGATGATAATAGCTTAAAGGATGATAATTACCAAAGGTGATCTATACACAAGGATGATAATTATAATCGCTAAAGGTGATGTTCACGAAAGCGTGACTGATAATCACTAAAGGATGATGATAGCTTAAAGGATAATAATCGCTACAAGATGACTGATAATCGCTGAAGGATGATAATCGCTACAGTATGATAAATCACTAACGGATGACTGACAATCCCTAAAGGATAATCACCACTAAAGGATGTCTGATAATCACTAAAGGATAATAATCGCTACAGGATTATTGATAATCGCTAAAGGATGATAACTGCGCTACAGGATGATAATCACTAAATGATACTGACAATCTCTAAAGGATATTCACCCTTAAAGGATAATAATCACTGCAGGACAATAATCGCTACAGGATGATTGATAATCGCTAAAGGCTGATGATTTTGCTACAAGATGATAATCACTAAAGGATGACTCACAATCCCTAAAGGATAATCACCACTAAAGGATGTCTGATAATCACAAAAGGATAATAATCGCTACAGAATATAAACCACTAAAGGATGTCTGATAATCACTAAAGGATAATAATTGCTATAGGATTACTTATCATCGCTAACGGATAATAATCGCTAAAGGATGATAATCACGAAAGGATGACAGACAATCTCTAATGGATGGTTATAGCTACAGGATTACTGATAATAATCGCTAAAGGAAGTCTACTTTATCAACTTCTCTACAAGCATTAACGACTCTCTTTTAAAGGATTTTTAATTAATTCGTTGTGAATATTTACGTAATATATGCTTTTTTTTTATTCCATTATTGCTACGGTCAATTTACTGGACATATTAGTCCTCCGACTGCACAATGATTAAAATAAAATGTACGCATCGAAATTTTGCTAAAGTGATCGAGAAGAGTATGAAAAATTCAGCTAAACTATGACAATGATTATTTTAATGAATTATAATTAACGGTATAATGAGACTAGAAAAGTTAAATACTATTCCCGCAGATTTTGTTTTAAAAAAACAAGTAAAAAAAGTATGAAAAATTCAGCTAAAATATGACAATGGTAATTTTAATGAATAAAAATTTACGGTATAATGAGACTAGAAAAGTGAAATACTATTCCTGCAGATTTTGTTAAAAAAAAAACAAGCAAAAAGTATGAAAAATTCAGCTAAAATATGATAATGATTATTTTAATGAATAATAATTAACGGTGTAATGAGACTAGAAAAGTGAAATACTATTCCTGCAGATTTTGTTAAAAAAAAGTATGAAAAATTCAGCTAAAATATGACAAAGATTATTTTAATGAATTATAATTAACAGTATAATGAGACTAGAGAAGTGAAATACTATTGCTGCAGATTTTGATTTAAAAAAAGGCAAATAAAAAAGTATGAAAAATTCAGCTAAAATATAACAATGATTATTTTAATGAATTATAATTAACGGTATAATGAAACTAGAAAATTTAAATACTATTCCCGCAGATTTTGTTTTAAAAAGGCAGGCAAAAATGGATAGTGTTAATTAAGAGTAACGGGTCATAAAAATTTGATAAAAAATCTAAATAGCACAAATTCCATAACAATCAATCATTTAAAGAGATCGTCACGAGTTCGCTTTGCTCTCTAGAACGAATGTCTTTTAACGAAAGAGAACGCTCTCTACAGGATGACACATCTAAGTCACATACCTCTGTCAAGTGTTACCGTACAAGATTGGGCAAAGATAAAGGTACGAGGATAAACACGCAGTCGCTGTGGTGATATCGAGGTACATGAGGCTATCCACCATTTCTTAGAAATGATTTCCGAATGGAGTATCAATCTCTCTCTCTCTCTCTCTCTCTCTCTCTCTCTCTCTCTCTCTCTCTCTCTCTCTCTCTCTCTCTCTCTCTCTCTCTTAGTGGGGTGAGAGAGCAGTATGGGTTCTTTTTAAAACATTTTTCGCCCGATTCCATTATGGAGTGAATATTTCTCTTTTTATTTAATATATATATATATATTTTACAGTTTTGAACAGCAAGTGTCCCACTTCATCATTCGTGTCTACTTAAATTCCCTAACTAACCTTGATTCGGACATAAAGCACAAAAATATCTTATATTAACTGATAAGGAATTTATTTCCTAATACACACATTTATATACATACATAAATATCTCTCTCTCCTCTGTCTCTTCTCTTCTCTCCTCTCTCTCTCTCTCTCTCTCTCTCTCTCTCTCTCTCTCTCTGCCTATTCGAATTACATATAAATAAAATTTCAAAACGAGTTTTTCAATGACATGACCGATTACCATTAAGAACTCTGACTTAATAGAAAAAAAAAAAAAAAAAAAACTTCTTACTAATCAAATCTGTCACGTAACTATGAGCAAAGAATATTTCAAAACTGCAAAAAAATTAATAATAAAATAATATGAAATAAAATAAAATAATATAAAAAATAAAGAACACTTCCCTCTCAATTGAAAGAATTACAAAAATAATCGAGGACACAATTATTATCTCTCAGTTACTTCACAATAAAGAAAAAAAGGCTGTTATTCGTTAATTTCAGAATTAAAAAAAGGAGAAAATCGTAATTTCTCGTTTGCTCATAATCTACGTAGAGATCATTTTTTTATCTCAATTATCTTATAATCAAGGAGGAAATTATCTTTCAATTATTTCATAACCATAAGAAAATTATTTCATGTATTTTACAGTCACGGAAGAAATTATTATTTATTTATTTCATAATGGATAAAATTATCTCTCATTTCGTAATGAAAGAGAAAATGATCTCTCATTTATTTCCTAATGAAGGAGAAAATGATCTCTCATCTATTTCATAATGAAGGGGAAAATTATCTCTTATTTATTTCATAATGAAGACGAAAATGATCTCTCACCTATTTCATAATGAAGGAGAAAATTATCTCCCATTTATTTCATAATTAAGGAGAAAATTATCTCTTATTTACTTCATAACGAAGGAGAAAATTATCTCTCATTTACTTCATAATGGAGAAAATTATCTCTCATTTACTTCATAATGAAGGAGAAAATTATCTCTCATTTATTTCTTAATTAAGGAGAAAATTATCTCTCATTTACTTCGTAATGAAGAAAATTATCTCATTTCATAATTAAGGAGAAAATTATCTCTCATTTACTCATAATGAAGAAAATGATCTCTCATTTACTTCATAATGAAAAAAATTATCTCATTTATTTCATAATCAAGGAGAAAATTATCTCATTTACTTTATAATGAAGGAGAAAATGATCTCTCATTTATTTCCTAATGAAGGAGAAAATGATCTCTCATTTATTTCATAATGAAGGAGAAAATGGTCTCTCATTTATTTCATAATGAAGGAGAAAATTATCTCTCATTTGTTTCACAATTAGAGAGGAAATTTACTCTCAATTATCTCATGATCAGGGAGAACAACTTCTGTCATTTATTTCATAACCAAGACGAATATTATCTCTCATTTATTTCACAACCAAGAGGAACATTATCTTTCATTTATTCCGTAATCAAGGAGAAAATTATCTCTCATTCGTGTCATGATCAGGGAGAACACCTTTCATTTATTTTCATCTTTCATTTATCTCATAATCGTGAAGAAAGTAATCTTTCATTCACAAGTACATTACTTTTCTCATTTATGTCGTAATCGAGAAGAAAATGATCTCGCCGTCAATTCGACAACCACGAAGAAACTCCGTAATTACAAACGTATAACAAACAACCCCCCCCCCCCCCCCCCCCCCCCCCCATCATCTTCCAGCCTATAAAAAGAGTCGTAACAGTTAAAAAAAAATTGAGGTCATTCGCATCACCTTAATTCCGTCTGCGATCTCGAACGAGAGAAACACTTGGAAACCATCAAACAACCGGTGTCTTGGTCATCAGGACCTAATATTGGCACTACTCATAAATCACTTCCGTCTGTAGTGAAGACTTGCGTGGGGGCGTCACAACTGCCGAGGTCTCGCAGATGCCGAGATCTTCTTACTTGCGCAACGGACACTTGTCTTGTTACTTAAGTATGTCCGAGTGACTTGTTCGTTTGTTTGTTTATATGATGGTTTTACGTTGCATGGAACCAGTGGTTATTCAGCAACGGGACCAACGGCTTTACGTGACTTCCGAACCACGTCGAGAGTGAACCTCTTTCACCAGAAATACACATCTCTGACCCCTCAGTGGAATGCCCGAGAATCGAACTCGCAGCCACCGAGGTGGCAGGCCAAGACCATACCGATCAAAGCCACTGAGGCGCTTCATGTTCGAGTGATGTTTGATGGTCTCCTGACAAATCATGCCTTCTCATGGAAGCTGGAAATTTCGAAAGCTGAGCTATTCAGAAAATGCACACCGGGCTGATATGCATAATTCACAGTACTATCAATACTTCTGCCAATGTTATCGTATACATACATGCATTTATATAATATATATAATATATATAAATATATAAGCATCAGTTGTTTTATGATGAGAATTCTGATCCCATACCAATTTCCACCCCTTGGGGTGCGACCCATCACGATCGACAGACCACCAACTATTTAGTAGTCCAGCGACTACATCAACAAGGGCTCAGGAACTCTGCACAAAGCTATATGTCCCATCATGTAGCGGGTGGCTCCAACGAACGAAATCTTTCACTGCCTAACAGTGGACTTCCTGAAGGAGGAGAACAAGCTTGAACAGCATGTTATAGGAGGTCTTAATAATAGCTGTTACAAGGACAAGGTGTTGATGGTTTACTCACCTGCGCCAAAGAGTGACAATTCATCTTGCGATTGACTGAATCGTTTATATAAATCTGGCAAGATCCAAAGACGGTGAAAAATAAATACCCGTTACGAACAAGTTATGTATGTATATGGCCCAGAGCTGGAATACAAGCTATTGTTATCATAATTATTATTATATTGGTTTTATTGTAAGTAATGGCTATTTCAGCCGCGTTTATTTTGTAATAGAAGTGTCTCTATTCTACTTATTACTGACTTTTCATCTGTACTCACATTGGTTATTAAAACGCCAATGGAGGATTCATGTAAAAAACGTGGTATTTGTCAAATTGATTATTATTATTATTATTATTATTATTATTACTATTATCTGAAGACGGCTGCCTATCCTACGGGCTACGGCTGACTGTCCTGCGGGTTACTAAGGATTCAATAACCCGTGCCAGCGGAAGAGGGCAAGGACCTTACAAGATGCTACGGCAGTCAGATGAGAAGCTACAAAGAATAAGATCTTTCCCAGATAGTGACCCCCAAGGGTTGTAACCCAGTGAGTATCCACCTTTGCGGCGTGTTTAGTTCCACAAGCCCGTCGGGGATGACCGTAAAAACAAAAACAAAAAAAGACTGTAAACATCATAAAATAGCAACCCCCCACCCCCCCCCCCCCCCCCCCCCCCCCCCCCCCCCCCCCCCCCCCCCCCCCCCCAGCAAAGAAATATGAGTTCTAGATGACGACCCCCGAACTTTGTAGGGGTGTCACTATCTAGGTTGATCCCAAAAATCTTCAATGGGGGAAACTTACCTAAAATGTAAGTGTAAAGTAACTTTGATAAATTCAAAAATCTAAATACCACCGTGCCCACGCATGCACATAAGCATTATTATCAATATTGAGAGATAATGTAAACATTAATAATGTCGACAGGTACTGTAAAAATTCTATTACTTAAGCCAATGACACACAGCATTATCAATAATGATAAGGGTAATAAGGGTAATAACAGAGAAGAGAGTAATGATTATACCACCACGACAATAATTCCGAATTCTATCAGTCTTAGCACAAGGTAATGACGGCAATAACGTGACGCATATAGCTGGTAACACGAAATGCTGACGGTTACAAAACAAATGTAACAGATACAATTGTTAATATAATGAAAATACACAGAGACCGAATTAGCAGAATTTATTAGCAACTATAAAGGGAAACAAGTCGAAAAACATGCAGACTCATATGTGTGTGTGTATATTTATATATATATATATATATATATATATATATAGATATATATATATATATAATGTAATCTTCTTAACTTCTTGAATTCTTTGCTCTTTTTTGGATACGCTTGTCACTACAAAGCCTGAAGATCCGAGTTCAAAGAAATTTTTTTAAGAAATTGTGATGTCCGGTACCGAGAAACGAACCCAGGTCCCCTAATCACAAAGAGGTCACGTTGCCGACCTGACCACGAGAAGGATTAAAAAGTCTATTCCCTCTCATACATACATATGTAGATTCTACATACATACACACACAGACACACACACACACACACACACACACATATATATATATATATATATATATATATATATATATATATATATATATATATATATATATATCCACTATCACAAGAAACAACGCAAACAGAAGAGATACGATATCATGGAATTGGTAATGTAAATAAGATCCCTTACACTGCCTTAAGTGACAAGGATGAACGAGAAATTTCCTGTCCCTTAAAAGCAACGCAAACAGGGGTTGAAAATTACTTCTACACAAACGGGAACATTATATCAGAGCTTATGAGAGAGAGAGAGAGAGAGAGAGAAATCACCCACTCCTCTTTTCAATGATTAGGTCTAGATTTGATTTTGATAGCGCAGATATATGATATCTATGAGTAAATACTTATTTATATGCATAGCATTACATCGCCCATGGCAATGGGTGAGTCTTGTCAAAGCGAGGAATAATTCTAACTAGATTTTGGTACGGGAAGATGAATTAACTATATACAATCTACTTATCGTTTCGGGATTTCTGTAACCGACAAAGAAAGCCTCTGAAACTATAAGTCTTTTTTATTAACTTTAAAGATAATAATATTTAAACTTCTCCACATTTTAATCTCTCTTCACCACCCAGCACTCTACAAGTGTAATGGTTTCTCACTTTAGTCAAAGTTTTGGGAGTACGGTTTACTAGAAAATTGGTCTGAATAGATAAAATAGCTCAAATAACTCGAGAGTTTTCCAAAAAAAAAATTTCTTTTCTTTTAATTTATTTTTTCTTTTTCATTTAGGTTTTAGAAGTCTCTCTCTCTCTCTCTCTCTCTCTCTCTCGTCTATTCTCTCTTCTCTCCTCTCTTTTTAATATATATAGTATATATATATATATATATATATATATATATATATATATATATATAGTATAAAAGGCCATTAAAACACTCTGGTTTAAAGCTAAGGACTATATTTCGGTGGATTGACTCCCAACCTTATCATCAAGTCCACCAAAATATGGTCCGTAGCTAGAGTGTTTTAATGGGCCTCTTATACTTGTGACGTATCCTGTTTTGACAGAAGAATCTATTTACAAACATATAAGTACACACATTTCCAAGAATATATAATTTAGTTTTAGAGTTACCTTTTTTTGTTATTATTATGCTTATCAGTGTTCATCTCTGACGCCTTCTATTATTTTTTTTTCAACAAACTGAATCAAAAGGCAATCAGTCTGATCTGCGACCCAGCAACTTAACATATTCGATACCTCTCTCTCCGTCCTACAGTTTGAGGTCAAGGGTCACGAACGTCACAGGTCCATTTACCACTGAGATTTCGGGGGAAAGCAAAACGGGCCACCAGTCATTAAGAATCTTCGCTTGTTCTGGGCTTAGGATTTTTTTTTTTTTTTTTTTTTTTGTGAGCTGACCCATTGCCAGCACGGGCTCTTGCTCATAGAGCAGCCCGTAAGGGCTTACGACCGTTCATTTTCAGCAAATCAACCTTCACGAAGAATTGAAAACCTCCTCCTTTGCTTCTCTCTCTCTCTCTCTCTCTCTCTCTCTCTCTCTCTCTCTCTCTCTCTCTCTCTCTCAATCATCACTCACACCTTCCATTTCCCCAGCTTTATCAAGATTTCCTTCCATCTACTCGATGACGACGTCATCCTCTCCCCCACCCCCTTCACCCCAAGGTAACAAGACCTACCCCCCCCCCCCTTCCTCCGTATACGCCTTCCAACACTCGAGCGCCCTCGAGTGCAGGAGAGGGAGGTGTAAGGGTTGGGGGTTGGAGGATCCCTCACCCCCCCCCCACCCCCGCATCTTCGCTATCCATAATGAGCAACAGCCCAGATAGGTACCCGAGTTAAAGTCCGCCGATGCTCGGGCCCGATTATTAGCCGACCGCTTGTAAACTGTGGCTTCCCAAAGATAAGGGGTGTGGGGCCATTACCTGGCTGTTAATTACCAACCCAGGTGAGAACCAAGGTAATCTGATGGCCCCAAAGGGTATACCAACGATACATGGTGGCTGAGATGGGGAGGGGGGAATGGATAGATGGGGGATTTCGTGTCTTGGGAGGGGAGGGGTTGGTGGAGGGATGAGGAGGGGAGGACGAGCTGAATCCTTAAAAGAAAAGAAGCAAGAGGAAGAAATGTTTGAGGAGGAGGAGGATGCAGGCAGACGAGAACTGAGATTTGTGAAAGAAAAGGGGGAGGGACGCCAAGGACGAAGAAGAAAGTTAAAAATAAAGTATTTGTTATTATCGAAAAGAAAATAATAACGGAAAACCTGAAAAAATTTATTGTACAGATGCTTATCTCAGAACTGGAATGCATGAAGACGTAATAAAACTGTACGACGGAAAGAGGTATCGAATATCATACTGTTGCTTTGTTGCTGATGAGATTTTCTGATTATGAGACCATAAATCACTTGACTACTTTTGTGAAGAAGTCAATGATAAGAAGTCGGGGGCCGTTTTTACTGTTATTCGTGAAAAAAACTGACGAAACTCGATGGTGAGAAAAAATAACATAAGAGCTTAAACATGAAATAAATAAATGAATAAAAAAAAAGAAACATAAATGCAGATATAAGACGAATAAATTTCACGACAATACGTTCAGAATAAAAAATAATTACATAATGAATAACTTGGAATATTATTACGGACCCCAAAAAATATTAACAAGAATGAAAAAAACACTCCACATTTGACCTTAAATGACCTATATCGACTGCAAGACTCAGTCGAAATGACTAAAAAACAATCCTTATTTTGACCGTAAATGATCTATATCGACTGCAAGATTCAGTCAAAATATTAATAATACAAAAAATTGGGGCATTGCTCTCGTGTGCTTCTTCAATGCAGATTGCCATTACTCATACAAGGTCACGTTGCAACCGGCCCCCCTCCTAGGCATTATTTCAAACTATGTGAAAAATACTAAAATCTTTATATGACCTATGGCTGCAGTATCGAAGTTTCTACAATCTCCTCGGTTTTCTGATGTAAAAATTATTATTATTATTATTATTATTATTATTATTATTATTATTATTATTATTATTATTATTGTTATTATTATTAAGTAAAAGCAGAACTGATTTCTTAAATAATAATAATAATAATAATAATAATAATAATAATAATAATAATAATAATAATAATAATAATAATAATAATAACCAGTTTCACGAATTTCATCAAAGTTACCAAGACACAAAACATAAAAAAGAAAAAAAATGTATAAATCCAGGATCTCATTTGTCCATCGTATGCAGCAATCATTCTTATGTGAGTGTGTGCTTGCGTGAGTGATTTATCGATTTATCTTTCCATCAATCAATCATCAATTCATTTAGTTATTAATTTATTTGATTATAGTGCGTGCGCATTATTTATTTTCTAATTAGGTCATAAATTATCTAATTTATTTATTTATTTGTTTATTTTTCACGTGGGAGAAATCATTGCTATGTGAGTGCCTGCGTGCGTGATTTACTCATTTAATTTTCCATCAATCAATAATCAACTCATTTCTTCATTAATTTATTTGTTTACAGTGCGTATGCTTTATTTATTTGTTTGTGTTCTAATTAGTTAACAAATTATCTAATTCATTTATTTATTTATTCACTTGTTTATTTTTCACGAGGAAGAAAGACGAACGCCTTGTGGTATCAAACAGCCACCTCTGGATACCCAGAGTCAAATTTCTGCCAACGATTCCTCTCCTTATTCTTTAGGCCTTCCTTCCTGAACGGGGCTGCACCGTCATCAGACTGTAAGACGGCGGTTAACCACAATTTCCTTAGTCCCGGACTAAACGATCGGCGGCGCTGATCACGTAGTATATATATGCTGGCACTTACTTCTCATAATTCCTCAAACATCTTCACGTACAGGAGCTCACCTGAAGTCATTTCCTATTTCGAGGATTCGTTCTGGTTGCTTTCGCCTTATGCATTCGAGGAGGAGGAGGAGGAGGAGGAGGAGAGCAGATTGAAAAATTAGAAAGCCCAATCAGCTTGCTCTTAACGTTTTAATGGATGTATAGGTCAGTCAGTCAGTATTTCTTAAAAACATTTTTAGTCTCTCTCTCTCTCTCTCCTCTCTCTCTCTCTCTCTCTCTCTGGGAGACATTAGAGGTGCCCCACACTAAGGGACCTGGGGCAACCCGAACAAGATGTAAGGTCGGTAAGGTAGGGTCTCTCTCTCTCTCTCTCTCTCTCTCTCTCTCTCTCTCTCTCTATATATATATATATATATATATATATATATATATATGTATGTATATATATATATATATATATAATACATATATATACAAGTATATACATAAATACGAGTGTCTGTATATCTACATATGCGAAAAACAGAGAGAGAGCAAAACTTGGGTATAAAACGGAAAGAAAAAACACATCCACACACACACCCACACACAAAAACAAAAAAGACAAAAACAAAAGCAGACCAACAAGGAATGAAGGACACGGCGAAAGGCGACCCTGAAACAAGGTTAGAGAGAGAGAGAGAGAGAGAGAGAGAGAGAGAGAGAGAGAGAAGAGAGAAGGGACACCGACTGTGTGTGATGTAAAGAATGTCCACCCATGAAAAATCACCAGGATTTCGAAAATGCGGTGAAAACGGCGGTGAGTTGGAGGAGGAAGGAGGAGGAGGAGGAGGAGGAGGAGGAGGAGGGTTGAAAGGGGGGCGGGGGTGAGGGGGGAGGTGATGCTTTGCGGTCCGCATGTCTGTGCGGTGGTATCTGCGGTCGCAGCAGCTGTGGTCCGTCGTTTGAGGACAAGACAGCTGTATAACTCATTGTTTAAAACAAGTAGGAAAAAAAGGGGAAAAAAGCCGAGGGGGGGGGGGGGGGGGGGGGGGGGGGGGGGGGGGGGGGGGGGGGGGCGGGGGGGGGGGGGGGGAGCGGATGGAGTGCTGGACGAAACACACACTCCATGACGGCAAAAAAAAAATAAAATAAATAAATAAATGAGAAATAAAAAAAGATACAATGGTGTATCTGGCGTGAAATAACAAGAGTGAAGAAAAAATAGAGCAGGTGGAATTGTCTCTGTATAATGAGTTGACGTGTAATCAGTACACAAGAGAGAGAGATAAAGAGAGGAGGAGGGGAGGGGGAGGGGCGGGGGTGGGGGGGGGGAAGAAGGTAGAATGGGAAGCTGATGTGGCGATATCTTAGCAATACGAGTTGCAATGGAGATTCATTTCAAACTACAAATCTTGAAATGGATCGTGTAATCTACCCTCACCCTTCCCTTCTAATAATAATAATAATAATAATAATAATAATAATAATAATAATAATATCCTCTTTTCAACTTTCCATCTTTTTCACCTCTCCTCTCTTCACGTCTATTACCCAACCCTCCCTCTGCAATTCCCCCCCTTCCCCCCAACCCGACACCAAGTCATTTTAAGTAGCTGCAGAGAACAATACCAAAATTTCTTGCAAGCGATACTACCCATCCCGTTCCGGGTATTGTGGGCCAGGTGAAGGGGGGCGGGGCGGGGGCAGTGGTGGTGCCGCCTTGTTTTGGGGATTACTGGGATAAGGGGAGGAGGGAAGGCAGAGGAGGAGGTTAAGGATCGCACTGAATAGATCCTGAAGAAGAAGAAGAAGGGGGTGGACCGTGGATAATAAATCTATATTTAATTTAGACCAGAGATTATCTTTCCCGGTGATCGCGGTCCTTTTTTTGTTTTTTTTTTTTTTTTTACTGCTCAACGCTCCGCCATTGGAATCCCGATGAAGAGAGCGCTGGCAAAAATGTTCCCCAGGGAGATTTTGGGGCTCGGAGATGACCCTCTCCTTGCTCTTTCCATCTCTTCCTTCTTTGTTTTCCTTCTCCTTTTCTCTCTTTTGTTCGTCTTCTGTTTCGCTTTAAGCAATAATTAACTATTGCCTCTTGTTCTTCCTCTCCTTGTCTTTGTTTTCGTTACTCCATCACAAAGAAAAGATATTTATCTCTTGCTCTTGTTTTGGTCAATAAAATCTCTCCTGGATTTATTATTATTTTTTTCTTTGGCAAACTTCTGGCATCTCCGCACAAACAGCTCGGATACAAAAATAATTTTTTTTTTCTATATTTACGATGCAGAGGAATCTCATTAAAAAGGGGATTTTCCACTAATGAATGTATATGCGAAGACCGACTGAATGCACCAGTTGTTGTTTTCACAAATAGGGTTCTTTTCATAAAAAAAGCAGCAATTTTATTATTTCCATGATATTGCTTATATATTATATATATATTATATATATATATATATATATATATATATATATTAATAACAGGAGCCCATAAAAACGCCAATTTATAGAAAGTAAGTACTATATTTCAGAGACTGCTGTCTCTCTCTCATCAGTCTCTGAAATATAGTACTTACTTTCTATATTTTGGCGTTTTTATGGGCTCCTTTTATTAGAGGGAATTCTGTTGTAAGAACATTTTACCAGTCAATATATAAATTTATATTATTATATATAATTCATATCTATATCATATATATATAATATTATATATATATAGATATATATATATATATCTATATATATATATGTGTGTGTGTGTGTGTGTGTGTGTGTGTTGTGTGTGTGTATCCACTTGTGCCACAGTCCTAAAAAAAATCTTTCAAGCACTTATCTCTAAAGCAGTAATTCCCCTAACTTGTCTGGCTCCTTGGAGCTTAATATGCCCCACTGCCGTTTATGCCCCATTACCCCTACGACCTGGAGCAAGGCCCCGTCCTATGCAGTATATATTTACCGCATTCAGTTCTTGCAATGGCAATGATTTTTTTAATGCTCGGAATCTGTTTATTCTCTGGATTGACACGCTAAAAACAAGGGCCTCTGTATTTAATCATAACTGTCTGTGGCAAAAGTGCCATCATAAACGCACGCATTTCATGCCGCTAGCTCCAAAATGAGATGGGTCTCTTATCATGAGTACGTAAACGGACAAAAATTATATTCCGCCTTTAAAAAAATGCAACATAATCATACACCATTACCACCAATCGATTGATTAATGGCATTTTTATTATTCTATTGAATGTTACATCTGGAGTAAACTGTTATTGGCTTGGGGGGTAACACTTGTGGCATGTTGAACGTATCTGCTTTCAAAAAAATCCATATTCGACTCCGTAAGACGTAATGAGGTAATTAGACTAGTCTAGACAGAATAGGATGGGATAGGATGGGATAGGATAGGATGGGAAGGATTGGGTTGCGTTTTTTTTAAAGATAAGGAAAGTAAAGTGATGGAAGAGGAAGCAATATGGAGGTAGACATATTCGCTTGTTCTCATCATCCACTTTCTATGAGAGTATTTTCTAAAATAAATTACATCCGGCATGAAACTTCATGTTTCCCGTATGCTAATGACAATTTCAAGATCGTGGAGCATCGGTGTACTTTTTTAAAAGCAAATATTCGAATTAAACCTACATAATTAAGGATGCCAAGCATATAAGCATATGCGACTGACCTTTTTTTATTTTCAATTCAATTTTTTTAATACTTAATTAAGGATGCCAAGCATATAAGTATATGTGACTGACTTATTTGATTTTCAATTTTATTTTCTTGGAATACTGAATCTTATTATTTCAACAAAGGCACCCATTCATCTACAGCAAAAAAAAAAAAAAAAAAAAAAAAAGGATCTGCGAGGATACTATAGCTAGAAAACCAAAGGCAGTAATCTAACTTTCTACTTGATTCTAAACCGCATATACGATAATACTGAATAAGGACCCATTAAAATAAGTTATCATAAAGTTAGTGTTAAAATAAGTTGCCCTAGAGTTAGATTGTTAAAATAATTTACCCCCTGGGGTTAAAAGGTCAAAATAAGTTTTCCTAGGGTTACAGTGTTAATATAGGTTACCCTAGGGTCACAATGGAAAATAAGTTTCCCTGGGATACAGTGTAAAAATAAGCCACTCTGGGGTTACAATGTCAAAATAAGTTATCCTGGAACAATTACCTGCAATGCTCGAGATTTACGTCCATGAACATAACTAAAAACAATCTCACACACATTAGTAGTAGTAGTAGTAGTAGTAGTAGTAGTAGTAGTAGTAGTAGTAGTAGTAGAGAGAGAGAGAGAGAGAGAGAGAGAGAGAGAGAGAGAGAGAGAGAACTCATTTGCATGGTCAAAATCCACGTCCATTAACATGCCTCAAATCAATCATAAACATTAGGAAAAATGTGGTGCTGCAGATGTTCAAGATTAAAAACACATATAATTTATAACATTTTATTGCAAGACTCGTTTTAAACACGTGCACCAAAACGCCTGGTCAGTCTAGATGAATAAAAAATATGCACTTGATTTACGGCTCCAATAAAGTATCATTACATCCAGAAATCACTTGTAAGCTCTAAAATAATCAAGAATATCACCTATTACAAAAGCTATTTCAATACCCAGAAATCATTTACAAGCTTTATAATAGTCCAGAAGAATCATCTATTAAAAAAAGTCATTTCTA
>NC_087217.1:48345893-48370893 GCF_015104395.2 Macrobrachium nipponense | reverse complement strand
GGGTGGGGAGAGGGGGATGTAAAAGAATAAAAGAACGTTGTACGTTTTGTAGATTTTGTAGCAACGAGAGACGTATTGCGTTTGAAAAAGAATGAATTAAAAAAAATAGATGACAGGAATAATATTTGCCGAAGCAATGTAAATGGGTGTGTTTCTGAGTGCCTGGGTGGAGAGAGAGAGAGAGAGAGAGAGAGAGAGAGAGAGAGAGAGAGAGAGAGAGAGAGAGCTACACCTAAAATGAAAAGTTAATAGAAATTAATTAGACCACTGTATAGATCACACCTTCCTGTCAGCCAATGGAGCACATAAAACATGACCGCCCTACACATTCTCTACAACTAATAATTGATAAAACGCCAGCACCAGCGAAAACATACGTTAACTTAAATTAACGACACAGGTTATATATTAATAGCGGTAAAAACGGGTCTTGCATAAGTCATGGAAATTGCATGGCAACTGTTGCAAGATATTCTGCCATTCTAAGCCGTAACCGAGAGAGACTGGATATATATAAGTTTCTTGGAGAAGATTGAGGCTTTTGTAAAGATAATTCCCTCACGAACGGGTTCCCGCTGGCAATTTGCAAAACTGCACAGTGATCGATCAATTGAAAAGATGACCCACACATTTTCTTCAGCAATACTGTGCGATGATCAATCAAAATAATGAGCACTGACATATTTCGTTCAGTTGTAGAAGTATGTCGATTTCATCAGTAAACATGACACTGATTTTATATTGTCGTAGAAGCGTTACAGATTGCATAAATAACATGCTGGACTTACTACTGTTTCATAATGAATGATGTACAGACAACTGGTTAACACTATATATATATATATATATATATATATATACTACACACACACATATATATATATATTATATATATATAAACACACACACACACACCACATATATATATATATATGTGTGTATCTATATATATATATATATATTATATATATATATATCTTATATATATATATATATTATTTACAAGCAATGCATCTTCCGTTAAACCTCTTTCAGGCGAGACGTATGAGGGGGATGCGAAACGGAAATTTTACGTCAGGAAACCACGCAAGAGTCACAGGACAAAAAGGACTTACTTCTCTTTTCTCTTTCAATAGTTTCTGTTCGATATTAATATTTCAAAAAATCATACTAATTCACAGTATTCTACAGTTCATGTTCTCTACATAATAAGTTGCATCAAGAAACAACAGTTCATTATGCATGTATCAAGGAATGACAATTTCGACTTCGTATCTTATTTTTCTTTCTGCAAACAATACTAGAAGAAAATTTTATTTATTCGCGTTCTGCGCGCGCGCGTGTTATAAGTGTTCGCGTGTGTTTTAACAAGCCCATCTCAACAACTGACGAAAAGTGACCTTGACGAGACGGTTAACTTTTCAGAAACATCGACCATCAGTTTGTGAATCAATATGAAATGAAAACATTAGAAATTTAATAACGCACGATTTGATTCTCTTATAAAGAATGGAAAATGGAGCTTAGGCCAAAGGCCAAGCACTAGGACCTACGAGGCCATTCGGCGATGGAAAGGAAATCGAGAGTCGGTAGGTTTGAAAGGTGTAACAGGAGGAAAACCTCAAAGCAGTTACACTTCGAAAGAATTGTTAGAAGAGTGAATAGCGAGATGGAAGACAGATAACAAGAATGGGGGTACAGTAAAAGGAACGAAAAGGGTTGCAGCTAGGGGGCCGAACCTTTAGTAATACCTACAAGCTTGTGAGGTGCACTGACGGACACGACACCCATATTGAGATTTTTCTTTATAACATTATATTGGCTGTTAGGTAACGAAGAATAATTTCCATCTAAGATTGAGATCTATCCTTTATCTATATTATGGGAGTTAAGGAATAAAAGCAAAAACCACAATAAAAATGGCAGGTGCTTAATATTATTAAAAAATATACCTGTGAAAGATACTAGTGGTATTTTCCATTGCGCACAAGAGAAGATCAAATTAGATACGTGACAAACAAACCAAGTAATGGATATACGTAGCTTCTCTCTCTCTCTCTCCCTCTGGACGAGATTCGGAGACAGATATAGTTTGTAAGGTTTAGCTGAAATAATGCCGCAGACGATATGACAGACCAATGAATAAATAAATTAATGAATAAAAAATTAATTAATAAATTAATGAATAAACAATTAATGAAATAGAAAAATAAATAGATAAATACGTAATTATATACTATAATAAAGAAATAAGTAAGGAAATAAATAAGGAAATACATATATAAGGAAATAAATAAATAAGGAAATAAATAAATAAAGACATACATAGGGATATACATAAATAAGGAAATAAATAAATAAAGAAGTAAATGAGGAAATACATAAATAAGGAAATAAATAATAAAGAAATAAATAAGGAAATAAATAAATAAGGAAATAAATGAATAAATAAATAAATAAGTAAATAAATAAATAAACAAATAAATAAAACTTTAGAAAAAAAATATATATAAGAATTTAACGACAGTCGAGAGAGAGCAAACAAAACATCTCCAGAACTAAGCTGCTGTTAAAAGCAAAACACACACACAAAACTACAATCAATTCAATTTGACGGATTTTTTCCGTCGATTTTTTTTTCTCTCCCACAGGGAAATCGCCCAGTCATCACATTCATCCACGTTCATGCCATGCGATCATCCGTCTTCAATGAGATTCATCCATCTCCCGTCATCCGTGAGACACCGCGTTCCTCGGGGCCACCTTGGGCTACACAATGAAGAGCGGAGTGTTCCCGTCGGAGTGACAACAAAGTGGAGAGATTTACGCAGCTTAAAGACATACGCATTTTTCAACCACCCGCCCACCCACCCACCACCTGCCCACAAACCCGCCCGCCCGCCCGGCTTTCTCGGGGAGGTCTGCTAGACACGGTATACAACAGGGTCTATATTCTGCCGATTTATAAAAATTTTCCTAGAATTGTTATGGGGAAAGTATTTTTTTTCCACTAATGCTAAGTAATAAGTTACCTCTTTGAAAAACATTATTAGGTTTATACACAATACCAATTATATATGTATACACACACACACACACACACACACATATATATATATATATATATATATATATATATATATAGTATATTCTATATACATATAAATAATAAATTATATATATATATATATATATATAATTATATATATAGGTATGTAAATGCCTGCCTACTTTTCTTTCCTTTTGATTTTCTCTGATCCACCATTAATTAAGTTTGCTAAAACAACGTTCGTCTTGAATTTCTCTGAACCACCATTATTAACTAAGGTGTTTTGCTAAAACACGAAAGCCTTGAAATACCATAATCGCGGGTCATTTCGTCGCAAAACCAGAAACAACATTATTTAATCCTTGTGCTCTCAAAAGA
The DNA here is from genome assembly GCF_015104395.2 of Macrobrachium nipponense. NCBI lineage: Eukaryota > Metazoa > Arthropoda > Malacostraca > Decapoda > Palaemonidae > Macrobrachium > Macrobrachium nipponense. The sequence goes on along the minus strand of NC_087217.1, from coordinate 48,367,466 downwards.
ACTATATAAGCGTTCTTTAAGAACATTTCTATTAATCGCCATGAAATAAATTTCCAGTAATAATAATAATAATAATAATAATAATAATAATAATAATAATAATAATAATAACAAGCGAACGAACCCCCCGAAAGTCTGCAGTGATTAGTCCTACGGAATCGAGCCAATCTGAGGTTGATAAATGCCCGGCCTGACACTAATACCCGGGGTGGAGTAATAACTATGATCGTGGGTCCGTTAATACCCTATCTTCAGAGAGGAGTGTAATCAAGCAGGTAGTTATTAGGCGTTAATCAGTTTGGCCAACGGGGGCTATACAAGTTAAAATAACGTCACACTTATAAGAAGTAAAGGACTTTTCGATGAGGATGTTTAGCCAAGGACGGGATGACTGGTCCACCAATAAGCGAGGGGGAGGGGGAGGGGAGGAGGATGAGAGAGATAAAGGGAGGGAGGGGAAGTGTGTGCGTGTGTAGGATTGCGCCCAAGTATCCAGGCAAGTAAAGCAATGATGATAAACGTACCTATGTCCCGTTTTCTTTGATGCTACAGCGAACCATTTCGCCGTTTTCTATGGTGTTAACCTTTATTTTCTGTGATAGTGGTGAGCTTATGAAAAGAAGCCCACACACACACACGCGCACGCACACACACACACACACACACAACACACACATAAGTAAAAGTACAGTAACTGAAAACTGAGAATCATTTTTTTAAAATAGCTGAACAGTCTAATTAGGCATAAACCTGCACACCAGGATCAGTTGAAATCCCACTTGGGAATTAGAATGTCACAATTTATTTCGTTCAGATTTCAATGCTTTCAGTGAAAAGTATTTAACGAAATACGAGAGTGAAGTTTTGATGCCGAATGAAAACTTAAGAAAAAATAGTTACTGAGATAAAATAATTTTTTTACGTGGTATATATATATATCTATATATATGATATATATATATATATATATATATATATGATAGAGAGAGAGAGAGAGAGACGAGAGAGAGAGAGAGAGAAATAGATTGTAAAAATAAAAATGAAAAGAATGAACAATATACAAGAAGGACACTATCAAGGATTTAAAATATAGAGGAGGATATTTTAAGGTGGTCTAGTCACGCGGATGGAATGAGAGACAACAGCTGGTGATAAATGTATATCATTGGGAAGTTTTGGAAAGAAGGCGGAGAGGATGGCAAATAATAATGTATTCGAACGACGTGACTTCAGTATCATCCTTGATTCCGCAGTTTAAGGACAAAAAGTATTCCTTGCGATTTTTATAAACACATTATAATACCATTTACGCTTTTGTATAACCTGACTTCTTAGGTAGCTCAAGGACCAGATTAGCCCTACGACTTAAGAAATGGGTCAGTTTTGGTAAAACTATTTAAGATTATAAGGTTTACGAGCAAAGAGCCCGTGCTATCAAAAAAACCGCTTTTGTCAAATAATAGCTGGATTTACTTTCAAATGTCAAAGGGTGAATCAATTTACCGTGGTAGATTTTCCTTGTAATCTTTAAAAAGAGAGAGAGAGAGAGAGAGAGAGAGAGAGAGAGAGAGAGAGAGAGAGAGAGAGGCAAATCAAATAGTGATATCACAAACAAAATCAAATTCAGCGCGCGGAATTATTACAAGGGAGATGATGCCAATAATAATGAATAATGTCGTACAACCAATATAATTCAGATGCACATTCCTGTCATTGTTGTTTTATAATTCTCGAAGACCCGCCATAAATCCCGTAAACACGACACCCACAGTATGGCAATATTACACTAAGAATGTGGTTATGGCCAGAAACATTTATTTCTTAGTAATAGCAAATCCAGTAGTAAATAAAACGGAATGCATCATCGACACTAAAATAAATACAGTCGTTTAGGAAACGAGTATAAACATGCAAAATCTGATCAAGAACCCACCCTCTCTCTCTCTCTCTCTCTCTCTCTCCGTATCCATTACAGTGAACAAGACGAATGCAGTTGCCCAAGTCGATTACTCGAGTAATATCCACGTCTCATTGTATTTCCACTCATCTTTTCTAAGTTTCAGTCACATTCTGATCTTAACCTCTTGACAAACCTTACAATTTTTATGGTTCTGTTTCGAACCCGCTATTTTTAACTGTGAAACAGACCAGGAGATGCAATTCTCTACGAAATCTTTCAAGAAACTAAAAAATTCAATGATTTTACAAAAACAAACCTTACAATTTTTAGGCTTCTATTTCGAACCCGCTATTTTTGTCTGTGAAACAGACCAGGAGATGTAATTCTTTACGAAATCTTTCACGAAACTAAAAGACCAATGCTTTTATAGAATAAAAACTGAAGCCCACTCGATTTATGTAAGTAATTCAAAGTCGCTATAGATTCCACTAAATACATTTTTTATTTACGGTCCTCTGCCCTCTTTTGGCAAGAGCTACAACGGAATCTATCAACGGAAGGCACAAACCCTTCGTAATTTTAGTCAAAACACTCAAATCACAATACATCATTCCATACAAACCAGCTCCGCTGAAGATTACAAACATATATCTCTCCCGCAACGGTTCCTTTTCCATCTCTGTCTTCCATCTTCGCTCTAACTTCCATTATTATCTTTTCAGTTTTTTATATATATATCTCTCTCTTTATTTTCCTTTACCCTCATTAATTGCCGTACCATATCTCACCCTCTTCTCCTTCCCTCCCTTTCCCGCGCAGCTTAAATTGTGGTCATCGCGATATAAAATTTCAACCCCATTAATTAGCATGCCAGAGGACCCCAACTCCTTTTCCCTTTAAGAGATATATCTCACGGGGTATAATTATATGCATTATGTATAATTTTTACCCGGGTGCCGAGCTGATGATTGGCTGATAGGCCCCTTTTAACCCAAAACCGGTAGCAACTTCCATTTAAGGCGGTTTTGTTTGGGGTTACGCATTTTTTTTTTAACTCCAGATGGCTCCGCAGTAGCGCGTGTGGACTTTTGCTTATTACAATTAAATCGGGATAGTTTTGTGCAAACTTCTCATAAGTTATACAATGTTTTGACGAAGGCAGTATTTAAAGAGACGAAAATATCTTATAAAGATAACAATCTCCTTTCAAATTACTTAAGAGTCTGAAATTCGGGAAATACACAGGGTTATATATATATATATATATATATATATATATATATATATATATATATATACATAATATATATACATACATAATATATATATATATATATATATATATATATATATATATATATATATAATATATATATAGTATGTATGTATATGTATGTATGTATATATAACTTACTGATCTCGTTTTCCATTTTATCACGTACGTATCATTCAAAGTAACATTTCTAAACCAAAGGTCGCACCACCTAGACAACGAGGGGTATATATATATATATATATATTATATATACTATTATTATTTATATATATATATATATATATATATATAATTCTGGGTGGGAGTTTATCCTTCGAATGTGTCACGTATTCGTACGCATTTATAGAGGCATAAATCACTGGCTCTTTTTCGCATTTCAAAACATACATAAAAACCATAAATCATACACACATTTACTTACGACGCTCGTTTCTTTTTAATAAGCCTTTCAAATGACGGACTTCTTTTTGCCCGAACTTTCCAAGCACATCTTCCTTCAACTCAACTCGCTTCATCTATTCCCGAGAATCCATCAGGTGCCCAAGTAAGCACCACGAAGTTAGGGAAAATCCAGGGAATCCCAAATAAAGGAGAGAATGCGCCTCAGAAGAAGAAGAAGAAGCAGAAGAGGAAGAAGAAGAAGAAGAATAAGAAAACCTACAAGAATAAGAAGAAGAAAAAAGGGAAGAATAAGACCTAAAAACAAGAAGAGAAGTAAGCTAAAAAGAAGAAAACCAAAAAGAACGAAAAAGAAGAAAAAGAAGACCAAAAAGAAGAGGAGGACCAAAGAAGAAGAAGAAGAGGCCTTTGATAAGTTTTGGGAACAACGCGGCTGATAAGAAGTCCGAAGGTAGTATAGCCCTCCGTGCAGTGGATAAGAGATGCGACCGTCGCAAGTGGACGTATCTTCTTCTTACCTCTGTTTTGATGTGAATTGACGACACGGAATCCCTCCCATGAAGACACTTGGGCATCGAGGAATTTTCGACAAAAGTGTTAGGAGGCAACGAAATCAAAATGTGATAGCTCGGTTTGCTTGTATGGCGTTTTTACATTGCTTAGAACCAGTGGTTATTCAGCAACGGGACCAATGGATTTATACACGTGAGTTCCGAACCACGTCGAGAGTGAACTTCCATCACCAGAAATACACATCTCTCACATCTCCATGGAATGCCCGAGAATCGAACTCGCGGCCACAGAGGTGGCAGGCTAAGGCCAAACCAATCAAGCCACCGAGGTGCTTGTAGTAGGTCGGAACTCCAAAAGTGAATGTTATTAAACAAGTCTTCCGTTTTTATCCGTTACTTTCTAAGAACAACAGTTTTTCAATTCAAAACCTGAGCCAGAATTTTCCCATGTAACCGTATTCACAGGGAAGAGTCGACATCTCGACATCGACCCCGGCACGATCTATTTTAAGCATTTGCATTTGCAGACGGCGTCGATGACCTAAGTTGTTGTGACGTCATGGTACATGTTTGCATCAATCAATCAATCTACATTTGCAGACGGTATATCTTTCTTCCAGGACCCTTCAAAGACTAACGGCCTAAACGCTACTTCCTAGAAACGAATAGGCGCTACGAAAATATAATTAAATACATTAATATATAAATAAATCAATTAACCAAAATAAAAAACACGCTTTAGCAAGCTGTGACTGTCGAATGCACAAACTCGAACGCAATCCACGACTGTATGTATACTTAGCAGTAACGCTCTGCAATCAAAAACTAAATTGCCTGTAACATGGTGGAACAGTCTACAAACCAACTCAGCAACTGTACCCATCATCGGCCAGTCAAGCTCTTAACTTATATACACCATTATCTTCTTTTCCAAAAGTTGTTATAATCAACAATTAACCGTCTGATTCAAAACATACGGACGCCAACAGCGCACACAAAAGATTCCATTTATCGCCAACTGAGTGGAAACCATTAGCGAGGGAGCGAGTCGGGCATAATCAGCGTTCTCCGTCGTTAAAAAAAAAACAAAAATGAAATGAATTCTTTGCATAGCGCAACCTGCCTCAATTTCCATGATAGCTGCCTGACTTTCTGCCGTCAACTAAAACCTGATATATTTTTTGGAAACGTCAAAAACTCTAAGGATTCGCTCCTCGCGGGAATTATATACAACTTGATTCCGGATTTGAAACTTTATGGTTTAATTCCAGACATGTCAGGAAATATTGTAATCCCAGTTTCAATTACGAATTAATTATGTCATATAATTACCAAGTACCCCCTAAACTCTAATTAATAACCGTGATGCAAGCAATATTTTTGCTTAATTGGATCATATTTTTCTTGATTAAAAGTATCCATCAAATGTCATCGCCAACATATTCATTATTTTTTTTATGAAACGTGAAAACAACAAGGTATTTGAATTACGCGAGTCTAGAAAACAAAATCTTTCCTTTTTCATCCTTTTTTGTGCTGGGGGCGGGGGAGTGGGAGGGAGAGGGTGAGGGTAGTAGGAGAGGGGAGAAGAGAGGGGGGGAGGAGCTGTTACAATAAAAAAAGAATAAAAATTCAGGATGAATACGAGCGGAACATAACATCGTAGTCAAACATCACTTAATTCATTACATGAGTGACGTGCTAATGATCCAGCCTTCTCATGTGACCGTGACGATTGCTTTGAGAGAGAGAGAGAGAGAGAGAGAGAGAGAGAGAGAGAGAGAGAGAGAGAGAGACTGCGGGAGCAATAACGCATTGCCTCTGTTTGGGAAACCATCCTGTGCTGTTGAATAATAATAATAATAACAATAATGATAATAATAATAATAATTCCAGGTCATGATCGAGAGAGATGAGCAACATTAGCCAATGCTTTAATCACCTCTGCATTCCAGTAAACTGCTCCCGGAAAGACTTTCTTTCTATTTGGGGGCAAAACAATTTATTTCTTTAAATACTGTCTTGGTAATACAGATATATTCGGTGAAATATTGCCATGGTGATAAAGATTTAGTTCTTTAAATATTGCCTTGATAAAAGAGATATTGCCTTGGTAATACAGATTTACTTCTTTATATATTGTCTTGGTAATATGGATTTATTCCCTTTAATAATATTGTCTAGGCAATAGAGACATATTCTGCGAAATAGTCTTGGTAATACAGATATATTCCTTTTAATATCGTCTTGGTAATACAGATTTATTCCGTGAAATACTGCCTCTGCAATACAGATTTATTCCGTTAAATATTATAAGGTAAAACAGATTAACTCGATAAATATTTTTTTCTCTAAAACAAATTTATTCCGTTGAATATCGTCTTGGCAATACAGATTGATTCAAATATTGCTATGGTAAAACAGATTTATTCAATTAAATATTGACTTGGTAATATATGTTTATTCTTTTAAATGCTGTGTGTTGGTTACATCATTGTTTTGGCATTAGAGAGATCTTGAGATGAATATGTTTTGGTATCAGAGACTTCTTGATATGAGTATGGCCTTGGTAATAAGGATCTATTCCGTTTAATCTTCTTTTTGTAATACAGATACAATCCTTTCAATATTGTCCTGGTAATACATTTATATTCCATTAGATATTAGCAACAAATATTCTCTCTCTCTCTCTCTCCTCTCTCTCTCTCTCTCTCTCTGTGCGCACCAGATATGGGGGAGGGAGGGGGAGAGGGAAGAAATAAAAAAAAGAAACTCTCTCTCTCTCTCTCTCTCTCTCTCTATCTCTGCGCACCAGATATGGAGGGTAGAGGGGGAGAGGAATAAAAAGAAAAAATACGACGTCATTGTAAACAAAAACAAAAAATACGAAGATTCGAACCGCCATGTTCATCATAGACGTAAAACACTAGTCCGCACTCTTCGCCTTGTTCCTGTAATTAATTGTATGGAAACGCTGCCTTATCTAGTAGAGGTCCATTTCCATACACAGCCACTTGTCTAGCCCCTGTCATTAGGCAAAGATATGGTTACGGCTACACCAATGAGTTATGAAGCTTACCACTACAACTACAACAACAACAACACAAAACCCCTCCTTACTCTCCCCCTTCCCCCCCGAACCCCATTACACCACCCTACAACGACCCGTCTTTCCCAATACGTACCGATATTACGCCACGACTTCGGAATTAACGCTCTTGTACGATACGCGACCGATACGCGCGAGTTTTAATCGATTACGGCCAGTTAACCTTCCAGACTGTCCGAGAGATGCTGGTCAGCTAAATGGAAAAGTACGGGGAGAGAGAGAGAGAGAGAGAGAGAGAGAGAGAGAGAGAGAGAGAGAGAGTCTCTTCTAGTTGAAGCAATGGTTCGTCCGCTATGGAGACAAATGGAATAACATGGGGAGAGAGAGAGAGAGAGAGAGAGAGATAGAGAGAGAGAGAGAGAATGTCTCTTCAGGTAGTTCATACCATGGTTTTTTCGTTAAAGTATACAGAGAGAGAGAGGAGAGAGAGAGAGAGAGAGCATGTCTCTTCAGGTAGCTTACGCCATAGTTCTTTCGTTAAAGCATGCACAAAGAGAGAGAGAGAGAGAGAGAGAGAGAGAGAGAGAGAGAGAGAGAAAATGTCTCTTCAGGTATAGCTTATGGAGACCCTCTCAAAAGAAGTGTATAATAAACCGTACAAAATTTCTTCTTCAGACCTTCAAGTTCCGATCGGTTTGCCTCTAAATCCGAGGAGCTGGAGAGCGCTCCAACAGCTGAAGGGGGTTCTGAACCCCCTCATCACCCGATTCGTTACAGACAATAACTAATTAGCATACGTTTTAAACCGGTTACAGCCTTCCTTCCGCAGTCAGATAAGCAGCTGGTAAGGGTCAAGCAAAAAGATACAAGGAGCGGCGAAGAGAAGGTGATCACGATTTTGTTGTGGAATGACTCTTGTAAACGAAGAGAGAAGCAAGTTTTTTTGTTATTATATGTATGTATAAATATATATATACAACATATATATATATATATATATATATATATATATATATACGTACACACACACACACACACACACACATATATATATATATATATATATTATATATATATATATATATACGTACACACACACACACACACACATATATATATATATATATATATATATATATATTATATATATATATACTTTATATATATAAACGTACATACACACCATACACATATATATACATATACATACATATTCATACATTCACATTTTCTTAACAATTTACAAAGCAATAAATTTCTGTAAGGACCTGGCAGCTTTTTCAGGGAACATCTACTACAGCTAGTTCACCTAAGGTTGATTCTTGGATGAGCCCCCTGCTCCAGAGACATTTGTTTGTCGGCCGCTGATTGGCTGGTACAGGGAGGTAGGCAGCTCCCAGCCGATCAGCGGCCGCCAAACAAACGTCTCGCAGGCATAGGGCTCACCCAAGGATCTACCTTAAGTGAACGTGCTATAGTATCTGTTACTTACGGAATTCTCTTAATAATATCAAATATGTATAGATGATATATTATCTGCTCACTGAAATTAACAGGATAAGTAAAGTTACCAGACTAATCTAGTATAACCGCTTTTTCATGATACTTAAACGGATATTTACTTACACCTGCTAACTGATCTAAGCAACTGAAACTCGTTTCTAACTCTCACAGGCTAACCCGAGAGAAATCTCGACGAACGCGGAATAAGAATTGGAGAAGTTGGACAGCTGAATTAGGAGAAACAAAAGTGAACGGATTAACAGCGCTACCTACAATAGGTAAGTCTTAAAAAAATAACTTGATGTTACGTCACGTAAACGATGAAATAATAAGTCAAGTGAGAAATCAAAAGAAAAATCAGTAATTGGAGAAATTAAAGAATGAACAGATATTACGTATTAATACGTATTATGCAAGTTATACATTACATTAACTCAGCAATGGCTACGGCATCGCATATCTAATTTTTTTTTCTTTTAACCCATGGATACATATCAAACTTATCTGGTAATGTCTGCAAAATTATGTATTTATAGGTTTCAATTCCGCAGTTCTGATCATACTAACTTTTAAATTTTGTTAGCTGTCGAAATTTGGTTCAATTGTAAAAATCATACTGTACTAACCACCCAGATATAATTATGAAGCCAGCGCCCATAACTATCAATCAATCCATATAGATATAACACAGTGAATCACTGTTGAATTCTTGGTGTTTAACTGTGACATACTGCCTCTCACACTAGATTCCTAAGATCTGTTACAAATTCCCAAGCACTAAAATTTCAGGTGGGTTTGCTTGAAATTCCCATGATCCCACACGTGGTCAAAGAGGGTTGTTTACGTAGGGTTTTGGGTTTCACTGCTGGTCACCCATTCAAACACTGACTAGACCATCGGTGTAACGACTGCGGTTCCATTGCTGGTCACCCATTCAAACACTGACCAGACCATCGATGTAACGACTGTGGTTTCATTGCTGGTCAACCATTCAAACACTGACCAGACCATCGTTGTAGCATCGCCAGTGTCTTCCCTCTTCCCATCCTTACATTTTTCCCTATCGCAACCCCTTCCGCCCCATCTCTCTCTCTCTCTCTTTCCTTCGCCTCTCCTTCTTCAGGAAGGAGGGGAAAGGGGAGGGGTGGGGGGCCATCACTCACCCCATCAACGAGCACATAATTCGGAAACATTTTCGCTAATGCCAGTCATTAGGTCAGGGTTATAATTATTAACACCAATTAGCCAAGGAGATTTATGTGTGCGTAAACTTAAAAATGAGGTATTACCCCTCCGCGTCCTCTCTCTCTCTCTCTCTCTCTCTCTTACTTTGAGGTACGACTCACTTTTCTTCGCCAAACTAATTAGGCGAACGAGCGCGAGCGCTCGTACACACACACATACACGAGCATCCACACACACACACACACACATAATATATATGTGTGTGTGTGTGTGTTTAAGTATTTAGCAATACCTTGGTCAAAACCTTACATTACATATACTAGTATAAAGTTTGTTTCCCTGAGAGAGAGAGAGAGAGAGAGAGAGAGAGAGAGAGAGAGAGAGAGAGAGAGAGACCGCTCAGTCACACTGTTTCGTAACTTGGCGTTAACGACATATATTAATAGCGAACGACATCCAAATGCAACCTTCCCACTCTCCAAGAGAAAAAGTTCGGAGAATATCCCCTAAACCATTTAAATTCGTTTAAATTCAATACGTTTCTCCTGTTACAAAGTTCAGTAAGCTCATAGGAGCGCTGGGTATACTGCATATACGAGCATTCCAGCTGATTTTCTTTGACGGTTGGACAAATATAATGGTTGAATATATTACTGAAAACTAATATTCCTCTGATTATGATAAACTCCACAACCCCACACGCTCAGAGAAATTTCCTCCTTAAATACAGGAAGGACGAAAAACACCGTACGAGAAATAGTAACGAGAATTACCATTACCAATAATTATAACAGGGTATCATCACATAACGTACGAGGCGAATACACGGCAAGGCTCATTAATTCGCAGAAGTCAATCACTGTCAATCATTCACCTGTGTCCCAATTACTCTTATCGCAGTGTAACCCCTTAATTTCGTATAACGATATATACACATGCACATGCATAATACCCTAAGGAAGATAAGTGTTTAGGTGTTACTTACCATGGCAGGCGCTCTTGGGACGTGTGTGGTGTGTGGTGTGTGGGTGCAGCTGACATCTGGTTTCTGAAAAGAGAGAGAGAGAGAGAGAGAGAGATAGAGAAAGTAGTCTTTCCCTCTACAGGTTTCTCAATGGATATTTCGATAGACGAGGAAACTTGGAACGCTGGCATTGCGTAAACAACGAAACTTAAGACAATTAAACTGCTTAAAAAACAAAACTTTTTAAGTTTTGTTTTTATGCTAACGATATGTAAACAACAAAACTTAAGTTTTGTTTTTATGGTGACAATATGTAAACAACAAAACAAAAGTTTTTTTTTTTGCTGACGATATGTAAACAACAAAACTAAAGTTTTGTTTTTATGCTGACTATATGTAAACCATAAAACTTTAATCACTGACATTATATAAACAACGAAACTTAAAACGATGACATTTTGTAAACAACACAACTTAAAACACTGGCATTGCGTGGAGAAAGTGTAGTGATTGTATTCAAGCAATAACATTAAAAAGAAGAAAAATAAAAATGAAAAGATTTACAAAAAAATTAACACACAACATTAAATTTGTAAATACTTACGTTTGAATGTGTGCGTACAAAGGCAACGAAAAATTAGCAAAAATGACGCAGGGAAAACTAACCTTCTGCACATTCCGGTACCCCATACCCAGGACAAGCTCATACCTACATCATTGAGAAGGCAGTTCTCGCAGGGCCCAGCTGACCAGGTATACCCGAGAAGCTCTAAATTACCAATAAACACATACGTAATTAGCTACACTTTTTTTTTCTTCTTTTTTTTACCTGGCCGTTTTACCCAGGTTACCTTTGCTTCCTCTGAAGGGGATTTCTCTCGTCTGTAGAATAAAGAAAAACCTTTGTTGCTAATTTCAACGGCAACCTGAAAGGGTCCTTTTTTATGACCCACTGTCGGAGCAAGACGAAAGGATTGGAAAATCAGGAAGGCGGGTCTCTCTCTTGTTTAACTCTTAACACGGAAAGTGGAAATGTGCCGTATGTTTTGATTATTGCGATCAAAATGCGTCATTTTTATCATCGCTCAACTATCAATGTACTAAACCCTGTTGTTTATATAATGACTTAATTTTAAATTGAGAAAGTAGTCTACCTGATCTTTCCCTCTCTCTCTCTCTCTCTCTCTCTTCTCTCTCTCTCAAAAACACACACATTATATATATATATATATATATATATATATATGTAACTTCTTCCTATAAATATATATATATATATATATATATATATATTATTATTCATATATATATATAGGAAGAAATTTACATTAGATACATACAGTAAACAAAAACAAAAGCAAACAAAAACAGCGATAAACGATAGAATTTTCTCGGCCTTCTAACGTTATTACTTCAGGAAAGAAAAATTACTTCAGGAAAGAAAAGACCTAACAAAACAAATATCGTCCAGATCACAAAAATAGATAAATAAATAAATAAATAAATAAAAGCAATAAAAATAACGATGAGTAAATTTTAGAGTGACCTCACTATCGGCAACGTCAATGTTCTTTTCCAATTTTATTTTATTATTATTATTATTATTATTATTATTATTATTATTATTACTATTATTATTATTATTATTATTATTATTATTATTATTATTTTTATTATTATTATAAACTTTCCCATCACGCATCGCCAACGAGCCAATTCCTTATCATCTGAAACGACACTTACCGACGTCTATGAGAAAATATGAACTTACTCCAGGTTCTGTATGCTTTAAATAAATCAAATACAATTTACCAATTGCCTTAGATAACGATGACCTTAAAAGGTACAGCAGAGTCAGATAGCAATTACTTGGCGAGCACCGATTTACATGTTTATTACGAATGTGTCTCCCGTCATAGAAAGGGAAAGATATTTTATGTTACGTACTTAGAAAAAAAAAAGTGTTTATTTTGGGTCACACTTGGTGATATGAATTAAAAGAGAGATATTTGCTTCTCCTATTACAGCCACTGTGACCGAACGAGTCATTCCATATAATATAATATGCGCATGTATATGTATGTATATATATATATATATATATATATATATATATATATATATATATATTCATTGATACTTTTCTCTTGGTTGACTGCATCCAGATATCTATATATATAAAATATATATATAATATATATATATATATATAAATATATATTATATATATATATATTTATATATTATTATATATATACACACACATTTATATATAGGTATATACAATTTATGTTGGTTGCCAAAGTCCAGAGATCTATAACAGGCCTCTTATCACCTTAGAGCGATTGTGCTGCACACACAGCCCATCACGGGATCTTATCTTTTTTATGATTTTATGATCTATTTTATTTTAGTTTATTATCATTTAAGATTTATGAAATTTATGCTTAGCAGCCTAAATTTCAAGTACTGTGGCAATTTCGGCTACTCAGATTTGCAGACACGAAAACTGAGTTCGAGAGGCTGGACAGCAAGATAATCCAGAAAATGGGGGAGCTGAAATACGAGGCGCAAAAAGAATTTTCTGTTAGAGAGATTGAACAGCAAGACTGAAGAAAGGAAGTGAGAGTATAATAAGTACAATAAAGGCTATGAATCTTCTGCAGCTAGGGCCGTGGGAACGTTGCAAACTGTTTGTAAATGCCAACAGTGCACCGCGTGAGGTGAACTAAGGGCGTTAACGCCCTCTTGCGCCCGGGGCCTATCAGGAAAGAAAGCGCAGTAGCGTAAACCTGAGAGTAAGGATCAGATGGGTGAAAAGATACGGAGTCCTGGAGGAGGAGGAGGAGGAGGAGGCGCTAAGGATATATACTGCAACGGAATCCATGTAAAGTTAAATGCTCCCTTAAGCCCCTTCATTGTATATGTATAAGCTTATCTGCGGAGAATGTTTATGAATAGGGAGATTATACATTCGATCCGCTACTTAGCATTACCAGGTCAAGCCCGGTAATTACGCCGGCCAGTATATAAGGTCCGTGGAGACAGGTATTTCGTATCACCGGGTTCTATCTGGCGCTTTGTACCTGGGAAGGAGAAAAAGGGGGGGGCGGGCTGCTTGTAATACCTTCCTGGGGTAAATGACTGATTAATGATGATTAATGGTGATTTCTCTACGAGCATGTTTGTGAATCACTAAATTTGATTTTATCAACAGAAACATGCGTATGTATCTACATACATACACACACACAGAGAATATATATATATATATATATATATATATATATATTTATACTATAAATATATATATATATATATATATATATATATATATTATATATATATATATCAGTTCCTGAGTTTAGAGATAGAGAGAGAGAGAGAGAGAGGAGATTTACTAATGCATCTAAAATACCTTAAAATCCCGAACAAAAAACTTTAAAATACCACGGAACTACTAGAGACTGTCATAAATATCAGAACACTCAACGTGTCAAGGTTAAATAAGCCAAATTTGAAAGCACGTAAGCATACAGGTATGTATGTTGTTATACTTTGAGAGTAAAGCATAATAATAATAATATAATAATAATAATAATAATAATGATAATAATAATAATAGAAGTGAAGAGATGGTGTCTGCATGCCGATATTTATAGCGGCTCGAATCCTAGAGCTGTGTTCTCATTGGTCGACCAATGAGAACGCAGCTCTAGGATTCGAGCCGCTATAAATATTAATAATAATAATAATAATAATAATAATAATTAATAATAATAATAATTAAAATAATAATAATAATAATATTTATTTATTTGTCTGTTAATAAATTTTCTGCCATTTCGTTTAAAGTATACAGCATGCATACCTGTATGCTTACGTTCTTTAAAAAAAAATAAATAAATAAATATTGTTATAAATATTATTATTATTATTCAAAAGATGAACCCTATTCATACGGAACAAACCCACCAAAGTGGCCATGACTTGAAATTCAAACTTTCAAAGGATCTGGTGTTTATTATGAGGAATTGACAGCAGGTAAAGGGAAATACAGAAAGAAGAGATTTCGCTTATAAAAAGATAAAAAATAAAACAATAAATGACTAAATAAACACCAAGAATGGGCAGAAAGTAAATATAGATAAAAAACGCAAATTCACAAAATGGTCAACAAGTCCACGCTCTTACTATCAACCAAATAAATAAATAAATAAATAAATAAAAATAAAAAAAGATACAAAAAATCATTAATGTTCCTTTCGACCTTGACTCAGACCTTTTGTCACGAGAGATGCATAAAAACTATCATTAGGAGTAATAGCCAGAAAACAGATAAAAGGGGGGGAAAAAATGTAGGAATGATTAATGAACGGAATACGTGTAGTAACACAAGATCTATTAATACACAGTACTACCTACTCCAGTATATCCTCTTCCTTAAATAAAGTGACCCAACCATCGTTAAACTCTGTTATCTCCTAATGCTCCAAACAAGCGGTTTCATAGTGTAAAAGTTCCTTCGGTTTTTTTATTTCATTCTTTTTTCACATTATTCTCATGTACTGATATTTATTCTTTTTATTCTTTTTATCTGTTCTCTCCTCAACCCCATTTTTACAACAATGTTTTGTTCCCTTATCTTACCCTTATCTTTTTCCCTTCGTGACATAAATCAGAATTTTAGCTAAGGTTCTGGCTAATCGTTCTTACCCTCCATTTCTGAGCCATTTCCTCTGGCATGCTTGCGCTCTCTCTCTCTCTCTCTCTCTCTCTCTCTCTCTCTCTCTCTGTAATAATATTCTTGAGCCTATCCTGTTTTCAGCTCTCTCTCTTTCTCTCTCTCTCTCTCTCTTTGAGTTCGTAATAATAGCTTTGCTCTCTCTCTCTCTCTCTCTCTCTCTCTCTCTCTCTCTCTCTCTCTCTCTCTCTCTCTCTGTTTTGTCCATAATAATATTCTTATGCCCATTCTCTCTCTCTCTCTCTCTCTCTCTCTCTCTCTCTCTCCTGGCAAGTCCGTCATCACGGTGAACACGGACTCTTCGACTCCTATCTGACCAATCTCTCTCTCTCCCTCCCCGATCACCGTAAATTCCTCGCTCGTTCCTTATACCTTTGCTCTCTAATTAATGATGATTTTACCATCAGCTTTGCTCATTAGCCGGGAAATTTATTTTCCCTGTGTCTCTCCCATCATCCCATCCCTCATTTATATTGGCTCTTTGAGAGAGTTCGTATATTCTCTCTCGTAATTTGGCGTGTTTAGCAAATTCGCAATACGATGAGGTAGCAGGAAGGGAACTGGCATTTCTCATCTATGAAATCAGCAACAGTCCTAACCAAAAAGATACAAAAAGCATTCATAGCTATATTAGAAGGATAATCCTTCAAACTGGAACAAATCTAATGAAAACATCTTGAAAATAATTGAAGAAGTTCCAAATAAAATCCAAGTGGTCAAGAGACTCATAAAGAAAATATACATAAACCAACATATTCCGACAAAGAAAATGAATAAGGTGAATCTTGTGAATATCCTAATTGATGCATTAGGGAAAAGAATGCCAAAAGCATGCAAACTGTGTAAGGTTTGGTATAGCATAGTCAATCACAAAACCTAATCAGAAAATGTGCTGCATGCACATTCCGACCCATCCACAGTGTGCTGAGGTAATACAAGATTTGAGAAAAGATACAGAATTTTTTGTTCAACATGTCTATCATGGATAGACAATGTTATTAAATCAAGATTGAATGTACAAATAGTTGAGGATGAAGAAGAAGAGAAGAGGAAGAAGAAGAAGAAGAAGAGGAAAAACGAAGAGAAGTAAACAAAAATGAAATGACAGAAAAAAATAAGGAAAACAAAGAACAAGATAAAAGTATGGATGCAGAAATACTCATTGATACTACATATGAGGCAATAAAGCAGCATCTACCTACGAAGAAAAAATAAATTACGATATGACAACACAGAAAAGCAAATCCCCGAAGAGGCTCTACCCAGATCTATAAACAATGAACGGGAAGAGGAAAACTAGACAAGAAACAAACAAAATCTGCAATCTTTTGAAAAGAGGGAATTGTAGATTTGGAGAAAGATGTTACTACAAACATCCTAAGATATGTCAAAACTATGAAATATATGGTAAATGTGCAATACTTAGATGATATGGGGATGATTGCAGAGATCTGCATCCAAAAATATGTGAAAAACCTAAAAGAAGGAAAAGGATGTAAGGTTCGACAAAAAATGCAAATATATGCACCCTGTAGCCATGAATCATAATCAAATAAATAACCAACCAAGTAATAAAATCCAAAATAAGAAAGAAACAAATAAAGAGAGAAATCAAGAATATCAGGTAAAAGAGAAAAGCAAACCACCAATGAGATATGCAGAGGTGTCAGCAAAAAATTTCAAAGCATCAGCTCCGAAATTCTACTCAAGAGATAATAACTGTATTTATTATGCAAGAGGATATTGCAGAAACGGAGAAAATTGCAGATTCAGACACAAAATGAATAATTATGATGAAGGAAGATCAAATATTATGGAAAAGTTGGATTTTTTAATGTCAGAACTTTCTGGAAATGAAAAAAAGAACAACATACCAGAACAGGAAAGAGACATGGGAAAATCCTTATTACTACCAGTATTAAATGAAGGAGAAAACACGCAAACCATCATAGTGATGAATGCGCAGGGTTTAGTTACGAGTAACTCAAAAAGAAAAATAGAGTACTTAGAAGAACTAAAACCCAAAATGAAAAGAAAATAGATATAATGAATATAAGTGAAACTGGTATTCCAAGAGACTGGGAATGATGATCAAATAAAAGGGTTCCAAACTTATAGATCAGATAGAAAAAATAGGAATCAAGGGGGAACCGCAATATATGGGAAAGACAAAAAACAAGGAAAAATATATAGAAATATAGTAACTCAGAATGTGAACTAATAGCGGTAGAATTTGAATCTGAAAAATTGATGAACATAGTAATATATAGACCCCTAATACTAAAGAGTTTGACTTAATAATTGAAAAATTGGATGATATATGTAGAAATCACAAGGACTGGACTATTCTCCTATCTGGTGACTTCAACTTTCCTTTCGTAGAATGGAAAGAACGAATAGGAGATTGTGGTTGTACTTATACATATAAAAAAGAGAGTAATAGTAGTGCAGAAGATAAGAGGCAATTTGAAAAGCTATTAGATATGCTACTAGAATACAACATTCAACAAATAAATCACCTGCCAACAGAAAGGAAAATACTTTAGACCTAGTATTTGTGAACGAGATGAATTATGTTAAAGAAATAATAGTTTATAATGCGAGTATTTCAGACCATAATGTCATAGAATTAACAGTTCATTCCAAAAGCAAGTGAAAATAGAGATAAGCAAGAAATGAAAAAGTGGGGAAGGATATGGAAAATACAACTTTTCTACAGTAAAAAATATAAAATGGTCAGAAATTAATGAAGAATTAAACAAAGATTGGGATAACATTTTCGTAAGTGATGACATAAGGGTAAATACGGAGATATTATATAAAATATTGGAGAAAATAGTGGAAAAATATATACCGAAGAAGAAAAGTAAACATCATTCATGCATACCAAGAGACAGAAGGATCTTGTTCCAGAAAATCAGAAAGTGGAAAAAAGGTCTTGCAAAAGAAAAAATGCATGGAGAGGTTATAGAACTAAAAAGTAATATAAAAATGCAGAACAAAAGATTATTACAATCAAAAGAAAATGAAAAACGGGACTTGGAAGAAAAAAACCCTATTGAATATCAAGCAAAACCCCAAACTATTATACTCATATGCGAAGAAGATAAATAAAAGAAGAATAGAAATAGGCCCTCTGAGAATTGAAGGGAGATTAACGAATGAAAAAAAAATGAAAGGAAATTTGCAACATACTGGCAGAACGATATAAGAGAGAATTCACCCCTAGAATAGATAATGAAGATAATGATATAGAAGTAAGGGATGAAAATTAGTGAATATTTAGCTGACATAGATATTAATGAAGCTGATATTGTGCAGGCTATTAATGAAATTAAAAATGGAGCTGCTGCAGGGCCTGATGGAATTCCTGCTATTTTGTTAAAGAAAGTAGTTCATTCTATCGCAAAGCCACTTGCAATATTATTAAGACAAAGTGTAGATACAGGCAAGATATATGATGAGCACAAATTAGCATATATTACCCCTACTTTCAAAAGTGGATCAAGACTAGAGGCAAGTAATTATAGGCCTGTGAGTCTAACATCACATATTATGAAAGTGTATGAAAGGGTAATGAAGAAAAATATTATGAAACATTAATAAAAAATAATTTGTTTAATAAAGGACAACATGGTTTCGTACCCGGAAAAAGTACACAAACCCAACTGTTAGTCCACCGTGAGAACATATTCAAAAATATGAAAAGCGGAAATGAAAACAGATGTGGTTTATTTAGACTTTTTGCAAAAGCTTTTGATAAAGTAGACCATAATATATTAGCGAAGAAAATTAGAAAACACAATATCGTGGATAAAGTAGGAAAATGGTTAAAGAATTTTTACACAACAGAAAACAGATAGTTATTGCAAACGACGAGAATCGGATGAAGCCAAGGTAATATCCGGTGTGCCGCAAGGTACTGTGTTAGCTGCAATACTGTTTGTTATATGATTGAAGACATAGACAATAATGTTAAAGATTCGGTAGTGAGTAGTTTCGCAGATGACACAAGAATAAGTAGAGAAATTACTTGTGATGAAGATAGGAACGCTCTACAAAGAGACCTTAACAAAGTATATGATTGGGCAGAGGTAAATAGGATGGTATTTAACTCGATATAAATTTGAATCAATAAATTATGGAGACAGAGAAAGAAAGCTATATGCATATAAGGGACCTAATAATGAGACCATCACAAATAAGGAAGCAGTTAAAGACCTTGGTGTGATGATGAATAGGAACATGTTATGAAATGATCAAATAGCAACTCTGTTGGCAAAATGTAAAGCAAAAAATGGGAATGTTGTTACGGCACTTCAAAACAAAGAAAAGCTGAACACATGATTATTGCTTTATAAAACATATGTTCGTAGTCCACTTGAATATTGCAATATGATAGGTACCCACACTATCAAAAGGATATTGCACAAATAGAGAGGTACAAAAGTCCTTTACAGCTAGAATAGAAGAAGTTAAGGACCTAGACTACGGGAAAGACTACAATTCTTAAAATTATATAGTCTAGAAAGGAGAAGAGAACGCTACATGATAATTCAGGCATGGAAACAGATAGAAGGAATAGCAGAAAATATCATGGAACTAAAAATATCAGAAAGAGCAAGCAGAGGTAGATTAATAGTGCCCAAAACTATACCAGGAAAATAAGGAAAGGCACACAGGACATTAATCCACTACGCAACCAGCATCGATAATGCAGCGTCTATTCAATGCGTTGCCAGCTCATCTGAGGAATATATCAGGAGTGAGCGTAGATGTGTTTAAGAATAAGCTCGACAAATATCTAAACTGCATCCCAGACCATCCAAGATTGGAAGATGCAAAATATACCGGAAGATGTACTAGCAACTCTCTGGTAGACATTAGAGGTGCCTCACACTGAGGGACCTGGGGCAACCCGAACAAGATGTAAGGTCTGTAAGGTAAGGTAAGGTAAGGTCTCTCTCTCTCTCTCTCTCTCTCTCTCTCTCTCTCTCTCTCTCAACATTTTTATTCTGAACGTTGTGTATTTATGTTTGTAGTCCATCGTGCCGGTCACCTTTCAAATTAGGTTAAACTATGTTAAAAAATAGAGTTAAAATTGGTTAAAATGTTTCAAAAATAGGCTGTAAAAAATAGGTTAAAATATCTCAAAAAAAAAGGTTATAAAAAATAGGTTAAAATGTCTCAAAAACAGGTCGTAATGTTAAAACATTAGGTTACATATTTGTCAAAAGAACAATAACATATGCATAAGTTTGTAAGTCTCATAACTAGAAGAAAATGAAGTGTTTACTCTCGTACACATTACTGTCAGATTGGAGGAGGTTAAATCTAAATACTGTGCAATTAGATCGTCTAATAGTTTATCCCTAACGGCCTTCCTAACTGCTGTATGCATATGCATTTACAGTCTTCTAAATATTCAAGTTTGTAGATTATCTATATCTATGCACACACACATATATATATGTATATACATATACATACACAAACATATATACACACACATATACTTACAATGTAAAATGGCAAAAATCTTGCATAATTATAATATATTTAGAAGACATATATATATATATATATATTATATATATATATATATATATATATATATATATATATATACAGATATATTAAAAATATATCAATATTTTCGCCTCTTTTTCACCATTTCTAACGTTTGTCCTTTGCCTCTATTGCCAATTATTCTTCTCTCTCTCTCTCTCTCTCTCTCTCTCTCTCTCTCTCTCTCTCATCTCTTTCTCTCTCTCTCTCTCATTTATTATTTTCAATCTGCTCCTTTACGTCCCCTCTTCACCGTACCCCTTTCCTCTATACAATGACAGACAAGCGTATCGTCCCAGCTGTTCATCATTGTATAGTGTCTCATAATCATTACTTTCCTTCTATTACCAAGTAAACGCGGGACGAACATTAGCGTTCTACGCGAATAATATTTCACCCCCCCGCGCCACACACCCACTATACATAAGATATAAGTATATATGAATATGTAAAATTAATATATTATATATTAG
>NC_087217.1:48330893-48335893 GCF_015104395.2 Macrobrachium nipponense | reverse complement strand
GTCCTCTTCATTATTAAACTTAAGCTCACCAGGAGCGAAAATCTTACAAGTTATACACACACACACACACACACATTAACACAACCACACACCACACACATATATATATATATATATATATATATATATATATATATATATATATATATATTTCTTGGACGCTTTGCTCTTGATTGCTTTTCACTCTTGCCACTGACCGCATTCACTTCTGTTTCAGCTCTGGCAACAATTTCCTACATTACTTGAGCCAACTAATTTATATTGTAATCATCTAGACTGCTTCAGGTGTAAAACTGTCTCGTGTCCCGTGTAACAAATGATTGGCCAGTTATGCTGCATCTGTTTTTGGTGGTTTGTGTATTTCGTTCCACGACATACACACATACACATAATTATGTATATAAATATATATAACTACATATATGTATATATATATGTGTGTATATATAATATATACATGCATATATATACATATACACTGTATATATCTGTAATCTGTAAACAAAATATATACATATATATCTATATATAAATATATATATATATATATATATATATATATATATATATATATTTAATTCCATTTAATAACAAAAACAAACACGATTAAATTATATTGAATATTTTATCTGTGAAGGACAATGAATGGAGCAACTCGGATTCAGGATGTAAAAATAAAAATAATTTCTCAGGTGTCACATTTCTTCAATGAGGTTTTTGCTTATACTCTCTCTCTCTCTCTCTCTCTCTCTCTCTCTCTCTCTCTCGTCTCTCTCTCTCTTCTCCTCTTCCTCTCTCTCGTTATATATAGATATACTATATATAAAATTGAATTAGAGGCATATACAAGAGATATGTGTTTGATGCTTCTCACTTCTATCCAGATTGAGATGAAAAATCAAATTTTTTTTCTTTCCTTCAAGTGTCCATAAATTCTTCCTGATCTTATCTCTCGCTGCCACAACATCTAAAACAAACAGCCACAGAAAAGAATGTAATTGGTGTGAACAACTGGTTGTAAGCTTTTCCCGCTGGACTAATCCATCCAACACTAGTTCTCTCTGCACGTTCTTATGGACACACCTAGAAACTACTTCAAGTCGCATCTAGATACCATTAAGGATGGTTCAATGTTCCAGACAGAAAATCTTTTCAACAATTTGTAAAAGCATTTAAAAGACTTTGCTGGACTCATCTAAAGTCATAAATAAAATAAAATCCCGGTTACGTAAAGTAAAAAATACAACGTTACGGCAGGAAAACTTTCAAAAATGTGTAAAAGCATTTAAACAACTTTGCTGGACTCATCTTAAGTCATAAATTAAAAAATCTGGGTTTTGTTTTTTCTAACGTGAAAAATAAAACTTTACGGCAGTAAAACTTTGCAAAATTGTGTAAAAGAATTTAAAAGACTTTGGTGGACTCATCTAGTCTTAAATAAAGAAAAATATCCCAGTTACGTACCGTAAAAAATGCAATCTAGGACAAAAAATTTTTTTTAAATATGTAAAGGCATTTAAAAGACTTTGCCGGTCTCATCAAGAGTCATAAATAAAAAAAAAAATCCCGGTTACGTAACGTAAAAAATACAACTTTACTGCAGGGAAATTTTTCCAAAAATGTGGAACAACTCATCAAAAGTCCCTGTGATTCTTGAGCAAATGTCCAGCAACAGCAGCAGTCCACCGCCCAACCTCCTTCCCGTTTTACAACCCGGATTTAATGAAGGCATCAGCGCTAAACGTCAACACGTCGAGATCGCGCCTTGATTAGCTGCTTGATTAGAGTTTGCCTGAGGACCAGATCAATCGTCAATGTCACTCCTGCAGGAGACTTCCCGGGAGGTATCGGTGCTCAATGTCACCGTAGGGCTTTTATCTGTCTTTGAATTTCGGTAACCATATGTGTTGTCGCCCGCCAGGCTACCCTCTGTTATCTTCCTGAGGTCTTAATACATCCTTTACTTACGCCATATACACGAACAAAGGACCGTCCTTTACGATATCCAAAATGGGACATTCAAAATATATTGGCATTCACGGACATTTATAATTTGGACTTTTGGAATATAGTCTACACGTTACGTTAAATGTGAAATAAAAACAAAAATGGTAAAATTACCAGTTTTAACAAACATGACTAAGTTATTATTTCTCTCTCTCTCTCTCTCTCTCTCTCTCTCTCTCTCTCTCTCCTAAATTTGACGATATTCATGATTTGGACTTTCGAAACATGATCTACACGAATGCCAAAGGTAAAAAATAGTAAAAAAAATTCTATTAACACATGATAAAGTTTTTTTCTTTCCAAATTTGACGAATATTCATAATTTGTACTTTCGCAAAATGATTTATACGTATGCCAAAGAAAAAATCTTTTAACAAACATGACTAAGTTATTTTCTTTATTTTTAAAAATAATTTTTCCAATTTTGACGAATATTCATAATGTGGACTTTCGGAACATGATTTATACGTATGCCAAAGAAAAAAAAAACAAATCTTTTCACCAACACGACTAAGTGATTCTTTTGTTTTCCCCCAATTTACAAAAAAGGTGGATTAAGCCCATCGGTTACACGAAGTCATTCCCTACGATTGGCCCCGACGATAAAATCGGAAATATGTTCATCCTGACCTTTCCAAAAACCTGATAATATTCATCTCATCAATAAAAGAATAATGGTCTACGTTTATAAAAAAAAAAATTAAATAAAAGATTGGCTCAAGTGGAAAGGGTGATTTCCACGCCGTAATCCCCCCAAAATAAAAACCGGTCCGCTCTCCATATACGTAGCTGCTCGTTACGTAGAGGAAGTAATAAAAAATAATGAAAATGTATATCAGTTTTGTGGGGGGAAGTCTATAGAAAAACGAAAACAATATGTCTGTGCAATGTTCATAGGTTCCATATAAATATGACCCAATGGGTATTTTATAGACATGCTTCGGGGGACGAAAATATTAAAAATGTTTATAATTGCTCCCGGAGATGAGTTATACAGATTCCTGTCACTGGGAAAGAGACTGACAGAGAGAGAGAGAGAGAGAGAGAGAGAGAGAGAGAGAGAGAGAGAGAGAGAGAGAGAGAGTTACCCAATATACACAAAAATCCACTCTATGCCCACTACAAGCAAGCTTTTCAAAATTCTGCCATCATGCTAATCATAACCTTATACGTATATAGGTAATTTCCATTATAAAGTGACCGAGAATAGAATTCAAGATTTTTTTCTACATTGTCTAAATACTTTTCAAGTATGGTTGGGCATCCCCGTGTAAATACTGTTTTGAGACGAGAATTCAACATACACACACACAAACATATATATATATATATATATGTGTGTGTGTGTGTGTGTGTGTGTGTGTGTGTGAGTGTGTGTAAACTAATGAATCCTACAATGCTTGTTTTCATCATTTTAGAAATAATTCAGTCTCTATTGCAAAGATAATCAAATATATAAATAAATCATTTACTTTCAATTATCTCTTTCCAAAGTCATTTTAATATATATCAATTCACGCGAAATAATTGCAGGCAAGAATCCTCCTGATAAAAGATTGAATTGAAATAAGGGAAATTTCAAACTCAACGCCGTCATAAAAATCACATTTGATACATATGACATTGACATGACCTTGACATTTATATCGCATAACTATAAATACGATTACGGTCACTTTACGTCGTTAGAATATTAGCTCGCATGGATATGATAAAATATATCTATTTCTTATATATATATATATATATATAATATATATATCATATATATATCATATAATTATATTATATATATATATATATCATATCAACACACTTTTCATAATTTATCGACAGTAACAAGATTAATCACGTGACTTATCACCTGAGCAACACCTTTCGCGATAGTAAAGGTCTCAAATGGTTTTATCTCAAAAATATAAAGTTATTTTCTTTTAACCATGACAGTGTCTAGTGTTCGACTTTGAAAAAGACAAAAGCTCGGAGGGACACCTTGTTCTCTTGCTACATCTTCTGATATTTCATTTAACGCATATGAGCCACACACACACACACACTCCCACACAAGCATGTATGTGCATATGTGTATATATAAATATATATGCATACATATAAGTATACATACATTAATAAATATATATATACATATATATTATAGATTATATATTTATACATATACGTTTCCTAACACAAGAGACAGTACCGTCCATTGGCACCGTGCACCTGTCACCTGGATGGCAGGAAAATGTCTAAATCCAAAATTCGTGATCGACCTCTGATAAGGTACCGTCAATACCCGGGCATCTAATCCGACATTCCGATAAGGCGTGATTGCTCTCTTATTAATGAATGCTATACTATTACCGATACGCGAATCGAGAGAGAGAGAGAGAGAGAGAGAGAGAGAGAGAGTTGGGGTGGGTATCGTAATTGTAATTACAATATTATTTTCCACTTTTCAAATTCGTGAAACATTACAATTAACACTTATCCTTTTTCGCTATTGTTTCGTGAGAGGCACATTACAATTATCACTTCACCTTTTTCGCGATTCTTTCGTGAGAGAAACGTTACAATTATTGCTTCATCCTTCTTCGCGATTGTCTTAAGAGAGAAACATTAGTACGCTTACCATTGCATTGTATTCCGCTAATGTTTCGTGAGAGAAACATTATTACAATTAACGCTTCATTTCTTCGTGAGATACATTACAATTATCACTTCATCTTTTTTCGCGAGTGTTTAGGGGGGAAAACACAATAATTACCATTTCATTGTATTCTGCGATTTTCATGGAAAAAAAAAAAAACACTACAATTACCACTTCTTTGCATTTCACGATTGTTTCAGTAGAGAAACGTGACAATTACTTCTACATTGTTTTCCGCGATTGTTTCCTTGTCGAGATTTTTACGTTAGAATAACATTACAATTATCAGTTCATATTTTGTTGCGATTGTTTCGAGAGAGAGACACGTTACAATTAACGCTTC
>NC_087217.1:48313393-48318393 GCF_015104395.2 Macrobrachium nipponense | reverse complement strand
CGACGGCATCGGGCCCTCAGAAATAAACACGACCGACATACGTAGATGGGGGGGGAGGGAGGGGGGAGGGGGTGGAGAACTTATGTCCGATATTTACGACATCGCCTCGCATATGCATATCTTGACTTTCCCCGAGTAGGAGGAGGTGGAGGAGGAGGGAAGGAGGAATTGACCTCCTCCTCCTCCTCTCTCTCTCTCTCTCTCTCTCTCGGTAACTAACGCATACGATCTAATAATCTCACGGGTAATTACTGCAATTTTCTTAACGTAATTAAATTCTAGCATTCCCACCATTACGCGTAATTAAGGGGTTCATTTATCTGACTGGGTGTCCCTGCAATTTCTTGAAGGGACTAAATAATCATTATTATAATTAAGATTGTTCTTTATTGTCACTGCTAGCTGGCTGGCTCCTCTCTCTCTCTCTCTCTCTCTCTCTCTCTCTCTCTCTCTCTCTCTCTCTCTCTCTCTCTCTCTCTCTCTGTGCGCACTTACAGAGGAATCCTGAGGTGGAGAGAGAATTACGATTTTACATAAAAGTTCCAAATGGCTTCGTGACTATTGCAACGGATGCATTTTTATTATAGCTAAGAAAAAATACGATTAAATCAATTAGTCCAAAACTCATAATAATTAAGATTAAAAGATAAATTTTTCACGTTATTTCAAGAGCAGAAAGTAAACAATGAGTCCTTATTTGATCTTGGACAAAATAACTGGTATCACTTTTTGAAGAAAAGAAATTTCGATACATACAAGAATGGCAATAAATGGTCAAAAACTCGAAAATCCGATGGAATCAAATAAACAGATGACACAGAACAAAGGGGAAACGAAAATAAAGTCGCTAACAAAAAGGAGATGAAGACATGCAAAAATGAATATAAAAAGCAGGGGGAAAAATGTTAAAGTTACAGTTGCCCGATATGAACGCCAGTGAAACTGAGCCTATAACCTGTAAATTTTTTAAAGAAATTGATAGAAAGATTAAAAGTAGCGACAATTCTGTGGAAGACAACTTGAATGGTGGTGGTGGTGGTGAGGGGAGGAGGGGGAAATTTTAAAATATGCAATTGATATACAGGAGAGAGAGAGAGAGAGAGAGAGAGAGAGGAGAGAGAGAGAGAGAGAGAGAGAGAGAGGGGCTCATTTAAGATTTGAGGAAATGGGTTGTAGAAGAATGAAAGTAGCGCAAGCGTGCTAAAAAAAATAAACATTATGCATTTAGAAAACTTGCAAAAAGAAATATGTCAAGAAGAATCACAACTGTCAAAGGCAGTATAACTTAATAAGACGATACCCAAAAATAAAGAAAACATGAAAAAATAAAGACGGATTGAAAAAACTGCAGGATTGAAGCGGCCTGCAACGAACTGACATCAAAAGCAAGAGAGGACATCGAAATGACAGATAGTAGAAGAGATACTTAAAAGACAATATAACTGACGCAGAACAAGAAAATTTGAAAGTACAGAGAAAAAAAAATTATAAGGATAAAAAAAAATCTTACAGATTAATGAACAGCGCATAATGGTCGGCAAAAGTTAAAACTTCACGAGAGAGAGAGAGAGAGAGAGAGAGAGAGAGAGAGAGAGAGAGAGAGAGAGAGTCAACAGCAAAATAATGTCTTATAAAGACTATATCCAGAGAGAGAGAGAGAGAGAGAGAGCCCAGATGTCCTCTAAGCGAGAATAACTGTAAACTAGTGGGACAGATTCTTCTCCTGAGGTGTCAAAAATATTGCTTGTGTCCGTGTGACATAACCAAATGAAAAAAAAGACAATATTCCTTAAATGTGTCCGTATGACATATTGTTTACGTGTGTCATTATGACAGAGTTCCAAAGATGTATCTATCATAACCTACAATTAAATTGCTTTGACCTTGATAACAATTTGTCCTTTAACACTCCTAGATGCTTCTGAACTCTTGAAAAAAAAAATTATTTACAGCGCATTCCAGAGGCCACTACATATTTTCGTAAACAACTTTTAAACAGACTTACGGATTTCAAACTTCGTCCTCATTTTCGGAAGTACTGTGCATCGCCATATGTGTTTCGTTAACTTTTTTTCAACTTAAGAAAATGGGGTTAAAGCTGCGCTTATTAGCCACCCACCAACCATCTGCAAAAGTGGTGACGCGTATCAGTGACGTCGGTATATAGCGTAACTTCCACTATACCTTTTCAAATGGTTGTTTGCATTATTTGGTTAAATGCCCTTCAAATAACGTACATTTTTCCCTTTAAAAAAAAAAGGCTACAAAATGAACGCGCCGGAAAGATCTGGCCACTCTATTGGGGTAGCATTATGAAAAAGACGTAAATGGACTATCCTGGGCCATAGGAAATTTTTAAAGCAAATGAATATATATTGTGCGCTGATATATAAATTTTTGAAAATAACTAGGTAAGGGATGGCTCTGCGTCACAGATATACGTCATAAAGGAACACTTGTTCGAAACGGTCTGAGGAAAGGCGAGAAGAAGTTACAAGGAGTTACATGGAGTTACAATGATTAGGATGTCTCAAAAGTCATCGTGTGCTCACTTATCTCTAGGAGCAGGTTTTACTGTTCATTCACAGTGTCCTAACGACTTTGTCTAGCTTTCTTTTAAATTCTTCCACACTGTTGCTGTTTACAACTTCTGATGGCAGTTTATTCCATGTGTCACATAATATCTTGTATGTAAAGAAGTTCCCACAGTGGGATGTGTTGTATCTCTTCAGTTCTAGTAAGTTGGTCTGGTTTCTAAGAGTATAAACCGGCTTCATTGAGTACATCTGTCGATTCGGTGTACTGATATAAATCAAGGCAATTGATAGGAACACTCAAGTGCTTCAGTACCGCGGAAATCCATATGCGTCGGTTAAAAAGTTGTTTATGAAAATACCATTTCATGGCCTCTGGAATAAATAGTTATTTATTCGACATATATACTTTTCTTAATTCATCGCTCGCAGAAACATACCATAGTAAATTCACATCAACCGTGCATTTGATGTCTCGGCCAGGCCCTTACGACGCTCCTGACTGGCTGTTGATAAGCCAATCGCAGGGCTGGAAACTCAGTCTCTCTCGAGAGTTCACATAGGCAGGATGTATGTTCCACTTCTTCTGAAAGACGTATCCTTCAGGAGGGGTGGAACATAGAACCTACCCATGTGGACTCTCTCGAGAGAGTTTCCAGCCCTGCGATTGACTTATCAACAGCCAATCAGGATGTGAATCTATTATAGGCATTAGAAATCAATGACAAATAGTTTTCGAATTAACGAAAGAAAAAAATACTAAACATGGAACTATAAGGTAAAAAGCACCGAAACGTCGAAACAACGGAACATACACAACATTCAGGATACGAAAATTAATTGTTGCATTGAAGGTGATTTGCTCTATTAGAGAGTGAGCGCGAGTTGGAAAATCTCTCGTCCATAGCATTTCATCATGTTTCGTCACAGAGCTTATACGCTCTTTCACGATTCACTTGTACCTAATACGTACATACATACATAGGTACACTCGCATACGTACACACATACGGCGTGTGTGTGCGAATACATATATATTATATGAGGATATATGGATATATAAATTAGAGTAGATATATATATATATATTATGAGATGTTTTTCTTTTTTAAAAAAAATGTAAAATTGTATAAATAAAAAGATATTACTATCTAGATATATATATATATATATATACAATATATATATAATATATATAATATATTACATACATACATATGATAGAGATATATATATATATATATATATGCATATATTCTATTTATATATATATATATACATATATACATATATATATATATATATCATATATAATATCATAATATATAATATATATATATATAATTATATATAATACATATCTTCTTCTTCTTCCCAGCTTTATCCCTATTCGGGGTCGCCGTTTTAAATGAGTCTCTTCCATCTACCTCTGTCCGTCTTATGTCATTTCCTCCCGTACTCCCTTCTCCCTCGTATCATTTCTTAATGCAATTTCTCCACCTGGTCTCAGGTCTTCCTCTCCTTCGTGTTCCATCCACCTCCACGTCCATCTCCCTTCTCTTGCCATGTGTGTGCTCTTCTCTTCTCATCAGGTGGCCATACCATCTTAACCTTGCCTCTTGCACTTTCTTTGATGCTTCAGTGACCTTTACTGTACCCCTAATATGTTCATTTCTAACCCTGTCCTTTTTGGTTACTCCACTCATCAACCTAAGCATCCTCATCTCGGTTACGTCCAACTTTCTGCCTTCTGTTTTCTTTAGTGGTGCTGCTTCCAATCCATATGTTTTATATATATATATATATATATATATATATATATATATATAGAGATAGAGATAGATAGATAGATATATAAATATAAAATATTATATTTATTTATTTATACATATACATGTGTATATATATGTATATTATATAATAGAGAGAGAGAGAGAGAGAGAGAGAGAGAGAGAGAGAGAGATAAATTCTGAGTTAACAGACTGAATGAGAAATCTCAGGAGAATAACTAATATACACTAAATTACAACAATAGCAAAATACAGATCAAATAACGTACATTTTTGCCTCACAAAAAAAAAAGCTACAAAATGAACGCGCCGGAAAGATCTGGCCACTCTATTGGGGTAGCATTATGAAAAACACATAAATGGACTACCGAGATAACACGTGTAAACAAAAAACGAGGTATATATACCCGTGCATGATAAAATAGCATAATCAGAAAATGCCACTGAGGGGATAAAAAAAAAATAAATAAAAAAAACAAGGGTGAAAAAAATATATGAAAAACAACAATCTCCCAAATACAAATCCCAGTAATGGTCCCCTACATCTTCCCCTTTTTTTCTCCCCTCGGGTCCTATCGGGTCCCCTCGGGTCTCCTCGGGTTCCCTCGGGTCCCCTCTTGACCGCTCCCGGCCAACTCCACTCCTCTATCCCCCCGTTCCCCCGCCCCTAACCAAA
>NC_087217.1:48288393-48303393 GCF_015104395.2 Macrobrachium nipponense | reverse complement strand
TATACATAAATATACTTAAACATTCTTAATGTATTGACCGAGTTTCGATACACTGCTGATAGAATTTCAATATTCTACGACAAACACTAAGAGTGATTTTAGTCAGCCAGCTACTAAATTACCCTGATGAATATTTCTGCATTACGAGAACTTGATCTACCATAATGTTTGTTTGTTTGTACGGTGTTTTTACGTTGCATGGAACCAGCGGTTATTCAGCAACGGGATCAACGGCTTTACGTGACTTCCGAACCACGTCGAGAGTGAATTTCTATCACCAGAAATACACATTTCTCACTCCGCAGTGGAATGCCCTCAAGAATCAAACTCGCGACCACCGAGGTGGCACGCCAATACCATACCCACCACGCCACCGAAGCGCTCTTTCCTACCATAATTCTATCCCAAAGTCATGTTGTTTTCAGTGATCAACAAGGATTTATCACTTGAATAAATACTCATTTGACATCAGTAGATTCAAAATAGAATAAAAAAAAAATACCCTAAAAACTTCATGACGAAACCTAAACATTGCCATTAACCTGCTAATAATATGTAAAAACATCTCGTTCCCACTGAAAAACACATAACACACCCTGACGAAGGTGTCGTGTGTTTTCAAAGCCATAACTCCCCGCCCCCCCCCACCCCCACAAAAAAAAAAGGATGAAAACAAGGGAGGAAATAAATGGACCTCCAACCTTAAGTCACTGAGGATGGATGTGAGCGTCAATGACTCTGCTACTTGTGCAACGCCAGGTCAATTTCGATCAATCTCACTGAAGGTTTGGGCACCGGGTTCGCCCTACTTCTGTAATAGCCCGTAGTTTTTCGTGACTTTCTCAGCCTCCTCCTGTAAGAGGGAGCTCTTAGAGCTGTCTTTGTTGTTAATATCATATATATTCCTCCCACCCCCTTTTCACTTTGTTGTATTTTAATTTCCTCCCAATTTGAGCTAAATAAAAGGCCATTTGGTTGAGTCCCATTGGCCTTTGGTAAAAAAAAAATAAATAATAAAAAATAAAACGGACTTTGAACTATTGAAGTAACAGCAGATATATAGTAGACATCCGCTAACTAAAAAATTCAAACGCAAAATTCTGCTGGCTGTTGAAATAACCAGAAAAGTCCCGGTGCCTACAAATCAAGTCACTGATTACTGCATTAACCATGGACGAAGAATATCCAATGTGAATCGGTCCATGAATACATAATTAACCACGAAGGACTGCTGGACA
Source organism: Macrobrachium nipponense (assembly GCF_015104395.2). Taxonomy (NCBI): domain Eukaryota; kingdom Metazoa; phylum Arthropoda; class Malacostraca; order Decapoda; family Palaemonidae; genus Macrobrachium; species Macrobrachium nipponense. Next base: position 48,302,155 of record NC_087217.1, on the reverse strand, counting down.
CAAGACCTGGCTTTTGATCACTGAGTTAACCATAAAGTAATGCATACAATTAACCACACCGATAACTTGAGTAGCCACGAACGACTATGCGGTACAGAATTACCTCTTGATGACTGTATTAATCATGAAAGAGCGATGTCTCCTGAATAGCCCAGTGATTACCTAGCCTAGAGGAACCTTTGATTATAGAAATTACCATTGACTGCTGAATCATATACGAAGGTTTGCTGGGTCAGATATTAAAAGACCCACTAAGGATTAAATATGACAACAGATTTAGTAGTCCCTGGGTACTGAATTAGCCAAGAAGGAGAGCTCACTGACCACAGGATTAGCCCTGGCTACTGAGTCGACTATGAAGGACCTCTGGTCACTTTGAACCAGCCATAGGATGACGGTAAATAAAGGATTGCAGACTAAACAACTATAGTAATGATGACGTGGGTCCTTCACAAGTTTTACTATATATAACTGATTAATACTATGATGTACAGAGGATTAAGAATGATTAATACTGTGATGTACAGAGGATTAAGAACTGATTAATACTATGATGTACAGAGAATTAAGAACTGACTTTTATACTATACTGTACAGATAATTAAAAACTGATTAATACTATACTGAAAAGAGGATTAAGTACTGATTAATATTCTACTGTACAGAGGATTAAGAACTGATCAATATTATACTCCACAGAGGATTAAGAACTGATTAATATTATACTGTAAAGAGAATTAAGAGCTGATGAACAATATACTGCACAGAGAAAGAATTAAAAACTGATTAATACAATACTGTACGATGAATTAAGAAAGGATTAATACTATACTACTGTGCACAGGATTAAATTACAGATATCACAAGCGGGTTAAAGATAGTGAAACAAACAGTACTGCGCAATCTATAAATATGTAAATAAACGAAAGGAGTAGACCTCCCTAGAAGCATCAACTCACTGCCGAGAGATGATACATCGAGATAGGAAAGTGAGAGAGAGAGAGAGAGGAGAGAGAGAGAGAGAGAGTAACCCTTAGGGTACAGAGACCTTCATTCGCCCCTCATGCGTCAGATACCGTACGACACGTCCCTGACGAATGTGATGGATTAGAGAGAGTGAGGAAATGGGAATAAACCTTTTACATACTTGCTTAGTTTCTGCGTCGAGAAATGATGTAATATGTTGTGCATACAAAACATAAATAATTGCCTCTTACGGTGAACGAATGGAGGGAACTCACCAATAGGTATGAGATAGTTTTCAATTACTATCTGCTTCATTGCCAATAAATAAATAAATAAATAAAATGAAATAAAAATAAATAAATAAATAAATAAATCACACAATATATAGGAGACTGTTTCTAAGTGTCATCATCTATAGTATTTCCAATGCAATGCCTACATCTAAACACTACAAAAAAAATTTTAATTAGATCAATAATAACAAAATCAATTATACCAGTAAAAATAATATATATAACGAAAACCGCCTTTCTTGGGCTGATTATAGTTTACGAAAATGTCCTTTGTCAGCAAAACGTTTAATTGAATAGAAATTTTAAAAAAATTACATTAGATCAATAATAACAAAATCAATTATTCCAGTAATAATAATATATAACGAAAACCGACTTCCTTGTGCTGATTACAGTTTACGAAAATGTCCTTTGTAAGCAACACGTTTATTTTAAAAAATCTAAAAAAAAAAAAAAAAAAAAAAAAAAATTAGTCCTGATGTTATCGGTGGAAAATCCGGACAATAAAGAAGTCATGTTGCCACCCACAACAGGTGGAAGGAGGAGGAGGGGGAGGAGGAGGAGGACGGGCGTAGGAAACAAAACGTCTCATCAACTTAGAATGACCAGCTGCGTCTTACCGCACAGGTTAAAAGCGCCCCCCCCCCCCCCCCCTCTTCTTATTCCATTTCCTGTTTTTCATTTGAAGCGGCTCTTTATCAGATCGCTGCTATCGCCTTCGTTTCCGAACAGGATCATGACACACAAACGGGAGAAATATTGAAAGAGATGAAATGGGGCAAAAACATGACCAGTCCACGGGCCGAGTTATATATCGTGCAGTAGAGGCGTCGTGCCAGATCTCTTTAACTCTTAGTTTAACGAGATGATAAGTAAAATTGCATCTGATTGCTTTGCTATTGCAAATGATAGGAGTTTGGATTTTTATCAGATCCTGCTATTTGATGAATTCCCTTTACACCTTAAGAAAGGAAGGAAAAATGGCATGTTGTCTTACTCCTCAATGCTCTGACAATTCTATATTATTACTCAACACTAAAAGTCTCTCTCTCTCTCTCCTCTCTCTCTCTCTCTCTCTCTCTCTCTCGGGGAGATGCGTAACGTTGCGTACACGTATTTTCGCAAATTAGCTTGCATGCTTCATGCATACAGATGAATACACACTATACGCTTTTTGTATTTTCGTCAATAGATTCACTCTGACCATTCAAAAAATGGCCATAGAACCTTTAAACCCAGAAACAATTATCCATCGCCCTGTAAGTTTTTTTTTTTTTCATGCTATGAATCAATCTAAAATTTCACCTCAGTGAGCATTCTAGTTAACTCTACTGTGTAATCTGAAGAGTCTACTCTGATGACATGGAAGCTCAAAACAGCCTATATATTGTAAGGATAACCGACGGGCAACAGGGCGTATATGCTTTCGCGTGAGGATGCCTCCATGACAGGGAACCTCTGAAGCCTTTTCTGAGGACGTCCCGAGCGCACGTGAATCTAAATACTCAATTCTAAGAATTCTAAGGACATCCAAGTGACACTTCTTTACTCACTGTCAAGTCCACCTGACAGCCCACTACGAAGACAAAAGTCGTCCTTTAATCTACTGATATCCTTTACACAAGAGACATCCTACTTAAGTTCTCTCCAGCCGGAGGTTCTTGCCACCTTTGCCAATTCGCTTGACTTCTCTAAAGCCAACTTTTATTCTTATATCTATGCTCTTGAATCTAAACATCCTTCATAAATTTTTTTTTTTGGTATCTTCCCTCGTAATTATAAGTTAATGCATTTTTAGTATCATTTTTTTAACATGCATTCATCAGCATTTCTATTATGAATGTACATATTCATCATTCAAAATCAGTTGACATTCATATGGAACTTTTCTAAAAGTTATTAGCTTGCAGAATGGAAAACGTCCATAAGTGGAAAAAGAGGAAACACAATCAAATAAAGTACTACACATAATGCAAATCATAAAAACTAATGCAATAAGGCTAACATGAGAATGTAAGCCCGTCGGATGTAAAAGAGAAATATGAAAAATGACCTACACAAAATACTTCTTTATCCTTTCGTATACTCAGTCATGCTAGATGTCTATCTTATCTGTGTATGTAGATGAGGGTTATTGTCTCGTGTCTTGTTAATAACGAAGACTGAATTTATAGACTCTCTCTCTCTCTCTCTCTCTCTCTCTTCCAGTTACTTTCACAGTCACTACTTGAAGGGAATATCTGTGCGTGTTGGTGTGTATATTTGTATGCGTTTTTTTTACTGTGTATGTTTGTGTTTTAGTTTACTGTGTATGTTTGTAAGTTTTTTGTATGAGTGTTTTTTTTTACCATGAATGTTCGTATGTGTTTTATATGCTGTGTATATTTGTATGTGCTTTTTCTGTGTGTATGTTTGTAGTTTTTTTAATGTGTGAGCGCCCGCAAGCGCGCTCTTTCATTTTTCTTCCAGTTTCTCCCGAAGTCATTCCTTAGGGAGATGTCTGGACGTCGCGCACAGGGCGGCGACGGAGGTGACGGCCAGGATGGGGGGGAGGGGGGCCGACTATTGAATTACTCCGAAATAAAGTGTTGAACTTTCAAACTCACATGGAAATATATTAGGCTCTCAACGGTTCTGCTACTGGGGATGCAAACTTTCTGCTCGTAACGGCTACGTTAATTTTTTTTCTAATTGTTTTGTTTGTTCTAAAAGGGAAGAGAGATACGACGGTTCTTTTTTTTTCTCTCTCTCTTTTTTAACACCTCGAAGCAACTCTCAGTGAGATTATGAATGAGTTGAGAGACTATACCCTTGTTTGAAGATATCGTTCCAGCGAGAGCCAAGGCCTTGTGATGCTTTAACTTGGAAACTTTGCAAGCGCGATTGATTAACGAGAAAAACGTGCGCTTTTGTTTCATTTTTTTTTTTACTTTGTTTGCGTAATACATGCGTAGCGAACACACACAAACAAGTATTATGTTTACAAATATTCAAAAGCATTCATGCGCACCCTGCAATCATTTCAAATTTGCACATGACTTGACTGCAACCGTATATGGAGTGTTTTATGATGGTTCTCTCTCTCTCTCTCTCTCTCTCTCTCTCTCTCTCTCTCTCTCTCTCTCTCTCTCTCTCTCTACATACATACATATATATATATATATTATATATATATATATATATATATATATATATATATATATATATATATTATACATCAGGCATGAAACAATCTGCAAAAATCACTTAATAAGAATTAAGAATATTCAAATACAATCCACAATTGGCAGAGAAGTTGTAAAAAAAAAAAAACGCCTAAAATCCCATTTTATTCATTTAAGCAGACCATACGCGTCGTGTACAAAATAAGCAAGTACTCCCGCTTACCTAAAGTGAAATCACATGCCCGACGAATACTGTATTGCACGATGTGCATACGGCAAGGTGCAATTGTTCAAAGTATCAAAATCATCATCAAGAGAAATATTATAACTGTAATTCTTAACCACAGCATATACAGTGGATGAGGTTTCCAGGTATGTAAATTCTGAACCTATGTACAAGTTTCTGACCAAAATCATTTAATGGAATATTACATGAAACTGCACTTCTTAAAACCACTGTATATCCAATTAAGGAGGTTTCATAGACATAACCCAAAGCCATCAAAATTCCTCGAACGAATAATGTTTCGAAGTTTATCTTTTTTCTGTCGAGACCACGAAATAGATTTTGGCAAACAGAAAATAGCTCTTTATTGGGAAGACGGCAGCTAAGGAGGAAGGGAATGAGGAAGTGCATTACAGAAAGAGAGAGAGAGAGAGAGAGAGGAGAGAGAGAGAGAGAGAGAGAGAGAGAGAGAGAGACGGGGGGTGGGGGGGGGGGGGGGCGATTAGTCCCACCATATCGCTGCGGACGTTGGTGCACCATAATTGTGCTCTTTGGTTTCGTGATAAAATCCGCCTGTTCATCGTAAGATCTTTCTGTGATATTCTCTCTCTCTCTCTCTCTCTCTCTCTCTCTCTCTCTCTCTCTCTTCAAACGCGAATGTCGTCTCTTTCAACGTGAAGTGAATTGTGTTGCGGGTAGCGCCATTTTAATCTCTATTGTAGGAATTTCCTTACGACTATTATTATCAGGTGCATTTTTAGAATACCAGTGTGTATACAGGAAGGAATATTTTTTTACTCTCTCTCTCTCTCTCTCTCTCTCGTCTCTCTCTCTCTCTCTCTCTCTCTCTCTCTCTCTCTCTATATATATATATATATATATATATATATATATTATATATATCTTATATATATATATATATATATTATTATATTAATTAAATTTATTAATAAGTATATATATATATGTATATTTATAATTTTTTATATTATTATATTAATTTATAATACACAAATTATATATATTTCTTTGTTTTATATATTAATGTTACTTTATATTTTATTTACACACAGATACGTATTATTATTTATATGAATATACATATATGCATATACATATTTCTTTTCCATATACATATTCCTGTCTTATGTCTCCTTATGTCAAACCCCACCCCCCAAAAAAAATTTCCAAAATACTTCCGTTTTCTTTCCACCGCCTTCACGCGACAGCTACGCCCAACGAAGAGCAAAACGTCACAAAACATCACTACAACCGCCACCCCCCCCCCCTCCCCCACCCCCACCTCCCCCACCACTATCAACTACGTTCACTTGGCGTGACACACCTTGAATAATGTAACTCAATTTAGTCTTTAACCAGAATTACATCTAGATAGATTTCGGACCTTTAGATGCTAAAGTAAAAAAAAAGAAAAAAACAAAGATAATATGTTATTCATTGAAATCTTATTTCCTTCCATTTGCTTTGAAGTTATGTTAAACGTGCGGCATTTCCAAGACTTTTTTTTTTAAGTTTTTTTTTTTTGGTATTCAAAAAAGGCGTGAGAACATAATCAACAGTGGGACATTTTGTGAAGAGAAGATTTCCTATGGATTTCGTTTTTTATTCGGTCATAATTGTATACATTATTTCTTCAAATTACTTAGACACAAATAGTAAAAGGAGTTTTACGACATTCTGAACGGATCAGCTGTCTCACATAATCTACGCCATATTCAGGATGAGAATTCAATGCATAAACAATTTGTTTACAGCACAAAAGCCAAAGACATCGCCCCCCACACACAAAAAAAAAATAAAATAAAAACCTCGAATTCAAAACATGGTTTTTTTCATTACGTCAATCGGTAATTGAAAAGAGCATACGAATATTAAACCCAAATTTTATATATAGAAAAAAAATATAAAACTTCCAAACTATTTATCAAGCGACTTTAGACCTACAATATATATATATTATATATAATATATATATATATATATATATATATCTATATCTATATATATATAGTATATATATATATATATATATATATATATATATATAGAGGTAGCTTGTTAACTGTGACCTGCTGGAACCAAAGTGCTTTAGTTTTATATATATATATATATATATATATATATATATATATATATATATATATATATATATATATATAAAACTAAATCACTTTGGTTCCAGCAGGTCACAGTTAACAAGCTACCTCTGCTCTTAAATTTGTCCTGATTCAGTCTGATATTCCGAAGTGCTGATTTCCATGTCAATTTTTGTATCGCCAATACGTTATCAAAATCTCTGCCCTGCATACTGCTAGAATCCTCTTCGTCCGCTTTATGTTAGATATCGACCATAATGTAGTTAATCTTACCGCATCACCAAAAACTTCTATTCATTCCCCTTTTACGCAAATGCAGAACGTAAAGTTGGAGAGACGCGTGTCATGCGATATTTTCGACATAAAATCGAACCATCATTTTCTAAATCTAGATAAACGATACCTAAATTTGGCCTCTCCAATAAATTTTAGGAGTGCTACAAAACAAGCTTACGCATTCTTTTAACCTAAAACCGAGCACGTTTTTTTTGTAATCAAAATATGAAGTGGCATACATACTGTATGATGATGTTCCCCGGACAGTTTATAATACTTTTAAAAAATAAATGGAAAACCTTATACGCAATCAGTTAACGATACTTTTACAAAACAAATGGCAAACATTATACGCAATCTTTATCCTGGAACTTTTGCGAGCTTCTCTTCCTGTAAATAGGAACTTCAACATCATATATATTCACTAAATAAAGATAGTCCAAGAAAGATAGTCCAAGCCTCTAGGCCACAGAAGTCTTAGACGTTCGTTTTACAAAATAATGGTGGCAAAAACTTGCCCAACCTTCATTATGGAACTTTTAAGCTCTTCTTGTATATGGGGACTCTGACATCACTTGTCTAGTCAAGCTACGACTCACTGCCGCTAGTATTACTGGCTGAGGTCTGCTGCAAGTTTCATAGCGCTGGGTATTTCACAAAGCAGACCAGCCGCCCATTTTGTCAGCGTCTGGGACTTAACAGCATGCCTGTAAAAGCACTCAAGCATATTTCTCAATCTCAGGGCGTTAACAGTCGTATTTGAGATCTCCAGTAAAGGTAACTTTCTGCGGATTTGAACATAAAGCGACAGGGATGAATTAGTTAATGACTGAGATTTTTCTGGCGTCACAAAGTGACAGAGACTTCACCATCGAATTGAATACAGAATTTAGGCCACAGGCCAAGAACTGGGACCTATGAGGTCATTCAGCGCAGAAACGGAAATTGGCATGAAAAAGTTTTAATGGTGTAACAGGAGGAACACCTCAAAGCAGTTGCACTATGAAGCAACAGCTAGGAAAGGGCGGAAAGTCAGATGGAAGATAGAGAATATGAAAGGAAGTACAGTAAAAGGAACGAAAGGGGGTTGCACCTAAGGGACGACGAAGCACGCTGCAAAGAACCTTAAGTGATGCCTACAGTGCACCGCGTGAGGTGCACTGACAGCCCTACCCCCCAACGGGAACTTGACCATCGAAGCAAAAGAGAATCATTACTTTCTGAATGAAGACATAATACGATCGGTTTCTCGTCAAGTCAGATGACGTAGTGAGGGCAAGGAAGGGTTCGTCGGTCCCCCCAGCTGTGGACTGAAAGATGAGCAAAGATAAACAAGAAGACGAAGAGAGGAAGAGGTGATTAAGAGAAAATAAAAGGTGCCATACTGGGCGGAAACGAAAATGCTGGAAGTTGTGGCACACAGAAGTTTATGATCGTTTAACTAAAAACTAAATGTGAAGTTTGAATGTCGTTTACTTTTATCAATTTCTTGTCTCTGATATGCTTGGATTTACTTCAGCTTGTTTATTTTCGATCGTATTCAAAGTTTACTTTTGTGAGTAATCAACGCAAGTTATTGAAGATAAAACTTGAACTACTTCAGGTCGACCTGAAACCAGATTGAGTGAACGAGACCTTAACTATTGGATTTTCTTGAATGACTAAACGGTCCATTCTGGAAGATTTTTCGCACTGAAAATACAATAAATCAAAACATCGAGAAACCAATGACTTACCCCGATGAAATTTTGGGAATGTTGAACTAACAAAGTATTCAGATATTCTGGAAGAACAATGGCGATGGGGAACACCGAGAGGGTCAGAGGTATAGCACAGGATGGAAAAAAATAGACTTTACATATCCTGCTTACATGAAAACAAAGACAACTTGAAGGAGTTCACGCGGGACAATACCTGATAACAGAATAATTACGTGACAGTTCAACCTGTTGCGGGATTCTAAGGGACACTGAAGGGGAATATAAACAGCTCGATATTACGTCCTATAAGGAGATCAGCAGAGCCAAAAGATGCCGAGTACTTGACATAACCGAAGTTTAGATTACTGCTACAGAATTTTTGAGATGTAAACAAGAGGCTACAATAACATGTCACAGGGAATTCGATAACATGACCTTGGATGGGAGAACCTGTGACATGACACTTGGAAGACACATCACAGAGTAGGATATTTTGCTCAAGGACATCTCAAAAAGCAGCTATGAAAGAAAACTGAGCAGAGTAGGCTATAGGATAATTTACAACAGATTTTCGAAACAAAGATCAAAGCGCAAGCCGCCATGTTATATAAATTTGGTGGGACAGTCGCCAAACATTTCTGGATAAAATAACTGGGGGTTGCGAAGTACTATCGTTACATAAAGGGAGATTCTTTCCTCCTAATTGAGAAATATAAAACGCTAAGCTGATTTTATACGTACATATACATACACATATGTAATCAGTGAAACACGCATACAGATGAGTACAAAGATATACATAGCTATACAACCGGAAACTTGTGGTATTTCTTTTCAAGCGCAGAAAATTTCAAATCATTTATATATTTCAACTACTGACGTTACATCTCATGTTCATGTCACTCACTGTTTATTAAGTAAACACAAGTACACTAGTACAAAGTTTGTATAATCTCTCTCTCTCTCTCTCTCTCTCTGTATTACAAGAAATAAGAACAATGACTTATATGGTAACAAATCTCTCTCTCTCTCTCTCTCTCTCTCTCTCTCTCTCTCTCTCGTCGGAGTCGCTTAGCGAACTAAATCTAACCTATCCAAGGAATTTGAAATGCAAATGCGACAATCTAGTTATCCCTGGAGGCCAGTACATCTTCGTCGCTAGCGACACAGAATTAAAAGTACGGAGAGAGAGAGAGAGAGAGAGAGAGAGAGAGAGATTAACGACACGTTAAACCTAAACACCTATTTCAAAATCTTAAAAGCTGAGAGAGAGAGAGAGAGAGAGAGAGAGAGAGAGACTCCAAGTCGAGCCAAAATCTCATCAGGCCTGTAATTAACTTTAGCCACCCAATTTCACCACAACGCAACAGCGTTCGGAGACCGCAAGCAAACCTCCGCCAAGGGTGAGCGACCCGACAACCCCCGAAACGACATTCCTATCTCTCCCAAAATGTAATGTATTTCGGTGATTTTTTTTTTTTTTTTTTTTTTTTGTAAAACAGCACAATGTTTGCGTAATAGCAATAAACCGACAAAAAGTCATCCAAACTGGACAAAAACATAACTTTTATATCAGTGGTGACGAAAAAAAAGAAGAGGAAGAAGAAGCAGAAGAAGAGAAGCATAGAAACTCCGCAAAAAGATCAAAAGAAAGATTATTATGATACCCTCCATATAAATAACGAACTTCGCTTAAATGCAAACTATTTAAAACACTCCTTCCACACCTAAATTTTCGGTTAAAATTCGGCTGAATTGAAATGGTTACTTTAACCGAACTTTCGGCGATTTGAATAACAAAAACAGAAGGAGAAATGATACGCTTTCAAAGGACCATTTAATATGTAAATAACCTGCATTTGAATAAACATAAAAAAGAAAGTAAAACAGCAAAGGGGGAAGAGCGGGGTTGGGGGTAGGGGGTGGGGGGTGGGGGTGCGGGAGCCTTTCATTCGAATGCTGATTCTACTTGTATGTGCATAAACTTTCATAGACTATGTGCAGTATATTATGTACTACATGGGCTGAGAGAGAGAGAGAGAATATATATTGTAAAACAAAATTATAGTTATGATTAAATCGGCAGGATAAAATCAAGTTGATATATATACAATATATATATATATATAGTATATATACATATACATACATACATACATATACACATTTATGTGTTTTGTCGAGTTTTCTATTGAGATAATCCCAGTTAAGGGAAAGAAGGTGTGTGTGTGTGTGTGTGTGTGTGTGTGTTTCATAACCCTACATCATAGATCATATATAAATGACATAAAGATTTTAATCGCTTTCCAATGCTTACAAAATTACTGTAACAATTTCCAATATCATCATTATTATTATTCATTATTATTATTATTATTATTATTATTATTATTATTATTATTATTATCATCTTATAAAAAAAACAACCAATAAAATAAACCCTAACCGACGACTACGACATCATCATCATCATCATCATCAGCAGCAGCAGCACGTAACAATACAATTACCGGACGGTTTAGAACCAGGGTCCCGATATTATAGTTTCATGACATTCAATTTCCATAAAAAAATCACAGACTCCCAATGGCACCGGCTACTAATTGTTATTTTCCGTTTCGGCCCGAAACGCGCGCGCAAAGAATTGAATGTAGAAAATAATATATATATCCAAAAATGCGGGGGAAAATACATATGTATGTATGTATGTATGTATGTATGTATGTATGTATATATATATATAGTGGATTAATGTTTATTTTTGACCGTGTTTGCTCTGAGATTGCCAAACGCCGAGTACTGTGTTTGCTTTCCCGTTTGAAGGCAAAACAACGCCCAAGCAAGCAAGCAAGCACGGTACATAGATGAACGTAAAATAAACCGAATGGAATAAACTATGAAAAAACACAGCTTTTTTTTCTTTAATATCTTTTTTTCATTTATTCACTTTTTCTGAGTGGAGAAATGAACACATATATATCCCAAACACCATTTTCGACGCCTTGGCATTTATTTGGCTAAGGGCCTCATTCCCCCAACTCCGCCCTCCTCCCCCCCAACACACGCATTCCAAAATTTTCGTATTTTGTCAACACTATTTAGGCTATTCACAACTGCGCATACAAACCTAATAATTACATACACAAACACACACACACACACACACATATATATATATAAAAAAATAATATATATATATGTATATATATATATATAAGTTATATAATTATCTATATAATATAATATATATATAATATATATATATAATACATACACCAATATCTCTTTCCATATCGAAGCTTCCCCACAGCATTTTCTATATATATATATATATATATATATATATATATATATAATATATATATATATATATATATATATACGCCGCATATACTATATAATGATGGTAGCATTTTCAACCTGGTGGCATCAGAGGCGCGACGCATATACGCCAATTATAACCAAGATGCTGTACATTTTCAGCTTTGTGACACCCCGCCTGTGTTTATATACGTTTACGGTAATTGAATTTTACCAGCCCGTAACTGGCAGCTCTCGCTACGACAAAATTACGTAGGAGGACATTAATAAATATATTCTCTCTCTCTCTCTCTCTCTCTCTCTCTCTCTCTCTCCAAGAGCGAGAAGCACTTAGACGACTAGTTTTAAGCCTTAACGGAATTATTAATGCTGTGGATATGACAAAAAAGATTATATAAATTGATAAAAAGCGGACAGTATTATTGGATAATTTCCTCTCTCTCTCTCTCTCTCTCTCTCTTCTCTCTCTCTCTCTCTCAAAGAACGAAAAAGCCACGAAATAAATAGGTTTCAGTCTAAACTGACAAACACATGAATAATAACTTCAATAAAATGCGGACGATATCATTAGATAGTTACCTCTCTCTCTCTCTCTCTCTCTCTCTCTCTCTCTCTCTCTCTCTCTCTCTCTCACCATCCAGTTAAACCGGACTTTATATATTTCCGAAAATCGAGTAACGTTTAACATCGTCATATTTAAGGATCATTATACATTTCCCATGTTGGGGGAGGGGGGAGAGGGGGGAGGGAGTCGCAAAAATGTTGGCAGCATGCAATACATTAACATCAACATCCCCATTTCGGCTCCGCATTACGGACCTCTTTTTTTTTTTTTTTTTTTTTTTTGGGGGGTGTGCCTCCTTCCCGAACACCCCCCTCCTCCTCCAAATTTACCGACACTGCATAACACTCCTGACAACGCGAGATTGAATCTGCAAAAGCAATATATTCCATACATATTTATACAATTTCACCTGGACGGTGTGAGTGCGCTGCTGCTGTTCCTGCTGCTATACTGCATTCGCCGTGTATACTTTTTGTGAAGCTATTTTAGCAACGCTACGATGATGATGAGAATTTTGAACTTTTATTTATTTTTCTTAATCTATTTTACGGTATCTCCCACACGTCCGACATATCACTTTATATATAATATATATATCATATATATATATATATTATATCTATAATATATATATATATATATATATGTATATATATATATATATGTCTGTGTGTGCGTGCATACGTACGTGTACATTATCGCCATAATGGCATTTTCGCCGACGCGTCCAATTTTCTCTGCGTGGCCCCTATACACGTCACCTTTATGCTCGTTTCCATTTAAAGGGAAACGCTGAGTAAAGTCCCACAGACACAGAGACACACACACACACACACACACAGACCCTCCCTCCTTCCTCACCCCTCCCTCCGCGTCTCCACCCTCACCCCACCAACAGCCGACCACCATTCACCCATCATCCACCCCCAATATTGACCCTCCCTCCCCATGAATCTCATTCCACCCTTCCCCCATCTCATCCTCCCCACCCCCTTCCCCCTGCCCCTTCCCCTCTCCATTCCCCTACACCAGTTCCCTTTCATGCCTCCGGCGCTGGTGCTACCGACAACTTATATAAATAAAAAATAGAAAATGAAATGAAATGGGAAATTCGTAAAAAAAAAAAACACTAAA
>NC_087217.1:48268393-48280893 GCF_015104395.2 Macrobrachium nipponense | reverse complement strand
GTTCCTCAGACGTCTATACTCAGGGTCCCTGGTCCCTCAGGACTGGGGAATAGGTTGCTGGGAGGGGGGCTTAGACCCCCTTTATTTCCCTTACACTTTTACAGAACTAATATTGTTCCCTTAAGACTGAGAGGGACCGGAGGAAGGTAGGCCAATAAGGGTTTAAATTATAAAGCGTCATCCTACCCAAATGACAGACAGACAGGAGGATAGAAAGACGGACGGACGGACAGACAGAGAGGCAAAGAACTTCCGGCGTGAGCGTTTCTGGGAATTGTAGGGAACTCCTGCAATAGCGCGTCGTTGTTGCAAAGAAAGGCACAACAGGACGACAACAAAAGACAACACGTTTTGTCATATATTGCTAAAAGACAGCTTCTATAGCGCCTCTGATTGTGGACTATAATAATAAGCAACGAATATCAGTGTCGGCTTTACAAAAAAAAACTCTCTCTCTCTCTCTCTCTCTCTCTCTCTCTCTCTCTCTCTCTTTCCTCTCTCTCTCGTCTTCTCCTCTCTCTCTCTCTCTCTCTCTCCCTCCTAAATATGTATATCAGGAGTCGAAACTAAAACCTATTAAATCAATTTTTTGGCAACAGATATAAAATATTCTTCCACACGTAGTAAAATAGATCTAAAGAAACTCATGTAGTGACTAGAACATTACAAAATAAGAAAAAAAATACCTAAGAGTGTAAAAATAAAAAGATAAGATAATTAAGCAAAGGATGAAATCGATAAATGAATAGCAACAGCTGAATTACCTTGGGTATAGCTTCCCTTTATCTGAATACCGTCAATTGCCAGTGTCAAGTCATTTGTTAAGAATTCCAGCACCAATATGATGTATTCCCTTTACTAATACAAAAAGAAAAGAAAAATAGCATGCCGTCTTACTCTTCAATGCTGTGACAATTTTATGTTATTACTCAACACTAAAAAATTATCTCTCTCTCTCTCTCTCTCTCTCTCTCTCTCTCTCTCTCTCTCTCTCTCTCTCATCAAGAATTCATCACTTCTTCGGCCAATATCCTAATACTACCGTGATGAGATCATGACATGAATGTATGTGTTACAAGGTATCTATAATTCCACCTGACGCTATATGACTCATTTCAAAATTATAATAATAATAATAATAATAATAATAATAATAATAATAATAATAATAATAATAATAATAATAATAATAATAATAATAATAATAATAATAATGATAATCTTGTGAAACTTTTGTCTTGAACATTACTATATTTATAATGTATTCTTCTAATCAAGCCATATTGATGACTGAGCACTTTGAATACAATTTATAAAACAAAACAACAGTTTAATAAATCATTCAACAATCTATCAAAGCTAAAATGCATTCCAGTAGATCATCAGAACTGAGAAAATATCTGCATACGCATTAATCTATTCACTGGTCAATTTTGTTCCAAATCAGTTAGCCACTTCTTTTAGCGCTTCACAATCACGATACAACCTTCGTATTTTGTGAAAAGACTTTAGCATCTCAGGAGTCTGAGGCTTCAAACTTGAATAAATTTACTTCGCCGTTACTTGTGCAATAGTACTTACAAATTTATCTTTAAGGCTCAACACCAGATGCCGAGAGTTCTCTAACTTCACGAGTAAACACGGGAACAACAATAACAGATTCTTCATAACTGTCATTCTACAATATGAGAATCTGAATGCTTACCAAAGTTTCCTGTTCTTTTGATTTATATAGATTTTTGCAACTACGCATGTTCACTTTTTATGTATTGGCCGTGATGATACTAACAACTTTTCAAGACAATGCACTTGCTTAAGCCTGGTTGGCTATACTTGTGCTTTGTAACTGAGTCATCATGCTAAAAGATAATCTCACGCAACGTATTTCGATAATAAAATCTGGAGTTGTATGTTATGCTTGTTGCTGAAGTATATATAAAAGTAAGAGATAAATAAAACGCCTTCATTAGTAAGGAAAAGCTGATCCACACATGAATTATATATGTCAACCTAAGTTCGGGATAAACAAAATAAAAACGGGAAATACCAATAAAATATTGGGACAAAGCCAAAATGACATGGTCCTACTGAATTCTTCCATTCCTGGATACCATCCATCTCTCTCTCTCTCTCTCCTCTCTCTCTCTCTCTCTCTCTCTCTCAAAGATGACACCACCAGGCTCTCGTCAACCCTTTTACATTTAATCCTGTTTCTTCACACCCAAACACAACGACGCACGTTATAAACAAAAGCGAATTACGAGCCCAGTACTGGACGGTCCACGTTTTTAGGACCACGGGACAGTCCAATCGACGTATCCGTTTCCCTTTATCCCCACTACGGAGAGAATTCACTAACGCCATAGCAGCTGATGACGATGAAGACGTCATTCTACTAATCCACGCGGCAACCCGTCAGTTCCGATTCTTATCCATCAAGATAATCTTCCTGCCATCAGGTGGAAATTCCAACCTGGAGACAAAAACAAATAGTACCTCCATTTTCGATGAGAGACTGTTATCAGTTCCTCGTTTTTTCAATAAGTGAAAATCTCGATGTGTCATAGTTGGTTTTTTTTTTTCTTCTTCTTCTTCTTTTTTATAGTATTCTTTGCTTCGTTGTGAATTTGACTGGGTGTTAATTTCGCGTGAAAATTCTGTCCGATTCTCTACAGAAGCTGAAGCATACTTCTGAGGCATCTTTCTTTACTTGGTTTTATTTTAATAAAATTCATTCCTGTATCAGACTGTGGGTTGACAGTCTTCATATTTTTCGTAATTTTTATGGGATACAACGACAACAACTCCAACAACAATAATCTTACTATAATGGGCGTTATGTCTGTCCGTCCGTCTGTCATTCAATCACGGCCAAACGGCTGGTCCGATGGCCATGAAACTTGGCAGGGTTATAGTGGAAACCCCTAAGTCGGTTCATAATGGGGTTTCATCCTACACATCCCCCCTCACTTCCTAATTTGCTAGTAATAATAATAATAACAATATAGGACACATACTAGAGCACACATCAGCTTCGCAATATTAATTTCCTTTGTCAAGTTTAAGCTTCTTTAAAATCAGTGTTTATCGACTGCTGTATTTGTTTGTTTTTCATAAGATTTACCAGATTAGGTAACGGCGGTGATTCGAATCAGCATCAATACCAAAGCAGCGCCTCGAGGAAGGTCAAATACCACGATTTAGAATCAATGTCCCGTAGCTAAGTTGCCAAATTTTCACGACCAATTTTTTTCTTGTTGAAAATTATATCGAAAAATATTTATAAATATAGGAACGACCACTTTTATCCTCGGGTAAATATATAAAGATCTAGATCAACTACTACGATTTAGATTCAATGTCCCGTAGCTAAGTTGCCAAAATTTTCACGATAATTTTTTTCTTTCTTAAATTCTCGAAAAATATTTATAAATATCGCAACGACCACTTTTATCTTCGGGTAAATATAGGAAGATCTCTACGACATCAACCAGACTCGTTTGTTACTGCTCGCCCGAACCACTTCATGTATTATGGATGTATTCAATTTATCAGTCACCCCTTACAGATAAGTCATCATTCGGAACCTCATGTTTTGCTAATGAGAGTTGAAAAAATATGCCCGCTTCGTCACTGTAGTAAAGGTGGGATAACATCTACCGTCTGAAGGCATAATTAGGGCCCACAGAGATATCAAATAATAATAATCTCATTAACGAAGATTCATTAACATATGAACAGACCTCCGTGAAGAACAACTAGGTCGAACACGTTCCGCTACTTGGGAAATGACACCGGAATTTCCCTAAGTATTGTGTCTATTTCCTCATCAAAATAGATTGAGTGACACTGTGAACAATTATTCTTAACAAGGTGTGTCTCTATATGTTCACTGTGACCCAGCGTCATTCAGAGGGTAGCTAAGGATTTTATATAAATCGCTATTATTATCATTATTATTATTATACTTAGGAAGCAGACCCTCTCTCAAGCATACTTCATTAAAAGTAATGGCTACTTCAGCAGCGTTACACTTGTAGAGATTCTTCTGTAGTTTTCGAATAGCGGCTTTTTCCGTGCTATTTAAACAGGCTAGTAGAGTGCCTATAGAGGTCATCATCAGATACAGGGTCAAGATCGGTGTATATATTTCAATTTTACAGATAAACTATGATATCATAGTCATCAAAATTATTATTATTATTATTATTATTATTATTATTATTATTATTATTTTATTATTATTATTATTATTCAGAAGATGACAACTATTCATATGGGACAAGCTCCCAAAGGGGCCACTGACTTGGAATTCAAGCTTTCAAAGAATACGGTGTTTTGTTTGTTTGTTTGTATGGTGTTTTTACGTTGCATGGAACCAGTGGTTATTCAGTAACGGTACCAAGGGTCTTATGTGACTTCCGAACCACGTCGAGAGTGAACTTCTATCACCAGAAATAAATCTCTCTCACACACCTCAATGGAATGCCCGAGAATCGAACTCGCAGCTACCGAGGTGGCAGAATACGGTGTTCATTATTAGGAAGAAGTAAGAGAAGGTCGAAGGAAATTCAGAAACAGATCTCACTTATTAAAAAGGCAAAAATCAATGACTAAACTGATAGACCAAAAATGCACTAACATGCAACGAGAAGAGTATTAGGGTCTTCAACGCTGACCGAATACCCACCCGTGAATGAACTGTTGGTCTAAACAAACGAAACTAAATCAGGTTCAAGAATCAACTGAAACTGTCCTGAAGTTGCTGACGGACGAACTTGTACTTTCACGTTGATATCTCAAAGCAGCGAAGCGAACAACACAGAAGACGTCCACTTAAAGGAGACGGCTTCACACAAGCACACATTCTATACATTCTTGCCCAAGGCCATCGTATTTGAGAGCTAATATTTTTTGCGAATGGAATGGGCGCTTGTGTGTGTGTGTGAGAGAGAGAGAGAGAGAGAGAGAGAGAGAGAGAGAGAGAGAGAGAGAGAATCGTTAGTTACGGATAACCGATTATCTGAGCATTTTTTATTTTTTTAAAGAATATAAAAATCTGCTGTAAACTGTTTTCTAACTTTTACCTTGAAACTGACCAACCAAATTATAAGAGTTAGAACAGTATGTATAATATATTCTTCCACTGTCATAATCTTGAATTTTTTTTTTAATTTATAACAGCATATGTAACATATTTTTCCATTGTCATACTCTAGATAAAACTTTTAATTATAACAGCATATGTAATATATTTTTCCATTATCATGCTCTAGATCAAATGCTCAGGATTACAACAGCATATGTAACACTTTCTTCCATTGTCATAGTCTAGATAACATTTTTAGAGTTTTAACAGCATGAGTAACATATTCTTCCATTGTCAACCTCTATATCACATTTTTAGAGTTACAACAGCATACGTAACAGATTCTTCCACAACCAAACTCTAGATAAAACCTGAGATCTTCTTTCAAACTCTTCCTTTGCCATTTTCTCTAAAGGGGAACAGTCCTTTGAACTCCTTCATAACAAATATCTGTGCTTCATATGGAAATAAGTAACTACTTACTAACTTCCTTACCATGCTTAGGACAGACCCTTAAGACCTACTTACAAACTTTTTTATTATTATTAAGTTTCTTATGGAATCCGGAAACCTACTTACATATTCTTTCTTTGCCATACTTTGAATGGAATCCGAGTATCTATTTAATATTCGTTCGCAACCTACTTATAAATTTTATCTCACCTTACTTTACACTAAACGTCAGTCCCTGCCAACAATTTTTCCCTTATTTCAGCTCCATAAGTCGATCTAAAGACATACTATAGTAGATTCACATCGACCATGCATCTGATGTCTTGCCTGTTTTGCGTTATAAGGGAAATCGGTTACATATACATTCATATTTCGTTCATATTTTGTCTATATCTTCATAAAGTTGAAATCTTAGTTCCTGGATTCCAAACAAAAAGAAGAGTTCCTATAGTAGATTCACATCAACCGTGCATCTGATGTCTTGGCCCGTCCCTTAATAGGCTGTTGATAAGCCAATCACAGACCTGGAAACTCTGTCTCCCGAGAGAGTTCACATAGGAAGGATGTATGTTCACTTCTCCTGAGAGATACTTTTTGAAAAGCGTATACCCCAGGAGAGGTGGAACATACATCCTGCCTATGTGAACTCTCTCGAGAGACTGATAGTTTCCAGCCCTGTGATTGGCTTATCAACAGCCAATCACAAGCGTCGTAAGGGACTGGCCTAGACACCAGATGCACGGTTGATGTGAATCTACTATAGGAACTCTTCTTTTTGTTGAAATCCAGGAACTAAGATTTCAACTTTATGAAGATATAGACAAAATATGACGAAATATGACTGTTTATGTAACCGATTTCCCTTATAACGCAAAACAGGCAATACTTAAAGCCACAGAATTTCAGCCTGGATTTAAAAAAAAAAAAATATTCGATTTAGATACACTTCCCAAACACCCCTCGCCTTAAAAAAAAAAACTCTGCATTGACTTAAGAAAAATATCATTATACACTAATAAAAAAAAACACTCTGGCTCTTGACAGCTGATATCAGCTCGCTACAACTCTGGAGATAATGCTGTCAGATGAAGAGAAAGAAGTTGATATCTGTAACAAATAACGACTGTCTCGGCTGATAATTGGGGAACAGCTTGCCCACGTACAGTGAGCAACATCGCCACCACCACACGTGCGAGATATATATCCTTAGTGTTCTTTGACCAATAAATGACAATTCTAGCTGTTGTTAACTGATAAGGTACAATTCTAGGTTTGGTTGACCGATAACGTACAATTCTAGCTTTGGTTGACTGATAAGATACAATTCTAGTTTTGGTCAACTGATAAGGTACAATTCTAGCTTTGGTCAACTGATAAGGTACAATTCTAGCTTTGGTTGACCGATAAGGTACAATTCTAAGCTAATCACCACTTCCATAAGAGTCCAGCCACCCGATCTCACTTTATTTCGGGTGGCATTCTACCGTATGCATACATTACGTCCGTCACACATGATTACGAGGGTAACGGACGCGTTAATGACGGAATCAGCTTGGAAATAGAACACTTGTAACCAGTTCTGAAATAATGACTCCGAGAGAAACAGATCCGTCGTCGCTCCTTCCGGAGTGGGGGTGGGGGTGGGGGTGGCGGGTGGGCCGAGCCGTAACAACTAGTGATTACGCCGTCATGTATTGCAAATGACTGACGTATGCAGGTGTTCGAACACTGGAAGTTATTTCAACACCTGTCTTTGCCCTGACCCTGACTGGCTCTCTCTCTCTCTCTGGCTATAGTTACTTGCTCTCTCTCTCTCTCTCTCTCTCTCTCTCTCTCTCTCTCTCTCTCTCCAAGAATATATAGACCTCTACACCAACAAACCAGACAACTTTCCAATCTCTCTCTCTCTCTCTCTCTCTCTCCCTCTCTCTCTCTCTCTCGCTTTCTCTCTCTCTCTCTTTCTTCAAACAAAGACCGACAATGACATGCCAGTCCATCGTGTGAGACTTTAAATAAAGGTGAAGACGCAAAAGATAAAGAAAAAAAATTAAATCAGATCGGACATCCCAAGACTCACGATTAAAAAAAGGATTCCCTAACTGGCCTCTTCGCAGGAACAAATGACGTCTTAATCGGCCGTGTGTCCTTGATTAGCCACCGTCGTACATCCCCTTAATGGCCAATGATCCACTAATTAGTAGCTGTGCAAAAAACAGGATGGAAGAGAAAAAACCTTTGAGTTGCTACAAACGATATGGGGTATCCGCTCAGACTATAGACTTGATTACGCTTATTGCCAATGCGATGTGGCAAACTTGACGCTGCTCTCTCTCTCTCTCTCTCTCTCCGAAACCATTTGAAGAGTGAGGTGAGAAACTACACACACAGACACACACACACACTATATATATATATATATATATATATATATATATATATATATATATATATATATATATATATATTATTCTAGGTAGGTACATGTACATGCGTCTCCATTACTTTTATTTTGTAGAATATTTTATCACAAAAATGTACGAAAAACCTTGTTGCCAACTAACCTCATCTCGTCATTTTGTCCATTTGGTCTTGCTATTTTGCATTTTTGCAAATACGGGTACACATTACAGCTATTCGGCAGCTGAAGGTTTCCAAAGGCAGGCAGCGTCCTAGAATACCTAGAATATAAAAAAACTAACTTCACACAGACCAATCAAAGGGAGTTGTCACTTATCACTACAGCTGTAGCAAGATTTGTGTGCACTGAGGGAGACCAGACACTGGGGTAATACAAATCGAGACTAAGACAGAAAGCATCAGTACGTTTGTTTCATAACCATCATATCACCTAGGCAGAAGCGCAGACTAACACTGACTTCAGATCGAGCAAGTAAAATCTCATTCGGGTACTTTTTCAGAAATGACACCGAATTGTTTTTTCCATGACAACAGGAAAATTTCGATCCTTTGGCCAAAATAATCCAGATTATAATGTCTCTATAACTTATTAAAAAAAACATTCCAATATTTTCGAAAATAACGTTGTACCCGGAAGGGCTACAAGAGAGACGAAATATTTATAATGAAAGTCAATTCAACCTGAAAACATGAAAAAGCAACTAAAAGAAAAAGTATATAGATGAGATAAAAGATTGGGGCAAATCCCCACTCTTATATATAAAGATAAAAGAGTGGGGATTTACCCCCAAAAGGATGTATATAACATACCACCCACTTGCAAAAAAGAAAATCAAGTATACAACATATATTGTAGACATCAATCCCATCCTGAACTTTAATAAAGCGATAAATAATCAGGAAACGATTTATGGCTAAGAAAAGACGAAAGGCAAATAATAATGAATGAAAACATGAGAGAGTAAGTAAGTAACTTAAATGATAACGAAAGTACAAAAAAAATGGTGAAACAAGCAACAACACCGCTTTATACCACATCAGTCATCGAACCCACGAGGATTTCAATCAAAAAAATATCTTTATTTATTTATTTCTTCTATATCACGCAAAGCCTAGGGCTGCCTTCGCAGTACCTCCCCCCTCTCCCACCCCCCAGCGTCCCACCACATCCCAACACTCCCCAACCCCACATCCCACACTCTCTACACACCCCCGACACATTTAATCCTGTTTTGCGGAAGTGGGGAATAAATATTAAACCCAAATGACTGGCGTTTATTGCTCTGCTAATATCATAATCATTGTTTTTTTCCCAACTTTCTTTCACTATTATCATCGGCGTCATCTTGGACGAGGGCAATAAAAGGCCCCGGTAACAATTATCTTCGCTTCCAGTACATATCCCTATTTAGAGAGGCACCTGAAAACGTCCAGTTCAAATCAAATAAGTCCTCTTCGTCCAGACTTTGGCCTCAAAAGTACCCGTGTTCCGGATAAATCTGCGTGTGCTTCTCTCTCTCTCTCTCTCTCTCTCTCTCTCTCTCTCTCTCTGTATGTGTGTGTGTCTCTAAAATTACAGGTTAACATTATTGATAACCATGAAAAAGCACATAACAATCAATTTTACCCAACATCAGTACGATTGTACGATTCAAGTGAAAGCGCCTGTATACAGACTTTTCTGTTAAACACGTGTGTGTATGTATATACACTAGCCACTTCATTTTAAAGGAAAAGAATAGCATTTACTACTCAAAACCCTAAATAGAAAAAACACATTTCCCCAAAAACCAAACTTCGTATATAATCAGTAACCCACGACAATCAAATGAATGGCAGTGAGGTACGTAAGAAAACCACGCAGCAATATATATATTTAATGACCTCAAGAGGCCCTCATTTTCTACTTTGCATAAGCACCGACCTGAAGATCTAGCAAGTCTCATCCAGCAATTTCAGTGCGAGCCCTTATAATCAGTCCTTTACCTGGATAAGGACTCCACCCAAGCTTTCCAAATGGATTTCCAAGGAGATCACTTTGTACGTAATAATAAATATATATATATATATATATAGATATATATATATATATGTGTATGCATATAATATATACATATATATACATACTATATAGGGGTAAATATATATATATAGATATATATATATATATATATATATATATATATATATATATGTGTGTGTGTGTATGTATAAGTCATATCACATTACCGTGATTCATATACATACATCGAGCTACAAATGTCCTTTAATATCTAATTCACTCTTCCTCGGTGGTGGAGTGGGTAAAAGCTTCACTGACGTTCCTGGATTTGTATGGTGTCCTAGGTTCGCGCCTGGGCGCCGACAATTTTATTATCGCCTAATAAAATTCCCCCTCGGTTAAGCATATATATGAAAATATATTCCGAGGCAGAGTGAATTAGATATCAAAGGACATTTGTAGCTCGGTATATGTATGTATATATATACCTATAAAATGCATACATATATATACACAAATATATGTATACATATAAAGTACTATATATAATTCTACAGAGATTGGGACTACTAGTCTTACCCCACACCTGAGAACGATGGAACGAGGTAAAACATATACAAGAAGGCGAACGGTCGCCACAATCACAATTATACCGTCACCGGGCCGATATCTGGAGAAATCTCAGCGCTCTAGTAAAATCTCTGAGTATTTCTCAAACCAATAAGTAAGATAAGTAAGTCTCGAATTCTCGACACCCTTCTACATTTATGAAATCGATTTGAAATGTCTTTTGATCACATGAGATTAACCTCGTGGCGACTTCAGTGTTTCTAAGGAAAATCAAATTTATCACATTTTTCATTTCAATTCGCGTCTCAATTTCGTTCAGAAGTAATGATACCAGTTAGGCTTATATACATACATATGAGTATATATGTAGATTAATGTGTCTCTTTAGAGCTCAAAGTTTGTCAGTGCAAAGAAAACTTTTGCATAGAATAAACGACAAAATACATACGAACGCAGTAAAAATTCAAACAAAGCCAATAGGTATACCACTGAACTTATATTAGTAGATAATGACCCTTCCTTATCAAAGAAGATTAGCCTCCAAAACTTTAAAAACGTCCAAAATAAAGGCGTTTAAAACATGAACTCAAGTTCCTCATACGAAATGCTAAAAACGTAATGCTATACAGCAAAAAAAAAAAAATTAATATGGGAGATTGACCTCATATTATCGAGTCATAAGACGATAAACAGGATACTGAGCAGCTATACGTAATGCAGTGTTGAACACTTGGGTGTAGTATCAAGAGATATATTGAAAGCAAGGGTGGAAAATAATACCAAAATAAATTGATAAAACCAATTCGGCTCCCGATGGACCATCTAACCTCTCTCTCTCTCTCTCTCTCTCTCTCTCTCTCTCTCTCTCTCTCTTCTCTCTCTCTCTCTCTCTCTCTCTCTCTCTCTCTCTCTCTCTTGAAAGCACGGGGAGAAAAAAATACCAAAATAAACTGATAAAACCAATTCGGCTCCCGATGGACCATCTAACCTCTCTCTCTCTCTCTCTCTCTCTCTCTAGAGAGAGAGAGAGAGAGAGAGAGAGAGAGAGAAATGAATCCATCGACGGTAGGCGAATTAATATCAACTCGCAAGCGATCAATAATTCCGTCCTTATAATCAGGTTGACAAGAGACCGTACCCACCCAGGAATTATCCACGACGCGACCGTCCGACGGGGCACTTTCGCATTCATGACTTACGAGTAATAAACAGCGCGTAATACGCAGTGTGAATTTCATAGTTAGTGTAATTAGTTTTATTCCCTGGATGAGGTTTCGGCCGGAGAATGGCTATTACGCGCTTCATTTGCTGCTGAGGGCGGCAGCAGCAGCAGCAGCAGGCGTCCGCCCCAGATTCGCTGTTGTCTTCATCGGCGTGATTTGGACGCCTTGGTGCTTGTTGCCAAACGCCAGTGGGACATTCGACTGTCTTGGAGATTCAGTCGAGAATTTACTTCAGCAAAATCGACCACTAGGACAATGTCACTTTCACCCAGCGCAATCTGTATTCAAAAATTCAACTAATACCAAGATTAACAGAGTACTCTATTAATCCTGACTGAAGTAACGATATATAGGGTGTCCATTAAGTCCCAGTACCATTACAAGTATTTATTGCTCAGAATGATACTGGGACTTTGTGGACGCCCTGTATGTATATCACTTTATTTTCCTAACACCTCTGGCCTGCTAGATCGAATTACAATTTCGCGCCACCAAAATAAAATTGTCATTTTATATATTCTAATAACTCCATAATGTGCGCCATCTCCAACATGCTTCGTTTCCGTGCGTGTAAGCAGATTTTATAAATCGGAATTTATTTCCAGATTTCTCCATCTTGGTCGTGTCTGAGCTCGTATCACCAATATAAACGTTTAATTTTAAACGTTTAATTTTATATTCTCATTACCCCGTATATAGTCCGTACCATCTTCAAGATTCAGCGTCTTCTTGCATGTAACCAGAA
>NC_087217.1:48220893-48258393 GCF_015104395.2 Macrobrachium nipponense | reverse complement strand
GAGAATGCGCACTCTGAACTGTGACACTACGCACTCTATATATATTGTGAGAGTACGCAATCTGTAGCTTGAAATACGCACACATAAGACCATCAGGTGTGTGTGAAAACATACACGCAACGCTGTGCTACTCGCACCAACAGAATCTCATCAAATAAACCTTTGTTTTTTCTATTATCTTTTTAATTCGGACACCCACCCATGGCACGACAGGCGGAACAGAAATAAATGCGGCGGGTGACGGACAGTTCTTCTGAAACTTCCCAAACAAACGATCATGACGCGTCAATTGGCGGGGATGTCATCCGAGTTAACAATTAGCCCAGTAATCGAATTTCCAGACGATGTCAACACCTCCAGGTGGTTACACGGAATGTCCGCGCTGCAGTGACTTTGTTGTCGACACGACGGGTGGTTGTTTTTTTTATTTTTTTCTTTTTTTTTAACAAATGATTACCCGCACCTAACTTTCTTTTGCACAAATGAAAAATCTGTCCTTTTTCTTTCTTTAAAGAAAAACTAAGAAAAGAGTCAAAAAGAGTTATCATATACCCAAGAGGGATCCCAAAGGGAGATCAGTCAGCAGAGAGACACAAGATATATTTTTAAATAAAGACGAGGAAATATAGAAACTAAAATGCGATCTTACTTTAATCAGAGGATTAAGTTTTACTGGATCAAAAGCGAAGAGAGATAAGTTTCAGGAAAAAGGCGATAGTTAAATAAAGAAGACAAAACAGAAATTAAACAAATATTACTTTCAACAGAGGATTAAGTCTTACTGGATCGAATGCAACGAGAATTATGCAATATTTTTAATTTTTTTCTTTTTTTATCTATTCAACGCGTGGATGGAAGGTTTTATTCAGGCAAGCGTATCTCCCATCCTCACCTACAGTTGTTTCTTCCTTTTGTTTTGTCCTTCAGACACTTCCCCCCCCCTCCCCAATCCCAAACCCCAACCCTTTCTTCCTATTATAACAATTCCCCCCCCCCAACCCAATAAACGCCCTCACTACCCCACCAACACCCAGCTGTTGGGGTTCGTCCTTCTTTGTTCATTTACAGGGGGTGGTTACGATGTCAATGACAGAGACTTGTGGGAAGGGGGAGGGTTTGGAGGTGGGCTGGGGGGGCGGGGGGCGGAGGGAGAGAAAGTATTTTAATTCTTGCATAGATAATTGTATTGTAGGCGTGTGTCAACATCTGTTTTAAACCCGGCTGGATCTTGTTATTGATTCATCGATCGGTTTTTCTTCATCGATCGGTATTTCTTTATCACACTGTCCATTTATTTCCTATATTACATTTATTTCATGTACTACTTATTTACTTATTTATTGTTTCCTGCGGTCGGCAAAAAGCGAATGAGAAGTCTCACTACTATTATCTACCTTATTTTTTTTCATAGAGAGAGAGAGAGAGAGAGAGAATTATTGGTTTGCTGCATTTACTATCAGCTCACATACATGGAAACAAACGAAAGAAAAAACAATATAACTGTCATTATTAAACACGGGTTCAAACAATCTCGACTTCTCACGCACGCACGTACAAACACATTAAATAACTATATACATTCATACATTTATATATATATATACACACACACACACACACACACACACACACACATATATATATATATATATATATCTATATATATATATTGGTTAACGTTTCTATATGAAGTCAATTAAAATAGTGAGTTGAATAGCGACTATGTAAAAAAAAAGTGTGGCCAAAACTAGAAAATAATTTAAAAGCATCATCAGATGTAATAGAGTAACGAAAAATCGAATCACCGAATCGAAGAAAAAAAAAGGAATATCCAGTTTTAACATCGAAAGGGCAGTCATATTTCGGGTACCAATGCAAACATAAAAAAAAAACTCACATTAAAAACACGACTGATAAACAAATACATCCACAACAAATTCTCGATGGAAAGCTCACCAACAGAAGTTGTTGGACTGGCGAATAAGAGCTGGGTTATAAAAGCAAAGAGCAGTGGATACCAATCAGAGATTCTAGAAACAAAACGAAAAATGACCAGACCTTTCTAACATATCTGAGAACATCAGAGACCGCAAATAGTGACGGAAAGTCTTGTCTTGTGTATCTGTGATGACGAAATTTTGCTGTATACA
Organism: Macrobrachium nipponense; assembly: GCF_015104395.2. NCBI lineage: Eukaryota > Metazoa > Arthropoda > Malacostraca > Decapoda > Palaemonidae > Macrobrachium > Macrobrachium nipponense. The sequence continues at coordinate 48,256,243 of NC_087217.1, read as the reverse complement.
CTTGGAAGATAGAACGCGCAACCGATAGTTATTGAGATAATAAATATATACATCGAAATCAACATGAAGTGCTTTCAAATTCTAACGGGGAATGTTATAATAATATTTCTGTTTTCGTTATCCATCTTTATTCCTTTTTTTTCACTACCGTGTCTGTTTTCATTTACAAGAACCACTTTTACACGTTAAGATCCCATTCAGGAATATCCCATATGAACTTTACTCGTTATGAGAAACAATAAAAAAAATGACAGAACTTAAATATATTACTATAAGGGACAGAAAGATAAAAGCGTATACAATATTTAAGGGGACAGTATTTTTTATTTTTAATAAATGCTCCTTTAACTATAAGTTACTTACGTTTGCCGCAATACTTCTCACAAACGTTTGTTCTCAATCTGGAAGAGACCAGCAGCAATTTCCGCTTCTCTCTCTCTCTCTCTCTCTCTCTCTCTCTCTCTCTCTCTCTCTCCAGATAAATATATCAATATTCGACCTTTGGGCTCACATTGTGAAGTCTCGCCCCCTTTGATAGCTGCCTGGTACTGGGGCAGAATATGCTTTATCTGGTCGTGAGTCTGAAATAGACCCTTTTATTACCCATTACTGCTAATATGCGCCTTAGGGCCCGAGGCCATAAGGGACATAATCCCACTGCGGAGTAATTCTCCGGGGCGCTTAACTACATACGCGGAGGACATAATATTTTCGACCCAATATATAATTCGGCCGACATTCCTCCATGACTCGGCCGCTCCGTAGGTAGGTGATTTAAATTGTCTTAAGACCTGTGATGAGAAATAATTTACCTAATTACAATAACCCATCGATAATAACTCAAGCAATGATGATCGTTGTTTATGCTCAAATTGATGTAATTTGCTCATCATCTCACTCCTACGCTATTAGGGCTCGCATCTCTCTCTCTCTCTCTCTCTCTCTCTCTCTCTCTCTCTCTCTCTCTCTCTCTCATGTGGTATGAAAAAGGTTATCCAATTCATTCTTAGACTTCTTTTATGTAAAAATTACGTGCATTAAAAGCCAACGACACATAAATAATAAATTAACATATCTAAAGATATTTAAGATAAAAAAAAATTGAGTATACACATCGAAAATAATTCACTTAGAAATATATTTTCACACACATAAATTAATATATCTAACGATATTTAAGATAAAATAATTAAGTGAACAAATCGAAAATAATTCACTTAGAAATATATTTTCACACGCTTTATTTATTCACTATTACTTTATCTCTGTGCAAGTTATAATGAACTTGAAGTAATATAACTATGACATTAACTAATGAAAGCTAAAGATGAAATCAAAATGAATATTCGTCTCTTTATTTCGGAGTTGGCCAAAGCGCATTGGGTCGCCATTAAACGGGGCATTACTCCTTCCCACGGGGCAGTGGACCAGAATGCCTGTCCTTTAATTAATGACAGCGCTCAGCAATCTTTCTGCTGTATTATTCTGCTTCTCTGCTTTATTCATTTAACAATTTGCTGGTTATTTCATACGGATAAAATTCGACTGTTTTCTTGGCACCGCAATCATTTAAATGATTCCGTCTATATGATGACAACTCTTACCCTCTGGGTATCTAATCACCACATGGATCAGATTAATAGGGAAGTTATATAATAATTACTAATTAGCATAAATTAGCATATCGTGAGTAGACAAGCAACAGTAAACACTTCTTTTTCAATGAATGTCTTATGAAAATTAAAGCTATGAAGCAAAGAATTCGGGCACTTTTATGACATTCAATGGTGTCTGCACTGGGGCACTTTCAGCCATTCGATGGTGTCTGCACTGGGGCACTTTCAACCATTCGATGGTGTCTGCACTGGGGCACTTTTAGCCTGAAAGTGCCCCAGTGCTTTGCTTCATAGCCCAAATTTCACGATTCATAGCCTAAATGTCATGATTCATTCACAGAGAGGGAGCTGGAGAGGTTGGACAGCAAGATAATAAAGAGATCCGGAAGATGAATGAGATGAGCTACAAGGATCTAAGAGTCAAACTGAGAGAACACAGAACCGCTGGACTTAGAATTAATACAATCAGAGAGGTTGGTCAGCAACCACACAGATGGGTGCGAGAATTTCTAAAGTTAAATTAAAATAAAGGCAAAACAGTGGTTGCAGCTAGAGGGACCAAAGGGACGGTGCAAATACCATCTGTAACGAAGCTAAAAAGTTTCTATTAAGATATTCAATGCCAATTTAAATCTCTCAGTGATGCCCCGATGATCTTTGCATCGCTTGGATAAAATGATGAGATACATATATTCTCTCTCTCTCTCTCTCTCTCTCTCTCTCTCTCTCTCTCTCTCTCTCTCTCTCTCTCTACGGGGTGATTGAGACTACCTATTGTCTTATAAATTTGGCATTCAACAAAATTTCTGTTACCATATTCAATGCCAATTTAAATCTCTCAGTTATGCCCTGATGATCTTGGCATCTCTTGGATAAAATGATAGGATTCTCTCTCTCTCTCTCTCTCTCTCTCTCTCTCTCTCTCTCTCTCTCTGCGGGGTGATTGATACTCCCTGGGACAATTTCGTCAGCGGGGCCCCTTAGATAATGCATGTCAGGCCACTGATATATCCTCTCCTGGGGCTACTTAGGAACTCCTGATGATGATCCCTTCGTTGCCACACCTCCACATTCATCCCCCCCCCTTCACCCAAAGCCCCGACGATTCCCTCTTAACCACGAAGACATACCCCCTCTCCCTACCTCTTTCTATACCCCACCGTCACCCCGCTCACTATAATATAAACCAGAAAGCTAGCTACAATTTATAGTTACTTTGCGGAAGGAGATGCGCTGAAATAAACTAATTCGTCCTAATTATTAATCATTTAGTTGTGGATTTCTTTTATCTATGCCTCCCGCTGAGTTGTTAATAGAAAAAAATAAATAAATAAAAATCTACAATATTTCGAAGTTATTGACGCAAAAGTTATTTCTCAAGTCTTTAACCAATATTCGATCATACATTATCACCAGAAAATCTAGAATTCCTTAAATGCTGAATGATAATTATTAGATACTCATTCGATATAGTATATTTACTTTCCGATCAATGACCGTATAAAAACGCGTTCATTCCTTTATCATCCATACTAACGTTCATTAGTTCGTCTCTCTGGTTTTCCTTTACTCTCATATAAGCTTAATTTCGTTTGCAATTACTCTCAACTTTCCCTTCTTGTAAACACGTCAAGACTCTACCAATAACTTCCCAGTTTTCCCTCTCTCTCTCTCTCTCTCTCTCTCTCTCTCTCTCTCTCTCTCAATGTCTCCTGTGTCTATCTATGTAATATAAAAGTAAATAATACATATATATAATACATATAGATATATATAAATATAATACCAATATATACATATATACTTATATATTATATATAATATATATGTATATATGTACATACATACATATACATACTGTATATATCCTACAGTCCTAAAGAAACTGAAAAAAATTGGGGATACCAAAAAATGTGTTTTTGTCTCCAACAAACCTCTAAATATACCTCAGGATGAAAGATCTTAAGTAAAATCTTTACATATATATGTATGTATGTATGTATGTACATAAAAAGCAAACCGGAGAACAAAATATCGGAAAATGAAAGACACGAACCAATTCTAAATGAAAAATACAATTGCATCGAAAAAAAAGAATAAACAAAAGAAACAAACGTCAATTGCCTCGCCTCCACAATTACGTTCAACCGAGAACGGTAACCCGAACGACAATAATACCCGAATCGTTAGGTCGAGAGAAAAAGAGAGAAAAAGAGAGAAGGAATGTTCCATAATTTTCAATTTTCCAAGGTCGATCCTCTCAGCCGAATAAGAACTCGGAGTCGGAGTTCGGGAAGGGAAAAAAAATCGCAAAAGCAGGGGGTGGTGGGTATTACCAGACCCTTTCATAGCAGGGGTAGGTTGGTACTGCTTGACCCTTTCATGGCTGGGAAAGGGAAGGTAGGTAGTGGGGATGACAGGGCCCTACCATATACCCGGCCCCCACCTCTGGCCTGACAGTTGCTTATCATGTGGTCTGAGATTAAGCTGGCCTTATGCCAGCACGGGCTCTTGCTCCTAGAGCCTCCAAGATAAAGGGAGGCTCTTTTATCATTAAAAGAAGCCGCCTGGAAATACTGCTGCAATGAGGATTCATTTTATTCCAGTATTTAAGAAGGAATCCTCATTTACGATTAATGATGGAAATTACAATGACAAATCCGTTGAAAACGAAGATAGTGGTGCATTTCGAAGACGTGGCTATTGATTATTATACTGGTAATAGTTATGAAGATAATTTCATAGCAAGTGATGATAATCATAATGACAATAATAATGATGATGACGATGATTTTACGATGATATAGCTGTAATGAACGGGCTCGTGGGCCAGATGGCAACAAAATCCAACAGATATATACAGCTCAAATTGCGCCATTAGTAATAACATATACTTATTTCTAAAGCAATTAACATAAGAGTAAGTTACACCTCCAACACATCCCAAGACTTAGTGGACTAAAACAACCTTAACCTAAATCCGGCCTCAAATATTGGAATACACCGAAATGCCAAAATCAAACAAGTCCGTCCGGAACCTGTCGAGTTTAGAAGGGCTCGTAATACATAACCTAAATAAAAGCCCAGGCAGGAAGAGGCCTCCATCGCCTAGGTCACTAGTGAAGGTGAAGTACTGACACTTTCGACGGAACAAATTACTAAAATCATCGTTCTTCCAGTAATTACGGTACTCTTCCTACACTCTCCCCCCCCCCCCCTCTCCACCAACTGCTTCTCTCTCTCTCTCTCTCTCTCTCTCTCTCTCTCTCTCTCTCTCTCTCTTTCAAAATCATTAGGACACTGAGAATGAATTGTAAAACCTGCTCCTAGAGGTAAGTGAGCACATGATGTCTCCTTGGATGGACTAATAAGTTTTTGAAACATCCTAATCTCTCTCTCTCCTTCTCCTCTCTCCTCTCGCTCTCTCTCACTCATCTCTCTGCCAATTCTTCTCTTCTGCTCTCTCTCTCTCTCTCTGCAGGAGGTCAGACCGTATAGCAAGTCATACTTTCGAGAGGAACAGCAAAAGTCAGGGGTCAGTGGTGCCACGCGAAAAACAGTCGTGCGCGACCCCAAACGGAGTATCATAGTGTCACTATGCTCTTTGATAATGATGACGCCAGGTAAACTTTCTGCGCTCAGGTATTCAAGGTCACAAGTTTTAGCCTGAGAGGGTATGACTCACGTCAGGCTGACCGGCTGAGATTAGGTCGTACAGACATATCGACGAAGTCTTACTAATTCTTGATTAGACTGTATATATAATTAATCTCAAGATCTAATGGGCGCAAATATAGTAATATAATTTGATTAAAAGGAGAGGATGCAAGTTGATGACTTGGTCATAACACTGCAAGTTTCCTATATTAAATAAGTCAATCAAAAAACCTCCAAGTAACAAAATTACAATGAATTTAAAGTTTTCCAAATGTTCGTCTCATAACAAGAACAAAAACTATGACCAAAATTAATTTTTAAATATACACAAAGGAAACTTTTAGATTATAAAGATCTCCGTCGTCAATGTTCTGACATCTATAAGTCGTTGGTCATGTGAGAGAGTTTTTGATAGGATTACATTATTTTTTTCATGTAATTTTATTTCCGGGTGAATAAAAGGCAAAATTACTTAGTAAAGTACTCTGAATCTGGTCTAACATAGGGCTCCTACTGCAGATTTTATGAGCTTTCACAAAATTCAGTCTCAGAAAAGTTGAGAGAAATCTTGGGTATAAGGCTGAATGTGGCAATATTACTATAGTAGATTCACATCAACCGTGTATCTGATGCCTAGGCCAGTCCCTTACGACGCTCCTGATTGGCTGTTGGTAAGCCAATCACAGGGCTGGAAACTCTCAGTCTCTCGAGAGAGTTCACATAGGCAGGATGTATATTCCACCTCTCCTGAGGGATACATCTTTCAAAAGTATCTCTCAGGAGAGGTGGAACGTCAATCCTGCCTATGTGAACTCTCGAGAGAGACTGAGAGTTTCCACTAGCTTTGTGATTGGCTTATCAACAACCAATCAGGAGCGTCGTAAGGGACTGGCCTAGACATCAGATGTACGGTTGATGTGAATCTACTATAGCAACTCCAGCGTTTCGAAATAAAGTGCAAGAGTTTAAAATAGGAGACTACAGTGCTACAGAAGAGATACACCTGGGGATATCACACTACTTCCCATAACGTTCAGCAGGGCAGGTACGAACTAATTTCATATCCACACTGTGTATTGAAAAACTAGGAGTATTTAAAGCCAATTATAAATGGATCTCCGCCAGATTTAGTCAATGAAATCAATTTTACCAAGTCCTGCCAAACGTCAAAATGAACTTACTCGATTTTGGCCAAAAAATTATCGAACAAATTCTATAACCGCTCAACAATAAAAGATTATAATCAGTAACAACTACAAATAACAACAATAACAACAACAGCAGCCATAAAAAAATGCCACCATTTTCATCTATTTCTTGGAAGTTCTTAGAAGATAAAAAAAAATGATAAAAATAATAAAATTAAGCAAAAAAAAAATAAATAAAAAGAGTTCTCTCGAGAGCTCCCGACGGAGGCGCCCTGGGAAAAACAACGAAGCTGCTGCTGCCGCTCTGCTGACGCCGCTGCTGCCGCCATCGTCAGCCACAATAAAACTCGTTGAGTACTATTACCGGTATTGATGATAAGATACCACTGCTGATGATAAGGGTCGCGTAATGACAGCAGGTGTCGATAATCATGATCAGAAGTGGCAATAAGTGTTAATGATACACGGGTTGGTATTTGGAGGAAGGGCGGCGGGCGGTGGGCGGACCCCTCGGAGGGGGTTAGGGATGTGTGTGTGTGTGTGTGCGACAGGTGTGGGTGGGCGGCGGATTGGTGTTTAGGTGGGTGGGTGGGTGGGTGGGAGAGTGGTTCAAGGAAGGTCACTAGTGGTAGCAGTAGTAGTAGCATGAAGGTATTTCGGAGGATAGGATAGGTGTGGTATGTTGTGAGAGAGAGAGAGAGAGAGAGAGAGAGAGAGCTGCAATAATGATAAAGGCCGAAGTCGTGGGGTTCTTAGCCAGATCTAATCTGGATGACACGGGGGTTTGGGAAGCCTCAAAGGTGGTTCAATTGACACTAGGTGACACTTAAGGAAAGGAGTCGGAGAATCACTTTGAGAGAGAGAGAGAGAGAGAGAGAGAGAGAGTGGTGTAGTGTGACAACAAATGACAACCCTGCTTCAGTATAATGAGTCACACACGCTTCTTTTTCCCTTTTGCCCATAAACAGTGACTTGCACTTCCGACAATAACTGTAGTGATACAATCCCAGAGGTATTTCCCCCCCCCCCCCCCCCCTACAATTAGGAAGGGTCCCAGACACTGATGCAAAAAAATTACAATTATCAACGACGAAATGGTGTCAAGAGATCAGGAAACTGATATGTAATCGGGTGGTGCTTTCTGATTAAAGGAAGGTTCTATACACACAGACATATGTATTTATATTTATATATATATATATATATATTATATATATATATATAATATATATATATATATATATATATAATATATATACGTATATATGTTCACATTTACTTCTAAGATCAAAAGGTCAAGAATTGCTAGTCAGCTCAAAATAGAAAGAAAAAAAAAACGTTTAATAATACCATTAAATTTCGTTAATTAAACTGAAGCATGACTTACCCATGCACTAAAAAAAATTAGGAGAGATTGTGATAATGGTAAACGCGCGCGCGCAAACACACACACACACACACATACACATATACACACACACATACTGGCTGAGCTTGGCACAAAAGCAATCACAGATTTCTTCATTAAGGTATCAGAGTCATGTAATGACGTACTTACTACCTTCTGTCAACAAGGAGAGAGGATGACGAAAATATTATATATTATTATATATAGTAAATATATAATAATTTCCAAACAGGGTCTCAGGAAATACTTGACACTGATACGTGAACATTATTACACCAGACGAGTATAAATAAAGATCTGTCAGAATGTGCTGTGGACGGAAAACTGCCATTTGTTTTTCTGTATCTTGTTGTGTCACCTTGGAAAGAGAAAGTGGAAATTTGCTCGTTTCACAGACGAAATAAATAAATAAATATCACTATGAAATAATGTACAGAGAACGTGAGCTTCATATCTGAGTATAAAAGTAGATTCCAAAATAATTACCGAATTATTATTATTATTATTATTATTATTATTATTATTATTATTATTATTATTATAATTATTAACATTATTATTATTATCATTGCTCACCAGTTAAAGCAATAATGAGAGAACAATAATTAGAAAAACAGAGAAGAACCTTTATAAAATTAACGCAGCTGAGGTAGCAATTACATTTAAATAAAACGTGTTTAAATTTAAAGAGGGTTTACTTCCAACATATTATTATTATTATTATTATTTATTATTTTTTATTATTATTATTATTATTATTATTACTATTTTATTATTATTATTATTATTATTATTATTATTATTACATTATTATTGTTGTTGTTGTTGTTGTTGTTGTTGTTGTTGTTGTTGTTGTATTCGGAAGATAAACCCACAGGGGCCATCGACTTGAAATTCAAGTTTCAAAAGAATAGCATGGTGTTCATTTGAAAGAACGAATAACAAGAGCAAATACAGAAAGAAGGGATCAGTTATCAGAAAACATAAATGAACAATTTAATAAAAAAAATAGATAAAAATGTAAGTAAATGTTTAACAGCCAAAAGGAGAATGTTTCAGGTATTCATGCACTGCATCTTCTCTTGATTTCTAACTCTTCAGGTTCCAATGATGGAAAACAACAATGGCTAACAATAACCGACGTTATATCTCTCACACAAAAATTAAAAAAATCAATATAAATTCCTTTCGAACACTACTCATAATTGATTTCACACGAAAGAGTATACCGAATACATTTGTTGTATAGGAAACTACCAATATACGACTGATTCATCCCTTATTCATCCACTCAACTATTCATTTCAATTCGTCATGTATAATTCATTCACAGCATTATACAACCACATACAAAGGAACAACACTAGGATCCATTAGCTACTATGGTAGATTCACATGAACCGTGCATTCGATGTCTAGGCCAGTCCCTTACGACGCTCCTGATTGGGTGTTGATAAGCCAATGACAGGGCTGGAAACTCTCGTCTCTCTCGAGAGTTCACATAGGCAGGATGTATGTTCCACCTCTCCTGAGGGATACTTTTGAAAGACGAGAGAGACTGAGAGTTTCCAGCCCTGTGATTGGCTTATCAACAGCCAATCAGGAGCGTCGTACGGGACGGGCCTAGACATCAAATACTGGGTTGATTTGAATCCACTACAGTACACATTCACTCGCCTGTGAATAATACAATGTGTAAATGTGAAAAAAACAGGGGAAAATAAAGGAGAGTCTTTTTACCTTGAAAACGGAGGACTGGTGTAGTAGATACATACATACATGTATCTACTACACCAGTCCTCCGTTTCAAGGTAAAAAGACTCTCCTTTATTTTCACCTGTTTTTTCACATTTACGCATTGTATTATTCAGAGGCGAGTGAATGTGTACTATAGTGGATTCACATCAACCGTCCATTTGATGTCTAGGCCCGTCCCATACGACGCTCCTGATTGGCTGTTGATATGCCAATCACAGGGCTGGAAAGTCTCAGTCTCAGCATTATATAATATATACAATATATATATATATATATATATTATATATATATTGATGTATGTATGATATGTATATGATGTGTAGTATGTATGATATTGTATGTATGTATGTAGTATGTATGGTATGTATGTATGTTGTATGTATGTGATGTATTGTATGTATGTAATGTAATGTACTGTATTCACAGGTGCTGTCGAGGCACAATGCCTGAATAAAGGCGAAAGCGCCTGGTTTGACTTTCTGTCTATCATTTGCCTGAGGTATTCGTTAATACAATGAAGTCACGTGCATCTACTGTGATCTGGTAAATATAAATAAATAAAATAAATATATATATATATTATATATATATATATATATATATATATATATATATATATATATATATATAGTACCAGTATGAGTAAATTCAGATACTTTCATATACGCACAAACTGTTGGTACATTATACACTGAGCAATACTACACATTAATGCATGCAAGCACAGGAGCAGTGTACACCTCGTGAAATTAGATTTCCATAATCCAACCCCCTTTTATTAAACCTACAGCAAACAAGGCGCTCATCCCAAGAACAATTATTCTCCACATTCATAACTGCACACAAAGAGTCTGCCCTTCTATAACAAACCTGCCCGGAAGAGTTCCCTTTAGGTTTCTACAATTATTCTAATCCCAACATATTTTTTCATTCATTCCTTCGATCTTAGAGACTTGTCTCCTGATGCCATAGCGTGTATCTTTATTTAAGGACACCAGATAACGTTCACCTATCTTAAGGTCAACAGTCCTCCCTCATTAGCCATAACAGGAAGATAACATCTGGCTTTTTCATGGACATCTGTGTACCCTTAGTCATTCCAAAGGGAAGATACCATTCGTCTTTTTCAAGGATAACTCTGTCCCGTTACTGATGGCAATAAGAATTGCGTTTACATGACTCCAGGCAGAACGTAAATAAAACAGGCATCTGTGCACCTTTATCAATTCCGGTAGGAAGATCACATCTGTCTTTTTTTCAAGGACAAATATGCTCCTTTACCAACTGGAAAAAGGAGTGCGTTCACATCGCTCCTGACAAAAAATAAATAAATAAATAAATAAAGTAAAACAGGCATCTGTGTACCTTTAGTCATTCCAATAAGAAAATATATCTTTTTCCAGGATAAATATGCTACTTTACCAGCTACAAAAAAGGAGTGTGTTTCCCGATAAGGAGTGTGTTCACACGAGTCCTGGCACTAAAAAAAATAAAAATAAAATAAAATAAATAAAAATAAAGTAAAACGGAGCGAGCGAATGTGAGCCGAATTCTAGCATGAAGATCTGGGTAATTGATGGGTGTGTATTGTTTTGCGTAGCTGTTTCCAGGTTTGCAGAGGTGCATTGTTATTAGAAGGACCAATTAGAGGGGTCACGGTTGGCCGACGGCTGATGAAGGGATGTGGTCAGCCGAGGTCACTGAATCGTAAGGCTGTAGTGGAATAGATTGGTCATTTCCGACTCGTGACGTCACGTGCTCCAGGTGACGTCACGTGCCCCATATCGTATTTTGCGTCGCGACAAATAAAGGAGTGGGGAGTGTATATGCTACGCATAAAGCAAGCAACACCCATTTCGATACGGAATTGAAAAAGAAACTCACAAAATTACTGTGTATAACGTGTTTACTTATATATAGGAAGTTACATTTTATTTTACTTGCGTTGAGTAAAATAAAATGTAAATTCTTATAAGTAAACACGTTATACACAGTAATTTTGTGGTTTCTTTTTCAATCTTCACAGGAAAACTGAAAGAAGTTTTTGTTTGATAGGGAATATTAACTTTCCATGATTAATCCACGCACATTACAAAGGCAATAGAGATAATGAAGAGGAAAGAAGGCTAAAGTGAATACAAACTTTTCTTTGTTAAACAAAAAAACAAAGCAACGCCAGCATTGCCACCGTCTACATAATTTTAACTAACATTAACAACTACCGTTCAGATGCGTACGAAAATATAAATTTCTCGACACACAAATTAATATTTCTTCACAACAGTAGAAAATACTTGCATTTACGTACAAAGCCACATAATGCACATTACCTGAGTTTCTGTAAGAATTAGAAGCCCCTATATATACAGAAGTTTATCAACCAGGATATTATAACAACTGCATGCAAAAATATTACCCATTATATGTGCTGAGCAAATGTACATACATACATACATACATATATATGCTTAAATAAATGACAGTAGCTGCACGTGACTTCATGATAAAAGCGAATACCTATTATTTTTCCTGTGGTATTCGCTTATACATGATTATAATTATGTGTGCGCCTGTCTGTGTGTATTTGTAAAACTGAACATGTAAAATTACTACATAACAGGCTGAATGAATCATTTGACGGTAAAAGACGAGACACAAAGTTTCGTAGTGTGCATGACTTAGTGAGTACGTGTTCCATTTCATCGCATGACGAAGTGAATGACAAATTGTGGAGTCAGCCACCGCACCTGCAATTAATTTTTTTTTTCTTTTTTTGATGCAAAAGGGAGGCGAGGTGTGGGTGGTCACTACGCCAGGGGAGGTGAGGGGATTGGGGATGGGTGGGTGGGGGGGGGGGGGGGGGGGGGGGGGGGGGGGTGGGGGGGGGGGGGGGGGTTTAGGAAACCTACTATGCTGTTACACACCAGGTAAGGAACACACGGACTGTACGGAAGATAAGCGTCCCTTTAAATTAACAATTATTGTTCTCCGGGTGTACGAGAGAAATAGTTGTTCTTACAATTGTAGAATAAGGGACACTAAAACCTTCTACTGCATACGATGTGTGTAGCTACGAGATTACTCCATCATTATTTTTTCACTCTCAATTTTTTTTTCAAAATGAAACGTTCCCTGCAATGAATGAAGTCAGGTTTTACAAGGTTAATTTCGTCGTCGTCGTAATAGTTGTAGTAGTAGTAGTAGTAGCTCCTCTAGTAAAAGTGGTGGAAACGCTCTTTTTTCTCTCGGGGATAAATGAACACGGAATTAAAACCCAGGACACCTGAGAGAGAGAGAGAGAGAGACCTTACCTTACCTTACCTTACAGTTCGTTCGGGTTGCCCCAGGTCCCTCAGTGTGAGGCACCTCTAATGTCTACCAGAGAGTTGCTAGTACATCTTCCGGTATATTTTGCATCTTCCAATCTTGGATAGTCTGGGATGCAGTTTAGATATTTGTCGAGCTTATTCTTAAACACATCTACGCTCACTCCTGATATATTCCTCAGATGAGCTGGCAACGCATTGAATAGACGCTGCATTATCGATGCTGGTGCGTAGTGGATTAATGTTCTGTGTGCTTTCCTTATTTTTCCTGGTATAGTTTTGGGCACTATTAATCTACCTCTGCTTGCTCTTTCTGATATTTTTAGTTCCATGATATTTTCTGTTATTCCTTCTATCTGTTTCCATGCCTGAATTATCATGTAGCGTTCTCTTCTCCTTTCTAGACTATATAATTTTAAGGATTGTAGTCTTTCCCAGTAGTCTAGGTCCTTAACTTCTTCTATTCTAGCTGTAAAGGACCTTTGTAGCCTCTCTATTTGTGCATATCCTTTTGATAGTGTGGGTACCATATCATATTGCAATATTCAAGTGGACTACGAACATATGTTTTATAAATTTTCATAATCATAAGTGTTCAGCTTTTCTTGTTTTGAAGTGCCGTAACAACATTCCCATTTTTGCTTTACATTTTGCCAACAGAATGGCTATTTGATCATTGCATAACATGTTCCTATTCATCATCACACCAAGGTCTTTAACTGCTTCCTTATTTGTGATTGTCTCATTATTAGGTCCCCTATATGCATATAGCTTTCCTTCTCTGTCTCCATAATTTATTGATTCAAATTTATCAGAGTTAAATACCATCCTATTTCTATTTACCTCTGCCCAATCATATACTTTGTTAAGGTCTCTTTGTAGAGCGTTCCTATCTTCATCACAATAATTTCTCTACTTATTCTTGTGTCATCAGCGAAACTACTCACTACCGAATCCTTAACATTAGTGTCTATGTCTTCAATCATAATAACAAACAATATTGCAGCTAGCACCGTACTTGTGGCACACCGGATATTACCTTGGTTTCATCCGATTTCTCATCGTTTGCAATAACTATCTGTTTTCTGTTGTGTAAAAATTCTTTTAACCATCTTCCTACTTTATCTACGATATTGTGTTTTCTAATTTTCTTTGCTAATATATTATGGTCTACTTTGTCAAAAGCTTTTGCAAAGTCTAGATAAACCACATCTGTTTCATTTCCGCTTTTCATATTTTTGAATATGTTCTCACGGTGGACTAACAGTTGGGTTTGTGTACTTTTTCCGGGTACGAACCCGTGTTTGTCCTATTAAACAAATTATTTTTTATTAAATGTTTCATAATATTTTTCTTCATTACCCTTTCATACACTTTCATAATATGTGATGTTAGACTCACAGGCCTATAATTACTTGCCTCTAGTCTTGATCCACTTTTGAAAGTAGGGGTGATATATGCTAATTTCTGCTCATCATAAATCTTGCCTGTATCTATACTTTGTCTTAATAATATTGCAAGTGGCTTTGCGATAGAATGAACTACTTTCTTTAACAAAATAGCAGGGACTCCATCCGGCCCTGCAGCAGCTCCATTTTTAATTTCATTAATTGCCTGCACAATATCAGCTTCATTAATTTCTATGTCAGCTAAATATTCACTATTTTCGTCCCTTACTTCTATATCATTATCTTCATTATCTATTCTAGGGGTGAATTCTCTCTTATATCGTTTCTGCCAGTATGTTGCAAAATTTCCTTTTTTTCATTCGTTAATCTCCCTTCAATTCTCAGAGGGCCTATTTCTATTCTTCTTTTATTCATCTTCTTCGCATATGAGTATAATAGTTTGGGGTTTTGCTTGATATTTAATAGGGTTTTTTCTTCCAAGTCCCGTTTTTCATTTTCTTTTGATTGTATAATCTTTTGTTCTGCTGTTTTCTATCTTACTTTTTAGTTCTATAACTTTCCATGCATTTTTTTCTTTTGCAAGACCTTTTTTCCACTTTCTGATTTTCTGGAACAAGATCCTTCTGTCTCTTGGTATGCATGAATGATGTTTACTTTTCTTCTTCGGTATATATTTTTCCACTATTTTCTCCAATATTTTATATAATATCTCCGTATTTACCCTTATGTCATCACTTACGAAAATGTTATCCCAATCTTTGTTTAATTCTTCATTAATTTCTGACCATTTTATATTTTTACTGTAGAAGTTGTATTTTCCATATCCTTCCCACTTTTTCATTTCTTGCTTATCTCTATTTTCACTTGCTTTGGAATGAACTGTTAATTCTATGACATTATGATCTGAAATACTCGCATTATAAACTATTATTTCTTTAACATAATTCATCTCGTTCACAAATACTAGGTCTAAAGTATTTTCCTTTCTTGTTGGCAGGTGATTTATTTGTTGAATGTTGTATTCTAGTAGCATATCTAATAGCTTTTCAAATTGAGAGAGAGAGAGAGAGAGAGAGAGAGAGAGAGAGAGAGAGAGAGAGAGAGAGAGAGAGAGAGAGAGAGAGATTCTTGTCGAGATGAAGAGAAACAAGCGCCAAATAAATAAACTCTGTGCATCTTCGTTACAGGAAAATGGGAATTTAGGTAAATTAAACATTTAAATATGTTTAGTAGAATCCATCTAAATTTACCAAACACGTAAATTCACGTTGTTTCGATGTTTCTTCGAATTAAATTAAAATCATCATCATCATCATCATCATCATTACTGAAAATAAAATCATCATCATCATCATTACTGAAAATAAAATCATCATCATCATACTATTACCATAATGATTACAACAACGATGCTGTCAATACCACGCCCCTAATATTCATCAAAATCAGTAGGCAGAAACCTGACAGGTAAATGATTTACGTTAGAAAGCAAACGTAAATAATTCTATTTGGTCATGACTCATTACAGCTTTCTTGAAATAAATAGAGAATTATAATAATATTTTTTCCGTTAATGGTCTTTTATGTCAGAAACCAGTTCATCACAAGTTTTTTTTAATTTATTGTTTTTAAAAATATTTTTTCTATATTCATATATATATATATATATATATATATATATATATATATACATATATATATATACATATATATATATTATATATATATATATATATACACATATATATATATATATATATATATACACATACACACACACTAACCACTAACGGCTCCAGTGGGGGGTGGGGTCACCCGGGAACATGCCGCCCCCCATGAAAAACAATAACAAAATAATGATATTGAAGATGTCGATAATAATAATAATATGAATGACTGATATAAAAATGGGAAAAAATATTTATATAAAATAAATATGTATATATGAATATACATAAATATGAATGCATGCATATGCAAACTGGTGGCCCGCCCATGAAATTTTCATGGATCCGCTAGAGTAGCACTACTCAACGTCTGTGTATAACGGATCTCCCTCCAGCCATACATAGTATACCGCGATGCCAAGCCCTTGCAACAAGCAAATAAGCAAACCTCGTGCGTGGCCGAGTAAGTTAGCCCCCAAGATTAGGAACAGGTAATTGAGGTAGTCCAGCCGAGATACAATTTCGCTTTTTCTTCCCCCGAGGGAGGTTTTAGTAAAGGCTGCTGGGTTCGTCTGCACTCGTCTCACTGACGGGAATATTGAGTGTAAGTGAGCCAGCCATAGGAGAGAGCTTTTACGTACCTACTGCTGAATGAATCGTGTCTTCTACTACTACTAGTACTAATACCATTACTACTAGTAGTGCGAACACTACTATTACTATTAAACATGTTAGTAATAAAAATCTTTCTCTAATAATAATAATAATAATAATAATGATAATAATAATATAATAATAATAATAATAATAATAATAATAATAATAATAATAATAATAGTGCTACAGAAGATGGATGCCGGGTACCAACTCAAGAAAAGAGGCAACAGAATCAACCATCTGATATTCATGGACGACATCAAGCTGTATGGTAAGAGCATCAAGGAAATAGATACCCTAATCCAGACTGTAAGAATTGTATCTGGGGACATCAAGATGGAGTTTGGAATAGAAATGCGCCTTAGTCAACATACAAAAAGGCAAAGTAAACGAGAACTGAAGGGATAAAGCTACCAGATGGGAGCAACATCAAACACATAGATGAGACAGGATACAAATACCTGGGAATAATGGAAGGAGGAGATATAAAACACCAAGAGATGAAGGACTCGATCAGGAAAGAATATATGCAGAGACTCAAGGCGATACTCAAGTCAAAACTCAACGCCGGAAATATGATAAAAGCCATAAACACATGGGCAGTGCCAGTAATCAGATACAGCGCAGGAATAGTCGAATGGACGAAGGCAGAACTCCGCAGCATAGATCAGAAAACCAGGAAACATATGACAATACACAAAGCACTACACCCAAGAGCAAATACGGACAGACTATGCATAACACGAAAGGAAGGAGGGAGAGGACTACTAAGTATAGAGGACTGCGTTAACATCGAAAACAGAGCACTGGGGCAATATCTAAAAAACCAGTGAAGACGAGTGGCTAAAGAGTGCATGGGAAGAAGGACTAATAAAAGTAGACGAAGACCCAGAAATATACAGAGACAGGAGAAAGACAGAAAGAACAGAGGACTGGCACAACAAACCAATGCACGGACAATACATGAGACAGACTAAAGAACTAGCCAGCGATGACAATTGGCAATGGCTACAGAGGGGAGAGCTAAAGAAGGAAACTGAAGGAATGATAACAGCGGCACAAGATCAGGCCCTAAGAACCAGATATGTTCAAAGTATGATAGACGGAAATAACATCTCTCCCATATGTAGGAAGTGCAATACGAAAAATGAAACCATAAACCACATAGCAAGCGAATGCCCGGCACTTGCACAGAACCAGTACAAAAGAGGCATGATTCAGTGGCAAAAGCCCTCCACTGGAGCCTGTGCAAGAAAACATCAGCTACCTTGCAGTAATAAGTGGTACGAGCACCAACCTGAGGGAGTGATAGAAAACGATCAGGCAAAGATCCTCTGGGACTATGGTATCAGAACGGATAGGGTGATACGTGCAAACAGACCAGACGTGACGTTGATTGACAAAGTCAAGAAGAAAGTATCACTCATTGATGTCGCAATACCATGGGACACCAGAGTTGAAGAGAAAGAGAGGGAAAAAATGGATAAGTATCAAGATCTGAAAATAGAAATAAGAAGGATATGGGATATGCCAGTGGAAATCGTACCCATAATCATAGGAGCACTAGGCACGATCCCAAGATCCCTGAAAATGAATCTAGAAAAACTAGAGGCTGAAGTAGCTCCAGGACTCATGCAGAAGAGTGTGATCCTAGAAACGGCACACATAGTAAGAAGAGTGATGGACTCCTAAGGGGGCAGGATGCAACCCGGAACCCCACACTATAAATACCACCCAGTCGAATTGGAGGACTGTGATAGAGCAAAAAAAAAAAAAAAAAAAAAAAAATAGTGCTAGTACTAGTAGTAGCGTACATTTATAAGAACAATTTTCTTAACGAATAATAATAATAATAACAGGGAATTTATACACACTACTTCATGAATAATAATAATAATAATAATAATAATAATAATAATATCATCATGCACTACTTATCCGAGCATAAGTACGATCAAAGCAACATCCATAAGCAGCCCTTCCCTTAAAATATAATAAATAAGCACATAGGAGGACCTTGGGCTCAGCCCCTTTCCTTATAGTAAGTCAAGGAAGGATGGGGGGTGGGGGGTGGAGGGGTACTGGTTTCTGGGACGTAGCCATCGGCTAGGTCAGTCCAGTCAGAAATTCTACTATATCTTTCCGAAGGGTCTGACACCATCCCCCCCATTCCCCTCTTCCCCCCTCGCCACTATCAGGCTGCATCTTACACCCAGATAATAGTGAAAATACTTACTACAAAAGTAATTCGACCTATTTTGTGGGTTTAACTTAATAAAAGTAAATCAACCCATTTTCGTGTTTGGTGGGTTTAACTTAATAAAAGTAATTCAACCCATTTTCGTGTTTTATGGGTTTAACTTAATAAAAGTAATTTAACCCATTTTCGTGTTTTGTGGGTTTAACTTAATAAAAGTAATTTAACCCATTTTCGTGTTTTGTGGGTTTAACTTAATAAAAGTAATTCAACCCATTTTCGTGCTTTGTGAATTTAACTTAATATAATAATCCTTCGACAGGAAGAGCTTTTCATGAGAAAGCAGATGAGGGAGGCAGCCAGAACCCTGTTTTCTGATAAAAAATGAAATGAAATGAGAGTAAATAAATAATTATGATACATCTACCCCTTACAAGTGGAGCACAAGACTGAAAATTAAGAATGAAGTAGTTCCGAAGTGGAGAAATAATAATGTGATCTCATATACTCGAGGGGAAATACAAACTTTCCCTGAAAAAAAATTACTAATCTTATTAAATAAATAATAAGTCAATGTAATGATTAAAACAAAGCAGTGGCAAAAGTAGTAGTATTAGTAGTAGTAGCCAACACATCTCTCACCTTCGTTCCACTTTAGCCGGAGATGGGGTGGGGGGTGGGGGGGTGGGGGGGGGTGGGGGGGAATTACTACTATATAGGAGTTCATCCGGCGGCGTCAAGTATAGCTGAAGTTCGGGAGGATAATTTCGAATTTAAAGGAGGGGCCTCGTCCAGCACGTGTGTACCTGACAGGGATGTGATATATTCATTCAGCTTCTGAGGCTGCAGCAACACAGCCGTCGGACGCCGGAGATATTATACCGTACAAGCCGAGCAGATTCTTCTCCTTCAAACTCCGTATTTGATACAGCACCCGGAGAGAGAGAGAGAGAGAGAGAGAGAGAGAGAGAGAGAGAGATATGTATATATATACACTCGTAGGTAGAACGTCGGATGCACGGGTGCACACATACACCTTGTACACAATCCTTGACTCTCAGTCGGCAGCTGCTGCTGTTGCTGCAGTATCCAGCTACATATTCTATTACGATTAAATCGTTTTCCTTTCAGGTTCCGGAAGAAGACATGCCAGGTCTTTATTTTATTTCTTGGGACAAACAAGGATGCTGTAAACCACGAATCTCGTTGCAAGATGCCATTCACCCCAGACGGATATATATATATATATATATATATATATATATATATATATATATATATATATATATATATATATATATATATATATATATATATATATATATATAATATATATATATACATATACATAAATATATATATATATATATATATATATATATATATATATATATATATATATATATATATATATCTCTTTCTTCTTTGTTTACCGTCTGATACATTATTCAGGATTGCCGAAGAATTCATAAAAATGGCCGTCAACATCACAGGTACAATATTTTGATTTAGTTTTTTCTTTCATGCCACAATTTCCGGCCTTAAATATATACCACTAAAATCATGACTGCCACCTCCTATAACGTTTTTCTCTAAAATAAATACCATTGTGCTCAATATCCCTAAGGAGGGAATGTTCTCATTTTGAAAGGTTCCCGTTAACATTACTTATATTTGACTGAACCGAGTTAGTACATATGAACTACAGTTTCAGTGTTTATTTGAATAATAATAATAATAATAATAATAATAATAATAATAATAATAATAATAATAACGATCAGGCAAAGATCCTCTGGGACTATGGTATCAGAACAGATAGAGTGATACGTGCAAATAGACCAGACGTGACGTTGATTGACAAAATCAAGAAGAAAGTATCACTCATTGATGTCGCAATACCATGGGACACCAGAGTTGAAGGATAAATCAAATGGGAAAAAAAATGGATAAATATCAAAGACCTGGAAAATAGAAGTAAGTAAGAAGGATATGGGATATGCCAGTGGAAATTGTGCCCATAATCATAGAAACACAAGGCACGATCCCAAGATCCCTGAAAAGGAATCTGCAAAAACTAGAGGCTGAAGTAGCTCAAGGACTCATGCAGAAGAGTGAGATCCTAGAACCGGAGCACATAGTAAGAAAAGTGATGGACTCCTAAGGAGGCAGGATGCAATCCGGAACCCCACACTATAAATACCACCCAGTCGAATTGCAGGACTGTTATAGAACAAAAATAATAATAATAATAATAATAATAATAATAATAATAATAATAATAATAATAATAATAATAATAATAATACAGGCAAACTTGTATTGATGAAGGTCTTCTCACAGCAAATAACAATAATAATATTAAAATAAAATTTGGGCAAAATAATAATAATAATAATAATACAGGCAAACTTGTATTGATGAAGGTCTTCTCACAGCAAATAACAATAATAATATTAAAATAAAATTTGGGCAAAATAATAATAATAATAATAATAATACAGGCAAACTTGTATTGATGAAGGTCTTCTCACAGCAAATAACAATAATAATATTAAAATAAAATTTGGGCAAAATAATAATAACAATAATAATACAGGCAAACCTAGGCAAACCTATATTTATGAAGGTCTTCTCACAGCAAATAACAATGATAATAATAATAGGATGGGAAAACTAATCATCCTATTGGAACACATCTTCCTAGATTTGCACTGCAGCACTGATGACGCAATCACCTCCCATGGACTTTCCCCTGACTTTCTATGCACTGCATGACGTATAAGGCAAATACCAAATTCTGGAAGGAAACCTGAGCCTTACTCGTTAAAGAGAGTTTCTCTCGCAACCTGTATAGCATACCAAGCGCTCTTGGACACCTAACCGTATCAGGTAGATAATATAAATTCCTGGGCCATTGGCGCTTGGCAGGGGTATGCGCTCGACGAGAGGTATTTAATTCTTAAAAAAAATACATCATATTAAAATATCGATTTTAGGCATAAAGTTACAATATGCTTAAAAGACTGGAGAACTATAAATAGCTTCCTACATCAATATTTTTTTTTTTCAAATTTGGGTTTTCTTTCTACTCAAACAGATGTATTCAGAGTTCTCAATCCTTTGTTACATTATAATTCTCTCTCTCTCTCTCTCTCTCTCTCTCTCTCTCTCTCTCTCTCTCTCTCAGGACTTACCGCCCTCATTCTCATGCAAAATTCCAGTCTGTCAACTTAGAGCCCGCAGTATGCAATCGCGCTGTACGAATGTCTGATGTGTCTGCGGATGTGTACGTGTGTGTGTGCTCTGTGTGTATCTGCGTGCGTGTGCGCGCGCTCCAGTATGTGGGCATCGTTACGCTCTACGCCTTCAAAACCAAGACCAGTAGCAAACCTTCCGTATCCTAATATGCAAATGAGATGCCGGGTAATCGATATCGTGTTTCTTTTTTAAAAGTGCCAATAAATCTGTTATTATCTTCCTTCGGTGTGTGCTGGGATTCTTCACTTCGTTCTTTTTCTTTCGCCCGGTCTGTGTTACGCTGCCCTAAAGGGTGTTGTTGCATTGTGAGGTGTGTTTTTTTTTCTACCCACCTAATCGGAATCGTGGGAGACGAAGGGAAGTTATCCCTAACCAGAGAGTAGAAAGTAAATCTCATTACGTTAATTCCTCTACTGTGGACTGCACACTTTCATTCCTCACTAACGTATCGTTCTACATAATAGATTTATGTTGCGTAACTTTTTCCTTATTGCTCCTTTTCCCTAAGACATTTAACAAGATTGTTTTGTTTCCTAATTTTTGTTTGTTTGTATGGTGCTTTGACGTTGCATGGAACCAGTGGTTATTCAGCAACGGGATCAACGGCTTTACTTGACTTCCGAACCGCGACGAGAGTGAACTTCTATCACCAGAAATGCACATCTCTCGCACCCCAGTGGAATGCCCGAGAATCGAACTCGCGGCCACCGAGGTGGCCCTTTTTTTTTTTTTTTTTTTCTTCCTACGCTACCATATCTTTTGACAAAAATACATTTTACGTTTTCTGTCTTTCGTAAATTCCTCACACAACAAGTATACGCTTAAAAGATACACAATATACCATTAGCGACAGTCATTGTGGAGACATTCAGACTGACGTATTTTCAAACTCGCCTTCAAATTCTTTCTCTGACAACATTATAAAATTGAAATATTTTACTCCTCCTTAACTGTAATTCTTTTAAATCATGACTTTAAATTCTTACTGACTCGATACGAAAAAGCAAACGGGTTTCCATTCTAGGTTTTTAAAGAAATCCCAAATTACTGCTGGAATATCTTTTGGAATTTCCTATCATTTAACGTTGTTACTACTCTCTCTCTCTCTCTCTCTCTCTCTCTCTCTCTCTCTCTCTCTCTCTCAAAAATATAAATATTCTTATTTCTAATCTTCCCAGTCCTGGAAAATTCCATGAATCCAGCTCCCCTTCCCAGTTTTAAAAGCTGCAGGGATTTTGTACCTATCCTTTCTCATTGTTGAATACTTCCAAGAATCACGACTCCATATTCTTCCCTTCTCTGTCTAATATAATTCCGAGAAATAGTTATTTTATTCGGTTCGTCTTAAATAAGCCAAGAATTCTCCTTATTCCTTTCTTCGTTTTCAAACACGAAGCTTCAGATGTTTGTCTGCCTTGGTCTCGTATGTAATAAAAAGAAAAATCATCTTTACTGCTTTCGTGGTCTTCAATAATACCTTTAAGACTTACGATTTTTGTTCGAACTGGGTATCTTAAAACCTATTTTTTCAAAACTCCTGAAAGTACAATAATTTCTAAAATATGTATCGAAAGTCTAACTGAATCTCTTTCATTCAAATACACCTTTAAATAAGTTTTCCATCTGAAGTCGTCACAAGAGCTTAATCTTTTAACTTACATAAACTCCCGAATTACTGTCATATAACGTTCATAAAGAAACGTACAATACCACGAATGTTGTTGTATTTCAACGCTCAAGAAATAACAACAAACGATCAAAAGAACAAGTTACCATGAACGTTGTATTTCAACGCTTAACAAATAAAAACAAACGATCAACAGAATAAGTTAACCCCATCTGATGTTTTAGTTTCTCATAAAAACCTACAAACCATACACCCTCCTCCGCTTATAAAATGGATTCTAAAGTTTCCGACAACTTGTTGCTAATATCTTGTTGAATCGTTTCTTGCTACATTGCCGCTGGTTAGAGCAGTTTACATTTAATCTCGAATATCTCTTGCTTCTTCCATTAACATATTATTACGAGTTCTCTATTGATGTCACAATTTCATTTCTTCATCCCCGGAACTAATAATTTAATTTGCTTTATCCATCCTTCTCAAGAATTCTGTTTTATCTATTTTGGTTACTGGTCAGCCCTATGAGAGCTGAAAGTCAGCTCCGTGGTCTGGTTAAACTACTCTCATAATAATAATAATAATAATAATAATAATAATAATAATATTTCGGGTACTTCGTCTTAAGGAGATTGAATCTAAGGCAACACGTTTAATCAATGATTCTGTCACTACCTCATCTCTCAGTGCCCTGTAAATCTCTTCTCTTCAACGGGTGTTATATCAGCAACTGCTCCACAGAGCTTACTAGAACAAAATCAGATTTCTTAGGCACCTCAAGAAGCCTCGCATCCATTTGTCAATATACCACTTCCTACAAATACTTTGCGAAAATCGGTTAATCCTCTGTCTTATCATACAACCACGTGAATGTTGTATTTTCCCCCAACCATCCAGGATTAGGATTCAGGTTCCTGCTCCTGTGTTCCTCCAGTCTTTAAGTCTCCACGTAAGGCATCAAGTTCCTTCTGCATTTACATCTTACATGGAAAACTCCTACACACGACGGACCAGCATACTTTACAGGAGGAGGTTCCACCAATCTCTATATACGACTGACTGTCCAATCAAAACAGTGGTGTCACAGAAGCAACGGTCCTGCATCGCTGACATGACGCTGTCAATGGCCTTCAGACTGGCTGAGCAGACTGGCGGTATCCTAAGAATACATATTTCATCATCAGGTCACAAAACTATTTGAAGTGTTTCCTTTCTACTCCAAGATATTCTAATTCGTCTCCTGTGGCCTTCAGTACTTCAGCCAGAGCCACTGATGCATTGCACAGTTGCAGGGTGGGGTCAGATTCCCGATGGTGCAGATTAAACGTTGTACACAAGGGGGAGAGGGTGACGTTAAAGTGACAGACAGGTGAGAGATTCTGTTGAGGGAGACGGAATGACTGTAGGTAGGAGGGGGATACCACAGAGAGAAAGGAGTGGGTGGAGTTGAGGGTTATAGGAAGATGCAGAGGCGCAGGAGGAGGTCAGCGGAAATCTCCCTAATTCAGACAAATTTAGTCTGTCATCGCAGGCTCAAAGTTTTGTTCAAGTTCAAGTAAAGAGGAAGAAGGGAAATCTATCATCTCAGTTGGCATACAGTTATTTCAGCTTGTAATTGCAAGAAATAAGTGTTGAATATCAACTTAAATTCTACCAGATGTTTTCAAGGAAACTTGAAAAGCCCTGAACGTAAATTGTCTAAGGGAGCATGCCACTGTAAAAGTAAATATATAAACAAATAAATAAATAAAAATTTATAACTGAAAACTCACTAACATGGAAACCCATTAAAACCAACAAAATTAACACAATACAATATCCCAATTTGTGTATCAAACAGTCGAACGGAAAATTACGTCCATCACCCCCATAAAAAGACCTTTCATTCTCAAAATTTCACTGATCGTGTCTCCTAATCGAATAGAAGCATTTAAAACCTAAGACGAATCAAATCGTAGTTCAAAGGGCCTTCCGAATCTTAATAAGAATGGAAATAAGCTCGATCTTTCTTTAGCTGGGTAATTATTAGATAATGATCTCTGCTAAGGGTCCCTGAACAACACTGAAATGCTTATGGGAGTTTTTATCCCTCAAATTTGTTTCTTTACCATCATACAACCTATACTCTGCTATTGATCTATTAAAATAATTTTATAACTCATTAAGTTAATTGTTTGTTTTCGTTTGTTTGTATGGTGTTTTTACGTTGCATGGAACCAGTGGTTATTCAGCAACGGGACCAACGTCTTTACGTGACTTTCGAACCAAGACGAGAGTCAACTTCTATCATCAGAAATACACATCTCTAACACCTCCATGGAATGCCCGAGAATCGGACTCGCGGCCACCGAGGTGGCAGGCCAAGACCATGCCGATCACGGATCACGTTTTTAGTTTTCTGTAAAGGAAAACTATTGAGATGGCTTTGTCTGTCCGTCCGCATTTGCTCTGTCTGCCCTCAGGTCTTAAAAACTACTGAGGGTAGAGGGCTGCAAATTGCTATGTTGATCACTCACCCTCCTATCATCAAACATAACAAATTGCAGCCCTCCTCTTGCCTCAGTAATGATAATTTTATTTAAGGTTAAAGTTAACCATGATCGTGCGTCTGGCACCGCTGGAGGTGCCAGCCGCTGAAGCATCCTCACTAGACCGCATCTGGGGAGCAACTGAGCGCTACTAGGTCGTGGTTAAGAGTTTCCTACAGCATTATACGCTGTACAGAAAGCTCGACTGCGCCGAAGAAACTTCGGAGAATTTTTTACTTAAATGGAAAAGGCCTACTAATTCCTGTGTATTTTTCTACAAACTGTCAACAAAGGACTCCTGTGACTGCAGCAGAACTTGATGGGCACAAGAACATCATCCCCTTCCAGTGTAAGACGAACGCAGACAGACACAGACCAATGCATAAAACTTTATAAGACAATTCGGAGTGACGGTGAGGGTGGCCACACAGGCGACCCGAATGGATGTAACATGTAAATGACCAATCAGAGCCACACAAACCATTCTTGCCATGCACTTTTGTGATTGGCTTCGGGACTGTTGGAACGAGTTCTAAAGAGAACCACTAAGGAAGCGAAAGACCGGGCCATAAACTCTCTTCTGCGCCCTCTCCACCCCACCCTACCCCCCTGAATATCACTGCGCGATCGTGAGAGAGAGAGAGAGAGAGAGAGAGAGAGAGAGAAAGAGAGAGAGGACCATGCCATTTGAAGAGATGGCCTCTGAGATATCATACCCATCATCATTCGCCAACGTTGAAGGAGGATGAGGAGGAGGAGGAGGAGGAGGGAGTGAGAGGCATCATCACAAGCGCAAACATTCCACCGCCACCGCCGTCGCTGCCGAATATCGTAAGAGCCCCTGAAACAGAAGGACGGGTGGCATTGGTCAATCTTATGTCCCGTCATCCATCAGGGCGAATGGGCCACTCAGCGAGAATAATGCGGTGCTTCGTTGGCCCCTAAAACGCATAAATCGTTGCCGGTCGAAATCATGCGCGCCAAACCCACCTTTTGGCGGGAGGTTATGGCGGGAAATTGTAGGGGGCGTCGTTTTATGAATTCTCTCACATTCGATCTATATTTTTCGCGGGGAATTGCAAGGGCGTGTTTTTACGAGTTCTCCCGCTGCATATTTTTTACTCCATTAGGATAGCTGGAGCGACCATGGAGTCATTTCTGGTATTCCTCCTCCGCGATGTCACAATTTTGGCGGCTTGATGGTCACTTAGTCCGGCGGGGATTTTACGCATTCCTTCCGAATTCTTCTTGATCTCGGCCTCGGGCTCTTTCAAGTTTTTTTTCTCTTTTTTCTTTTTTTTTTTAATAATTCAGGGTTTATACTGCAAACTTCATCTAATTATCGCAATTCTCAAGTTCATCGTTTTGGTTCGGTTTAGTCGGACGAATTTTCAGGCATAAATCAAAAGTAAAAAAAAAAAAAAAAGATTTTTCTTTAAACTCGACAAAATATTGCATCTTGCGCATATGACTTCCATGAATTATTATAGACCATAACCTCACTCTTACTTGTATACATTAGCTATAACATATAACTACAATTTTAACTCTGATAAAATATTTTGCAAGCAGTTATGAAATCGGTTATACTGAAAAAAAAAAAGTTTGCCAAAAAAAAAAACCAAAAAAAAAAACCAAACTGGTTAAAATTCATACTACACGGAAAAAAAAAAGTTTTGCAAAAAACCAAGATCACAGATTTCAACTTGAAAGCAAAAGCGTTGCGTGTTGCAAACGACACAAAAAGAGTTACGAATTTAACGTCAATGAAAGTTTTAACAAAACAGGCATTGCATTCATTCACCAAAACCTCGCCTGCCGCTCCGGAACGTTATGTTGAACAACGGCGACATAAAACGTCAGTTCTTTAGACTTTTTTATTATTATACACGGAGACTCGCGTTAACACGCGCACCACATTCACGCGCGTAATAAACGTCCTCTATGGCTTCATAAATAGCCCTCCCCAAAACGCCATCAGAAGAAGTCATAAAAACGCGTATAGGCATGAAAGCACATACATACATACGCACGCACACGCACACAGACATATCGGCATCAATAATCCATAGCGGCCTTCGCATTTGCGCATTCATGCGCGTATATACGCATGCATAATGCACACGCGGTACATGAACGTTTTCACCCTTAATCGGTTTCTGTGGTTGCACGGTGGGCGGTTGAAGGAAGAATAAGGCTTCAACAGATGTGAGGCAGGAGGAGGAGGAGGGGGAGGATGAGTGGTGGATTGCCCTGGAGGGGGGGAGAGAGAAAGAGAGAGAGAGAGAGAGGGGGGGAGGGGAGGGAACGCAAAGAGTGACATGCGTTCGTGTCTTATCCATCAAGATAATTCGGGAATCACCGTTTTCGTGAGCGGGACGACCCCTCCTACGTCACCGCCTCCCGATGAATCATTAACGGGCGACAGTAACAGACACAACTTGAAAGTAAGACAAGTGTGTGTGTGTGTGTGTGTGCGTACACACAGGACTACCGCTCTAAGCTCCAAAAAGATGGGACAGATACTGGGGTTTCACATACGCTCTTACATATATATATATATATATATATATATATATATATATATATATATATATATATATATATATATATATATATATATTATATCCTTTAACTAGCTGTAATTAGTACTGATGGCTGCACGTCGTCAAGAGAGGAGCTTTTCATCGTTCTTTCCCCATTTCAGATTCCAGGGTCTTCAGTGGCAAACTTACCTATCAAGATTTCAACAGGCTAAGATTAAGTGTAACGTTGTTTTACATAACGCCTATGATTTTCATCAGCATCTTAATATATATTCGAGACTGAATAGAATATAACAGAAGCTATTTGAGAAATAAACGTCATCGAGTTCTCCTTCCTTTTTGTTTGCATTCCAAAAAAGGCTATCAATTAACCCCCAACCCCACCACTTCAATTTCGAGAATAACTCTCCTCAGGGCTTCCACTTCATTCCTATTCACCTGGAAGACAAACTTTCTTTTGATTTTTCACAATCATAAATTGGCCTCAACTTTATTTGCAGTTTTCTTTGGAATACGTTTGCCTATCTTTATAATCATCTCAAGATATGTTTTCTTTGGTCAGTGTTCCCACCAATTCCAACGACGACCAGATACAGGGTGCTCTGAGGAGCAAGAGCCCGTGCCGTCACACAGCACAAGGTCAGCTTGACGTAACATAAACAAAGCCAATGACCCTCTCTCCTTCACTCTATGAATTTAATCAACAAACCTTATGTGTTTTTATCAATTTGTCAGTAAATTCCAAAATCTTACCCTTTGGATATTCCAAATTTTAAGCTGATTCAATTAAACCTGAAATTTTTTTTTATAGAATTGAAGGGGAAAGGGTGGGTGCCTGAAAAAGGTCAAAGGTTATCGAAAGTGGCTTTAGAATGGGTAAGAGGAGAACGAGATCATTTCTTGTAAAGAAAGATTCCAACTAAAGCCATTTTTTTTTAACGAGACAAGCACCGGTCACTTTACCTACCTTCTCATGGCCCACGCGTCGTGACAGATGATAATTCAGCCAATCGTTGCCTTACCTGGGGGAACAAACTCTCTTCATTATGATACTCCAAGGCAAAGATGAATCATAATGAACGTATCTTCGGGTGCTAACAAAGGATGTGGGTTACTTTCGACATTAGCATGACTGGAGGTTTAAAAAAATACAATATGAAACGTGACTTCCCTTTCACTTAACAATAAATTCAAAAATGATGGACTATATATGTCAAACGTATTCAATTCAATAAACAAAGAATTCACGTTAAATTAAATGTAATCATTCCCATTCAAAATAACTAATAACAAAGCCAAATAACAGATTCCCAAGAAGTAAAGAAAAAACAATTCCTGTTAGGAGCAATATTCGGGAATCACAGAATTACCATCAAATAAAAAACAAACAGAATCACACCATTAACTCAGCCTGTAACTTTTGTAATACAAGTACCTCACAATGAGCAGTTCGGTTTCAGAAACAAATTACAATGAAGACTAATTTGCATAAAGGGCCTTTCGCAAGTGAAAACCTTCAAAATGTTCCAACTTCAAGAACGTCGTTGCCACAGCAGTGATACACACATTTCAGATGACGTGAAAAACGCTTCTACTAGTCATGAAACAACATAGCTGTAACAAAACCAAAAACAACAACAATAACATATACCAACTTCGATTTACAAAGAAAAAAAAGGTCGGCATTTTAGCGGAATTTTCTAAATACTTGTTTACATTAATCCCCTGAATACTCGAAATAATGTTCAAAGGTAATTACCCCGAACATGAATGTAATATCCTTTCCGATCCACTGATTGGCCGTTTGCAACTGATTTGCATTAACGACCGAATTACCACGCATAAAAAGACTGACAAATAGAATACGCGTCGCACTCTGCCCGAAAACACGCCATTAAAGGCACGCTGCCGCTTCTTTTATGAAGACTTTTAACAAAAAGCGGGGTGAGGGGGGGGGGGGGGGGGGGGGGGGGGGGGGGGGGCCAGGGCGTTAAATGAGTCGTTTCACTAGGAAGATAAAACAAATACACGAGCGAACACACAAACTAATAATAATAATAATAATAATAATAATAATAATAATAATAATAATAATAATAATAATAATAATAATAATAACTTCTATGAAGACTTTTAACAAAAGAGGGTGGGAGGGGTGGGGGGGGGGAGGCTGGCGTTAAATGAGTCGTTTTTCTAGTAAGATAGAACAAATACACAAACGAACAACAAACTAGTAATAATAATTATAATAATGATAAGTGGAGGGTGCTTCACAGATTACATGTCTTATGGACCGGAAGGATTCTTTTGATCTGGTTCCAAATGATCTTAACAAAAACATATGGATTCCTTTTATGGATACCAATCTATCTTTCAATCTATCTGTTACTTATATATATATATATATATATATATATATATATATATATATATATATATATGTGTGTGTGTGTGTGTGTGTGTGTGTGTCGTGTGTGTGTGTGTGTGTTGTTGTGTGTGTGTTGTTGTCAAGGTCAGAAGACAACCAACCTTTCTTGAAACCTCCAAAACATCTGGATCTGAAGTCATCATTTATTATACTTCCATACAATTAGTTTCCTTTTGTCAGATTTAAATTTAAATTACTAGTAAAAAAACTGATTAGTGCTTAAGCCATCGACATCTTTGCGTATAGCAACTCTATGAATGAGCACTACACTAATTTTTCATAAATTTACGTTGATATTTT
Source organism: Macrobrachium nipponense (assembly GCF_015104395.2). NCBI lineage: Eukaryota > Metazoa > Arthropoda > Malacostraca > Decapoda > Palaemonidae > Macrobrachium > Macrobrachium nipponense. The sequence continues at coordinate 48,224,716 of NC_087217.1, read as the reverse complement.
GGAGGGATTCTACCAATATTTACGCTGACTACAAGTTAGAGGAACGTGCCTGGGCGAACACATATCAAAAGAGGTATCCATAACCAAAGGTTAAAAGTAAACATAACAAAAGTACCGTCAACCAATTTTCTTAAGGTTAACACAATATCAGATATTTTAGTCCAATTACGTGCGTCTTTAAAATAAAAACGAAATGCACACTTTTAAAATAATTTCCGAATAGCTAGTATGATTAACTTGCTGTTGCATGGTGAAAAAAAATTATTTTTGACGAACCATATAAAAAGCTAATGAACCAAATAGACAATATTTGATAAGCCATTAAATCACACCTTAAAATTCTGTTATAGAAATTCAAATCTCGACCTGGGTCTCGTAAATCGCGAGTTCCAAGGATAACAATCTCTCAGTGACAGCTCCTAAGAAGTTCGAGGAAGACCTCAATCTCTGGATTTGGCTCCTTCCTGAGAAGTTCGGAATGAAGACCTTCATCTTAGGAGATTCCAAGGATATATAACATGAGTTTGATATACGGATAAACAATTTGAGTTAAGACTGCGAAGTTCCTCTTTTGAACTTTAGTTTGACTTTTGGTTTCTCACTTGGTTTTACCAATAAAAAAAAGCTTTGCATTTTGCTAGCTGGCGACCACTGAAATATACCTTATTGATAATTACGCTAAATGTCACTACTCAACCATAATAAAAATATTTCGTAATGACTAGCATGTAGTAGGGTATTACTTGTCGAAAATCGAAATATATACTAATTATTGATTGTGGTTATATAAATCCAGCTTTGACACGGCGTTAAAATTATTTACCTAGCATTCCTCTATTATATATATATATATATATATATATGATCATCACCGTTTCAATCAGCCTTTCTATCAGTGATTTAAAAAAAAATTACTCTAAATAGTGAATACGAAGGAAGCGCATCATACACAGTGCAGAGTGAATGATGCATAATAAGAACACAAACACAGACGCTTGACATAGATAAAATTATAATGAGTATAAATGAACATGACATTTATGGATGTGAAATGCTAAACGAAAGCCACGTGCGAAATATTAACGAGACATTTCATAATGAGAAATATTAAACGGGGTTCGTTCAAAAACAGATGGCTGGAAACGGACGAGATAACTTGCAAGACTATAAAATAAACACCACGAATAACGTACAAGGTTAATAAATGAATATTAAGAGAACATCTCAAGTGCTGATGTACGACAGGCAATGTACGCCTCACAACAATGGAGAAGTAGCAGACAATATTGAATATCACACGATAATTTTAACAGAACGTTTAACATTATATATATTGAAAAAAAAACACAAAATTACTGTGTATAACGTGTTTACTTGTATTTACATGTTAAGTAAAATCAGATGTAAAAATAATTATAAGTAAACAAGTCACACACAGTAATTTTGTGGGTTTCTTTTTCAATCTGCAGATGAAAACTGAAAGAAATTTTTGTTTGGTTAATTATAAATATTTCCGTATGATTCAATGACCAGTTTACAAATCAACGTTTTTCTTGAGCTTATAATCTCTGACCAATCCCCTCGTTACCAGTTACACTCTTTCTCGAGTATTTTTTGACGTGGACTATGACAGCTTGGTTCTACTTCCAATTGCACGCACGCACGCACACAGGGCTTTTCCAGGACCACTGGAATAACAAAGACTCCCTAACAAGAATCCTAATGACTTCTGCAACGCACTGTCCGTTGTGACAGACGCTCTCAGACGGGTGACATAACTTCTGTACAATCCTTGTTTGTTTGTTTGTATGGAGTTTCCACGTTGCATGGAACCAGTGGTAATTCAGAAACGGGACCAACGGCTTTACGTGACTTCCGAACCACGTCGAGAGTGAGCTTCTATCACCATAAATACACATCTCTCACACCTCCACGGAATGCCCGAGAATCGAACTCGCGGCCACAGAGGTGGTACGCCAACACCATACCGGCCACGCTACTGAGGCGCTTCTGTACGATCCTAACTTGCGGACTTGCTTGGACACTGAATTGATTTCATCTGATCCCATAAACTTTTGGCTACTGGGCAATGGGGCACTTTCAGCCTTTCCACTGCCCAAGACTGTGAAAAGAGGGAGTTGGAGGGGTTGGCCAGCGTCTTGGCCACTGGGTACGACCATGCTTGCTTCGAATACAAGTTATTTTTATTATTATTATTATTATTATTATTATTATTATTATTATTATTGGAAGATATTGCTGCATCAGCTGCATTTAACTTGTAAATAGTCTTCTCTATTTTTCTAATAATTGCTAATTCTAATTATTAGAAAAATAGAGAAGACTATTTACAAGTTAAATGCAGCTTATGCAGCAATATCTTTAAATAATACTTGTTTGAAAGAGGGTCTCCTTCCAATATATTATTATTATTATTATTTTACCAAAACACTGAGCTGACTATCAGCTCTCACAGGACAGGGCCAAACGATTTTATACATATATTTATTTATATTACATCAATTAAATTACATTTTTTTTAAACGTTATGATCGAAGCTTCTGACAAAAATTCACTGATGGATTTATACCTGAAACCTGATAGTCGCTGCTGATTATATACTTTGGACATTCAAGTGAATGTGTACGAATGCTCTATGGACACTGCTCAAAATATCCTCTCCTCATTTCAATCCCCGACGTCACCAGACGTGCCCTCACCTCCAGGGTACACACACAAAGACGCAGTCACAACCGTATCAAAACGGCGCATCCAGCATCTACTAGTTATGCATTAAGAGATTCCCGTCCGCGGCGGGTAACGAGTCCTTCCCAGGTGGACCAGCATTCTTGGCAACTTTTCCCCTGCCGAGGTGTTACAGCAAGCGTGACTAATTAGCCTCGTTTGTTCGTTCGGGCGTTCGCGACGTCTCAGGTCGAATCGGAAAGGTGAACGTTCCTCACAACCAAGGCCTATATAATGCTCACAACGTTCGTTTTCGTCGTCAAATTCTCATTTCTGTCTCTCATTTCTATCTTTCATGGTTTTGTATCAGTTATTTAAATTCTTAACGCCTCGGTGAGCGGTATAGAAATGGAGTCATTATCCAGAGGTGTATATCTATCTATCTCTATCTTTATCATCGATAGAGATAGATAGATATACACCTCTGGATAATGACTCCATTTCTATACCGCTCACCGAGGCGTTAAGAATTTAAATAACTGATACAAAACCATGAAAGATAGACAGATAGATGATATAGATTGAGAGATAAATATGCACCTCTGGGTAATAACATCATTTCTATTATCCTCACCGTCCGTCCCAACAAATAAACAACTGGGTTTGGATAAGGGCGACGAAGAAATGTGGTGACAAAAACACATATAGATCATTCCTAAAAATCCAACATATATATATATACACTATACATATACATATATATATAATATATATCATTATTATATATATATATATTAAATTTATAAATTATAAATATAAGTGTGTGTGTGTGTTTCGTATGGAATTCTATAGCTTTCACTACTTATGCTTAATGCTTTCCTTCAGCCCTTGACTTTCGAATCGCAGCGGACAAAAGGCCTTAAACAGGAAAGCAATCGGGTGGGTGGGGTGGTTGAATGGGGCGAAATCTCCATCGACTCGAAATGAATGAATTTAGTGATGCAAAATGAATAAACCGATTTATTGATCTCTACGAAAGTATTAGAAAGCCACTAAACAAATCGGTGTTTCAATTTGTTTAACGTTTACTAAAAGAAAGTTATAGATGGTGCCTATACGCAATAGCCTAAAAAAAAAA
>NC_087217.1:48210893-48215893 GCF_015104395.2 Macrobrachium nipponense | reverse complement strand
AAAACCATAATACCTATGACGCACATGTACTGATCACGGGGCGTTAGGAACACTAAAACAAATCGCAAAAGTTCAGCAAATACAATGGACTGTAGTATCGTGCAGCGGCCGTAATTACCAGTTACACATTCGGCAGGTGAAGGACACACCACCTGCACTTATTATCATTATTATTATTATTACCAATATCATTATTATTATAGAATGGCCGAAGAGCTTTCGTTGCCGAAAATCGAGTGGTTCAACAGCAGAGCCTATGATGACGATCATGTCTCCGGCAATGCTCGGATACCCTTGCAAACCGTTCCGATGTCTCAAAAAAAAAAAAAAAAATAATAATAAAATAAAATAAAATAAAAATAATCGAGATCTAAAAAAATTAGAGAATAACAAAACTAATAAAAATCCGAGGTCTGAAAACAAAAAATAAATAAGTACAAAAAATAAAAAAGCGAACGCGAAGAAGTATGATAGGCTCGTCGAATATCTTTTTAATGTCTTCACCAGCTCCGTATTTTTTTTTCTCAGCTCGAGTTATGAATACTATGCTTGAGAGAGAGAGAGAGAGCAGATAGATTAGAGAGAGAGAGAGATGGAACACATAAATGTACATATATATATATATATATATATATATATATATATATTATATTATTAAATACTATTTTAATATATATATATATATTTAATTACATACATGGTTACAAAGAGACACAGGAAGGAGAGAGAGAGAGAGACAGAGAGAGAGAGAGAGAGAGAGAGAGAGGGAGAGAGAGAGATAAAATAAAAGTTTATACATATGTACATGATTACAAAGAGAAACACAGGACAGAGAGAGAGAGAGAGAGAGAGAGAGAGAGAGAGAGAGAGAGATCCCCACTCCGTTAAAATTGCTTGCAATTCTTGTGTTTTTGCGGTCGGCGGGTTACGTCTTTTTGTCGCCGTAAGTGGCTGTCGCTTCTGTGTCGGAATGCCAGCCATGATTTATGTGAGTGACGCTTCCAGTACTCCTACCGCTGGCTGCTGCTGCTTCTGCTTCTGTTGCTTCTGCTGCTCTTGCAGCTCCTGCTGGTGCAGCTGCTGGAGGTAGCTTGAAGTTGTCACTGGCGAGCACAGCGAAGCCGTTACGGCTGCTGCTGTTCTCAAGCTGCTGATCTTTCTTCTGGCGAAATTTTCTAGCTTTTCTTGAAAACTGATCTACAGGGTGTCCATAAAGTCCCAGTACCGTTACAAGTATTTATTGCTCACAATGGTACTGGGACTTTATGGACACCCTGTATTATCAAAATTTCCTTACGTTATATTTTTTTTGTCATCCTCCCAACTACATTCTTCATTATGTAAGTCAAACTCGAGTTCCATTTGGTTTCGGATCCTCACAGTCTCTTGTTTTATTCAACTCTAACACCTCCGGCAATTAGTTTTTTTGCACTAATTGCTCACCGTCAGTGTGTACTTCCTGCTCAGCTCAGCAGCGGTGAACTTCCTCTTCCACAAAAGTCTAACATTCTGTTTCCATAACGCAATTGCAGTTATATATTAGTATATATATATATATATATATATATATATATATATATATATATATATATATATATATATATATATCATAAGGTCAATATCCAGCTAACAATATACTGGAAATTTATATTTGAAACAACGGAATTTAATCGTCATGATAAGACAGAAATCTAAAAAGGCATTATCTAAAAACATTCTGTTCTTTTGGAATTAGGACGGTACCGAGCTGTAACTGACTGGGGTTAGCAACCTTAAACTAAACAGTAAGAGTTAGAAAAAGAAGAAGAAGAAGAAGAAGAGAGGAAGAAGAAGAAGAAGCTTTTTTGGGATTCTGTCGTGAGCTGCTGTGGACCACAATGAGGCCTGACATTATTCCCCCACCCCCAAGTTAAAAACTGTCAACGATAAGAATACGTGAAAAATTTCTCTACGGGGTAGCATAAAAAAAAAATTCCTCTATACACAAAAATGTGTTAAATTTAACCGCAAGCATTACGGGGCAAAATATACTCTAAATTCGAGCTAAAAGACTCCTATATACTATCAACATATACTCGATCGTTTCATCTCTGTCTCTGTCTATGTATGTTATATATTATATATATATGATATATACGTAAATATATATAAATATATATATATGAGATTCTTTTTACCGTCCTTCCGTCCTCGACGGCTCGGAAGCCATCCGTAAAAAAAAAATTGTCACGCTTCGAGACGACGTATACTGCTATCGGGATCGTGTATTATATATTATATATATATATATATATATATATATATATATATATATATATATATATATATATATATATACATACACAGACAGAGATGAAACGATCGAGTATATGTTGATAGTATATAGGAGTCTTTTTTAGCTCGAATTTAGAGTATATTTTGCCCCGTAATGCTTGCGGTTATATATATATATATACATATATATATATGTATATATGTGTATGTATGTAATATATATATATATATATATATATATATACATATATATTATATGTATATATGTATGTATGTATGTATGTATTGTGTATATATATATATATATATATATATATATATATATATATATATATAGAGAGAGAGAGAGAGAGAGAGATGAGAGAGAGGAGAGAGATATATATATATATATATATATATATATATACATATATATATATATAAATACACATATATGAGATCTTTTTTCCGTCCTTCCATACTCGACGGCTCGGAAACCATCCGTAAAAAATAAAATAAAAAAATGGTCACGCTTCGAGACGATGTATACTGTGCTTTTGGGATCGGCCCTCTCTTGCCACGAAAACCATATGATCACAGTTACTCTAAGACGTTCAGGAAAGACAAGGTGGGGTGGCGACCAAAACTGCGCTAAATCACGTCAAGTGACTTCGATGAAGTGATTCTTCCCCCAAAACACAGAGTAGCGTTCGCTCGTCACATCGGCGCGGAGTCATAATCACTAAGAATTCGACACCCGCTTGGGCCCTCGAAAAAAAAAAAAAAAAAAAAAAAAAAAAAAAAAAGAAAAAAAAAAAAAAAAAAAAAAAAAAGTACAGTTGGCTCACGCAATTTGCCTCTTGCCTTTATATGCACACTCGGATTTAGTTTACGATGCGTATATAGGAGACCTGTAATCTGAGACGAAGATTCGTGAATTAACGATACACGTAGCTTGATTCCTATAGACGTCTATATCATCAGGCATTCTTTTCTATCGCGTTCAAGAGCTTATTTTTATCGCAGAGACAAAGTTTACTATGCGTATATGGGAGACCTGTAATCTGAGATGAAGATTCGTGTATTAATGATACGCGTAGCTTGATTCCTGTAGCCATTTATAACGCTATTTATGCTTTTCTATAGCGTATTCTATTTCTACTGAAGAGACCAACAAGAAAGTCAGTATTCTGATTATGCAATACATTAATAGTGTACCCCCTGCATCTAAAATCACGTCAATATGCAAATTACAAGAAATAAACTATGCCTTCTTTAAACAGCTATTTATAGTAGTTTTCTTCATCTGTGAAAAAGTCACGTATCTATCACCTGATATTTCGGCGAATGCTTCTTCACAGCAAAATACCATTATATCTGTTCTCGGTTAATTTCACGTCATCACTCTACCCTTTTATTTTTAGTTATCTTCACTTTTATTTTAACATATCACGATAAACTACTATCAACTTCAAAACGGCATCTACTACATCAGTATCCCAAAATGACAACTAGGTAACTTTGCACAGACCTTTCAAAGTAAACTAATGCTAAGTTTACGACACAGACGAATACTGAGAGTGTGCCACGCAGCATCAAGCACATCTTTCCATCTTTTCCTGTTTCAGCGCACAACAAAAGAACATAAATAGCTATGAACTACGTCTCATTGATATGCCAATTTGTCGCAGTTTTGTACGGGACGGAAGTGCGATCGTACGTCTATTGAGCCTCATTTATAGCGAATATTTATTAGCATCTAAGAATAACAAATTTCTGTTTCAGGATTTTGCACCTTTTGAACATTTCTGTTATAAAGTACAACAACTCTTCTGTTATAAAATGGTATCAGAAAAGTATCTGAACAGACTAATCGACAAAAACCGCGCACAACCAAAACTGGCCCAGCTGGTAAATTGTGTAATGTCAAGTTATGAACACGAAATACACGTGGAAACACACAGTGCATTTATATGTGGGGAAAACTATATATATATATATATATATATATATATATATATATATATATATATATATATTTATATATATATATATATATATATATATATATTATATATATATATATATATATATCTATATATGATATATATATATCATATATACAAACATTATATGTATGTGTGTGTGTATTTATACACACCACTTAAAAAATTTTCCTCCGGTCTGGATATAATTTTCAATAATGATTTTCGCCCCGATAATAATTATCGATCAATTACATCTCTTCAGCAGAGGTACAATGAACCCACCATTAAGTTTCGAAACACATGCTGTTGCACAAAAATATCCACCAAAGGGATTTTTTTTTTTTTTTTCCCGAACCAAAAATTCCAGTTTTCATCGTTGGACGCAATTTCTTTTCTTCTATGTCATTTTCTTTACGATAACACTCGGATGCATTTTGTTATTCTATTTTCTTTTTTATTCGTACTCATCGATAATGCAGATCTTTCGCGATAGCGATAAAGAGTCTCGTTAGGTAACGATAGCTATCGTCTTGATCACTTATTATTTTTTCTTATTTTTTCCAAATGACAGAAAAAATGGACGGAAACATTCTTATTGATAATATATAACTCTATAGAAGATTTCCCATGATTTTATTACTACAATTCACAACCACAAAAACACACACACACACATATAAATATATATATATATATATATATATATATATATATATATATATATATATATATATAATATACACACACATATAGATACAT
>NC_087217.1:48203393-48205893 GCF_015104395.2 Macrobrachium nipponense | reverse complement strand
TGCATCTCACAGACGCAAGCATCCATCCAGGCGCGCTCGTGCGCTTGTTTGTTATCTATCGAAATACTTCTGACTCTTCTTCCTCTTCTCAATCCACCTGTTCGGTCCTTCTCTCCAGTAGGACTTTTTTTTTTTTCTTTATTCCGCTTCAGTACATTACCACCACTTACTCCTCCTCCTTCTCCTCTTACCCCTTTTTAAACCATCGTTAAGGCAAGAGGAATATAAGGATCAATAGCCAAACAATTAATTACTGTCGACCCCGCCGGTCAATAGGGCCACGGCATGGCAAACAATGTCACCAACGACCGGCACTAAATCACGGAGGGCGCGGGGGAGGGGGAGGAGGAGGAGGAGAAGAGACGGGGGGAGTGGGTAGGAGTGAGGAGGAGGAAAGAGGGGAAAGAAGAGAAGAGGTAAGAGAAGAAGAAAGAGGAGGAGGAAAGAGGGGAAAGAAGAGAAGAGGTAAGAGGAGAGAGAGGAGGAGGAGGAGGAGGAGAATGAAATAGGGGAAAGAAGAAAAAAGTATGAGGAAAGGGAATTGGCAAGAAGTGGAAGATGTAAGAGGAAAGGGAACTGTGAGGAAAAAGGACGAAGAAGGAGGAAAGGGAACTGGAAATAGAAGAAGTAGGAGGAAAGGGAATTGGGAGAGGAAGAGGAAGAAGTAAGAGGAAAGAGGATTTGGAGGCAGTTGAAGGGGGGTTATAAATAAGAGAGAGAAGCAAGAGGAATCTGAAGAGACGAGGCTAGAGAATAAGGGAATGGGGGAAGTAGGAGAAAGAGGAAAAGGTAAGAGGGCTTTGAAGAGACGGGAGAAGAGACAGGACGATGTAAAAGAAAAGAGAAGGGGTAGGATGGAAAGGAGGAAAGCGAAATAAAGAAATAAAGAATGGAACAGAAATGAAGGGAAAATTGGGAGGAGGGTGAAAGGAGTTACAAGGATTAGGATGTCTCAAAGACTTGTTAGTCCATCCGAGGAGACAAGGAGAAAACAAAAAAGAAGGGGAATACTAGGAGATACTAGAGAGCGAGAGAGAGAGAGAGAGAGAGAGAGAGAGAGAGAGAGAGAGAGAGAGTGGTTAAATCACGACAACAGGGAGGGACGAGCCGATCACCGGGCGTGGGGGCTGGGTGGGTGGGAGGGTCAATCACTAGCGGCGAGATTAATTGGTTAAATAAAAGGGAACAGTGCGAAGGGGGTGTGACTGAGAGGCGGAGGCGGATTAATCGTCCTTTTGTGAGTATGAATGTTCGATAAAAGAGACTGGAGGCTAATGGACGCCGAAAGATTCCTGTGCTACAGCTTTTTTTTTTTTTTTTTTTGTTTTTTTTTTTTTTTTTTTTTTTTTTTTTTTTTTTTTTTTTTTTTTTTACGGGGAGGTGGTTGTCATTTACGTTTGTCATGCAAATATATGCCCTGCACTGACTACCTCTCTCTCTCTTCTCTCTCTCTCCAAAACCAACTTTCACAAACGCACTGTCTAAATAAATACATATCATATGTAACATACATATATGCAAATATATATGTATATATATATAATATATATAAATATATATATATATTATTATATATATTAACCACATTTATTAACTCACGTGGTCGGTTAAAAAAAGAAAATAAACGCTTCGCCGTCGTTCACGTACGATACCCCATATATATATATACATATATATATATATATATATATATATAATATATATATATATATATACACAATTTATGCACACCGAAAAAAAATTCCATAAATATAAAACAATAATAAAAAAAAAAAATCAAATTAGCGAGCGAACGAGCGCGGGCGGGCACGGCAGTCTTTACAGTCAGAAAGCAAAGCGAGACAGAAAGAGAGAAGTAAACGACAGCAGGCGATTGAAAACCGGACCGCATTAATTCTAATTACCCGGAATATGAACTGCATTTTGGGGGGTTGGGGGGGAGGAGTCGTCGGGCGCGCCGTGGCCGACGCAGCAGCGGCAGCTGCAGCCAGCAGGCGAAACTGACAGATAAAACACGGCTGGATACGGCCCAAAATGCGATGATGATGTTCGATGCGTAAATTAATTAACCATCCATACGACGACACATGTTGATGCCGTACTTCGCTTTTATTGGCCACCTGATGGAGAAAAGCGGACTTTATTGTATCAGGTCTGGATGGGTGTCGCTGAAGCTTATTATTACAGTAGAGTTACAGGGCCAGGTCGTAAGTTCAATCTCTCTCTCTCTCTCTCTCTGGCACTATGGTGATCAAAGTTGAAGGGGAAAAATAGAGGACGGACGGGAAAAGTGGACTTTAATGTAGGAAGTTGATCTGATTTCATTGCAGAGGTAATTATTGAAGAGTATGTATATATATATATATATATAATTATATATATAATAATATATACATATATATACATATATACCTATATATATAATATATATAGATATAGATATATATACATATATATAAATATATCATTGTAACAGCCACAATACCCAATTAACTTCTTG
>NC_087217.1:48138393-48198393 GCF_015104395.2 Macrobrachium nipponense | reverse complement strand
GATAGGACATGAAAAATATAAAAATATCACAACAATTAACCATGCAAAACAAACCGACGATGGAACTGACGAAAACGGGGGATAACACAAAAGCATAAAACCGGAACATAAACAACCACAACATGATAAGAAGACACAAAACAAACATAACAATAACGATAACGACAGGATATGAAAACAAGAGATAAAGATAACGCTACAGAAGGTAGTGAAAAAAACAAATTCAACAATAAACCGAAGAGACAACAACGCATACCTTTGGAGGATGGAGGGGGAGGGGGAGGGGGAAGGGAGGGAGTGTTAGGGGAAGGATTTCGACTTCAAAAATCTAGAAGGTGGAAAACCTCGATCAATAACGACGAAGTCATATTCGTGCGATAATGTCGAGACAATCTCTCGAGTTTTTGTCTCCGAAGGTGTCTTAGTGGTATAATTAGTGACACAAACTGTTAAGGTCTCGCTGTGTGGAAGGAAGGGAGGGAGGGAGGGAGGGAGGAAGAAGTCAGAGTTCCCTTCCTCCTGATGAAGATGAATGACGTTCAAAAGAAGAAGAAGAAGAAGAAGAAGAAGAAGAGGAGGAGGAGGAGGAGGAGGACGACGACGACGACGACGACGACGACTACGAGGAGAAGGAGGACGAGGATGAGGACGAGTACGAGGATGAGTACGAGGACAAGGACAAGGAGGAATGCAAAAATTATCGAGCTGTAAAATAAGAAGAAGAAGAAGAAGGAGAAGAAGAAAAATAAAGAAGAAGAAGGAATGCAAAATGACTGAATTATAAAAGCAAAGAAGGAGGAAAGAAGAAGAGGAATGCAAAAATGATCGAGTTATAAAATAGGAGGAGGAGGAGGAGGATGAACACAGAAACGATCGAGTCCCCAAATCATTCCCATCGTCTAACCGGATATTCCCGACGATTAAAAACAGAGCGACGATCATTCCCAGAGCGTCCAAACCGGAGCGAGTCTCCCGTGCGAGCGATTCTATTAACAGTAGTTCATCGAATAAAAATACCGCAAGGCCGAATGTCTGACCACGAGATATATAATATATATATATATATATATATATATATATATATATATATATATATATATATATAATATATATAGAGATAGATAGATATATATATATATGTGTATGTATATATATATATATATATACATCTATATATCTATCTATCTCTATTTCTATTTATATATATATATATATGTGTGTGTGTGTGTGTGTGTGTGTGTGTGTGTGTGTATAGAGAGAGAACAATTTACAACATCGTAAATTCAAAATAAACAGTCGCAAATATGGCTAGCGTACGTCCAAAAAAAAAAAATTACCCAAACTCTGCCAAAACTGGAAGAAAAACACACAAAATTAAAAACAAATACAGTAATTCAGGTTCGCGGTGAGGCCGCACGAGCTATACGGCGCGGCGAGAGAGAGAGAGAGAGAGAGAGAGAGAGAGAGAGAGAGAGAGAGAGAATATAACAGAATAAAATTCGAAAAATGTTTTATCCGAGAAGCATTATTTTTCGCGCTCTGTACAGGCGGTATAATTCAACGGCGACAACAATATTTTCGAGAACATTTTTCCCAGGCGTTATATTGTTTAGCGGCGCTCTCTGCATAATTCCGGGGGCGCCTTACTATGTTTCGGTTTAATCAATTTCGCCAAATGAATCACGTCATCAGCTCCTGTTTTTTTTTCTTTTTTTTATGTTTAAAGAGAGAGAGAGTGCATTGGAGGGGATTAGAAAGAAGCGTCTCTGTGTATCTATTTTGCGTATGCACGGATATATGTCGACATTTCCATGCTTTCAATTTATGTATATAATATATATATATGTATATATATATATATATATATATATTTATATATAGTATATAGTATATATATATATATATATATATATATATGTATATATAGTATATAATATTTATATATATAGTATATAGTATAATTATATATGATATATATAGTATAAGTATATATATATATATATAGTATATAGGTATATATATATATATAGTAAATATATATATTATATAGAGTATATATATATATATATACTATATACAAAATATATATATATAATATATATATATAAAATATATATATATATATGCGTGTGTATATAAATATCTTATGCATATATTTTTTTTTTTTATTTTTTTATTTATTTCTGTTGCGACAGATATATATATATAATATATATATATATATATATATATATATATATATATATACACATATACTCATATAATAGATATATATATATATATATATAATATATACATACACACACAGACACACACACACACTATATATATATATATATATATATATATATATATAATATATATATATATACATATACTATATATATTCTACACTTACACTCACACACACACACAATAGGTATTAACGTAACTCGAAACAATACATACACAAACAAACATGTATTAGTTATGGACGCACACATATTTGCTTACTAAACACACACACTCATACACACACACACACACACACACACAAACCCGCCGTACAAAGAGTCAGTACGTTTCTGGTCGTCCGTGCACACTGCCGCACGTACTCTTACAAGATTAGCACGGCCTCTACAGAAGGAGAGTACAATTATATATACTCAGCAGCGATAAGGGAAATTAAAACCCATCTAATGTCTCAGCTAACGGAAGTTTTCTAGGTGCTACCGAATCTACGAAAAAAAAAAAGTGAACTGGCACAAAAACACCCATCTCAGAAAAAGAAAAACCTTACTAAGGCGTGATAAAACACTTACCGAGAAATAAAGAGAAAAGAATAATAATAAAAAAAAGGGTTTATCACTCCTTTCCACACAAATTTATTCTCATTGCTTTACCATAACCTGAACGAAAAAAAAAATCTTGGCAATTTTTTTTCTAATCCGCGCAGAAAACTCGTTTGCATAATAATAATTTTAAAAAATGAAAAAAAAAACCAGCGTCAAAACCTGTCCGGTCTCAATAATTATCCGCAGCCTCAGATGCTCTTCTTCGTGTAGATACAGACATATATATATATATATATATATATATTATATATATATATATATATATTTATATATATATTTCCTCCGTCAAATTATAGTTTTGCAAACGCCGCAAATTATTCCCGGTAACATAATTGCACAGCGAGGTAATGAGTGAGGAGGAGGAGGAGGAGGTGTTCATTAAATCTCGGAATGCTTATCTCTGTAGCATTTGTCAGGAAGTGCATGTGTACAAGTTCGCCAACGTATAATGAACATAACTCACGGCCATTAAACGCTACGCACTTATTAGCGAAATGAACGACCCCCGGACATCTAGTAGCAGATCTAAGGTTTCGCTTCCCGAGTTTTCTTCATTCATTCACACGCTTTCTTTCTGTCTGAGTTATTAGCCCCGTGTCTGCGGGGTATATGTAGAACTAAAGTAAAACATTTCATAAGCACACGTCTGCTACTTATTGCATACAATCAGAAACAGGTTGAAAACAAGTCAACGACCGTCAGTGGTATACAACCTGTTTGTGGTATGTAGGTGTTAACTTGACTGCATGGCACACATCAAAGCATGTCATAAACACCTCTGCAACTTATCACATACATTTCACAAGCAAGTTAAAAACAAGTCACCGACCATAAGTGGAGAACGAACCTTTTGGCAATTGTAGGATAATCGCATGAAGCACCGGTTAGAGCTACTGATAAGTCGTCGACTTATAGGCAACACGCTCGTAAAATGCATGAGATTAGTTGCCAACATGTTTCAGACATGCTTCACAGTAATGTAGCCGCACTTCAAGTATATCTTGAGTCTGTAAGACATACGTGTCATTGCTTCTCTCTGTACCTACAAGTCTATTTGTATTCAGCCTATTTGTGAAATGTGGAGGTACTATAAGCGGAACTGGGTGTCTTAGCATGTAGGATGAACGTGCCACTGTGTCTGTCAGTATTTAGCCAGATATGACCATCCCTGTGAGACCCTTTGTCCTGAAGACATGTCGTGCCTATGACACTTGTGCCTTATACGCCTGTACATGACGTGCGTGGCAGTATGCTTGTATCACATAACATGCGCTTGAATTCAATAACGTCATTGTTTAGAAAGTCTTCTTCAATGGCCGGTGACACGACAGGGCCATCAGCTTCTAATCTATCTTTCACATACTCGTCTCACACGTGACGATGCAACTCTTACACCTATCTGGAACCTTTTGCGCTTCATTATACGCCCCTCGAGGGTATGTAAGAAGAAGAAGAAGACGGAGAAGAAGGTGAGGAAGAACAAGAAGGAGAAGGAGAATATGTCGAGCAAAAGCTGCTATATAAAGAAGCCATGGGATAATGACGGACTGAACAAAATAACTCTTCCAGCCAGTCAATTTATAAGGCAAAAATCAAGAGCGAAAAACTTCCCTTGGTTAAATAAAAGCTTACTAATTCTGGCACCGAATCCTGAAGGATTGAAATTCATTAGAGCAGGGAAAGAGGGAAATAGGACGCTCATATGCGAAAGGATATGTGGACGAAATTAAGAGATGGGAATATGGATAAAATCTGATGAAAGCAAAAATAAAAAATAAAATACTTATACCGGTGTTGTTCGAGAACAAAACTTTCACTTTAGAAAAATCATTGACGGGGAACAGCGCGGATCTAATTTCATTCTAGCATTTTTAATTCCCCTTCGGCATGAATTGGTGAGTGTGTGTGTGTGTGTGTGTGTGTGTGTGTGTGTGTGTGTGTGTGTGTGTGTGTATACATTACAGTACACCACAGTACAATACACCACGCAACCCAACGCATATACTCGCGTACTGCCATTATTGCTTGGAAATTATAGCAGCGATTTCCTCAATATTGGGACGTTCTTTATGACGGGTTTTCTGGGGTGAATACACGTGTGTGTGTGTGTGTGTGTGATTGGAGAGTAGGGAGGATCTCTCTCTCTCTCTCAGCTTTTACGTGCCTTCCTGTGAAATGACAGGGTTGGTGTCTGTTGATAATAATTTATCCATCTTCACGAAGTCCTCTCTCTCGCCAAAAAAAGTCTGCGTTTATCGACATTTTCTGTTCTAATTGGGAAACGTCCCCCATACATACAATTGTTTGGCAGTCGCACAAAGAATACGTTGGAGTTATAAAGGAACTAACCGATTCCATATGAAAAAAATACTAGAATACTTTAATTTCAGCCAATTAAAGACGAGCTTCAGATGACATTCAATTTTCAAAAAGAGAGAGAGAGAGAGAGAGAGAGAGAGAGAGAGAGAGAGAGAGAGAGAAGACCTAAGTTAGATGGAAATCTCAGACGGGAAATAATTACAAGAGACAAAAACAGGATAGAACAGGAACAGGGAGAACAGGTGCAAAGTAGCATAGAAAAGAAACCTCCACAGCCTTTACTTCCAGCAGAGTAGAAACATGGCCCTATACTCTGCCCCAGCCCGCCCCCCCAAAACCCTCCCGCACATCCCCACCCCATGCAAAGGAGAATTAGAAAGTCGTTCCTGAACCCGCCGCAGCAGGAGTAAGAACAGCAGGCAGTAGTAGGCAACAGCAGCAGCAGCAGAGGGTACGTTGTTGGGGGGGGGGGGGGGTTAGTTGTTCGTGGTCGTAATAAAGTAGCAGATGCCAAGCTACTGTGGCTCAAGAAGTGAGGGGAGGGAGGGAGTGAGGGGGCGTTGGAAGAGCAGAATGGCTGGAGATTGGAGGGAAGGGGTATTGTTTGGGGGTAGGGGAAGGGGTATCGGATGGGGGCGGGGAGGATAGGGAGGGAAGATGCTGGGAAAAGCTGATAGGAGAGTGCCACATGCGATAGGGATGGAAAGTGAAGACGAGAGAAAACGTGCAAGAAAGTAGTATACAGCAACTGTATTTGAAGAAAAGCGTCTGACAGATGACTTCATCTGTTGACGCGTAGGTATTTATTTATAAAGAAGAAACCACATCGATTTTGTACAATCTCGCTTTTACAGCCAATTTCTAAGAAAACAAAACATAAAAGGAAAGCACAAAAATCATTATTTACGACTGTTTATCACTTCTCTCACGCGTCATATTTTCTGATGCCGCATATTTTGTTGTCGTGAATTCTTCGCAATTCTAAACAGCCTAAAAATCGAAATTTGTAAGTTACTTTGTATGGTAAGACATAAAACACATCTACAACTTATAAGTAATAAATAAGTAAGTAAAGACTACGAAAATAAATAATTCTACATCTTTAAAATTGCTTAACAGGATTTCCCCACGAGTTGATTGACTTACGTCTAAGCCAAAGTTGTTTTGAACATCGAGAATCGCCGAAAAAAAGGAATAACAAAACTAATATGCTATTTGGATGTTTCATTACTCACACAACGATATCCTATTGGATGTTTTACTCACATGACTGTCGAACTTCTCAGTTTGACTGTGAGGATGTCGTGCACCTGGAACTTCAAAAGTTCAAGCGAGTTTTTTTTTTTTTTTTTTTATAATTTACTTCATTTTATCTATTCATTTATCAGTCTGTTAAATTATTTCATATTGTTTAATAAAGATCTCTTCTTTCTGTATTTCCTATTACCTTCTGTACTTTCTAATGAACACCATATTCCATGGGAATTTGATTTTCAAGTCAATGGGGCCTGTGACATTGTTCTGTGAATAGGGTTCATCTTCTGAATAATAATAATAATAATAATAATAATAATAATAATAATAATAATAAAATAATAATAGTAATAATAATAATAATAAATACCCTATTTTTATGTTTAACTAAGTCTTGAAAACGAAACCTACAATATATAAAAAATATTTGGAGGAAGCCATGGATAGATTTTGTTATTTTTATGGTTGCAACACCCTCCACTCTAATTCTGTCCACCAAAACATAGCAAATATATTAAATTGAATCTACCATCCCGCGAGTAACAATAGAACATCTGACTTCGTGTCTGACAGGTAACTGCGACAAAATTTATTCTCCACACGAATAAAATAACAAATGCTACTCAACTGAGGTATTGAGTCATTCGAGGAAACTTTAACGAAGAACGTATTTACCCTCGATATGCGAAACATGAAAGGATACTTTATCAAAATACAACTGACCATTAAAAACAGACGTAGATAGCAGTGACAATAAAGATATGATCGGAAAGAACCGGGAACAATATATAAGACTTAATGTATGTTAAGCACCTCAAACATCTAAATCTCGATGTGCATAATGTAAGCTATGCTGATCCGTTTTACTTCTCAATCTTATCAGTACATATTTACAAACCTTTACAAACAAGATAAAAGTATGTACACGTATTAAGTCGAATGTGTGTGTATGTACAAGAAAAAAAAAAAAAAAAAAAAAAAAAAAAAAAAAAAAAAAAAACTCCGCCAGCTAAAGTTAAAATACAACCAACACCTTTCACTCCAAAGTCCCACGGTTCAAACACCTTTTCTCTCTCTCTCTCTCTCTCTCTCTCTCTCTCTCTCTCTCTCTCTCTCCTCACCACGACCTCATCCTCAATTAGCTGTCGAAGTAGAGATCTGTTGTCGAAGTCACGCACTCTTTGGCACGTCCCATCAGGGGCCGCAGGAACAGTTAGCAGTGGCGTACTACCAGGCGGTCGCTGTAGACCCACCCTATTTCTTGGGAACGAAATAAATTGTTTTATGAAAAAGAATGCAGCGCACAACGACGTCATATTCTTGGTTTGAACTTCCCGCCGGTGGAACCCTGAAATATTGGGGGATCTCGCCAGCAAATGTAAACTTACTCTGAGTGAGGTTTCGACCTTGATAATATTGCGGTTTCCCGAAAACCTATCCTGAATTCCTCAGAACATGTACTTGGAATTACCGGAAGTGAATGAGTTTCCAGCACAGGAAAATCTTGTATGTATTATACATATAAATATATATATATTATATATTAATATATATATATATATATATATATATTATGTCTGTGGTCTGGTATATATATATATATATATATATATATATATGTATACATATTATATATATAATACACACACAAATATTATATAATATATATATATACCCCATAATATATATATATATGTTGTATGTATGTATACATATACATATATATAATACACACACAAATATATATTTTCCGGAAGCAAACGAACTTGACCAGAAGTCATTTCCAGATTTAAGTGCAGCCTGCCTGACTTGCCTTCCTTCCTTTCTGCACGAACCGAAACCAAAAAACGATGCAAGGAACAAGAGCTCGGATTTGATTTTGCAACTTGCAGAAGGCCGAGGAGAAAGAGACACACACACACAAGGGCGCGTTTTTCCTCCTCGGCGACTGCTGCCATTCTCTCTCTCTCTCTCTCTCTCCGATCGAAAGAATGTGTCGATTATTTTACGCTGAGTCATCATTTCACCTAGCAATTTTAACATGCCCTTCCTAACTGAAACCCAGCCATCCCTCTCCCCCTCCTCCCCCCTCCCTCCTACCCAGGCCTCGACTTCACGTTCTTGCCTTCCTCTATTGCCGAGCCAACTTACACCCCCTGGTCTTTCTTCCCTTGGCCATTCCCGCAACCTCAGCCCTCAAGGTCCGACACTTTCTTATTTCGGTCTTTATTTTCCCTCTCGCCTCGAACTAACTACGGCTACAAAACCATTTAAATTCTCATGCTGCTCAATGGTCTTTGCAGCATTTCATATCTGATTACTTGCATTAACTCCACTGATAACGACGACAAAAACTAAAAAAAGATGAGACTCGAATCGGACGATAACTCGTACGGTCAATCGACCAGACGATAATCCTTATACTTAGGGGGCTTCTAATATCACATACCTTTTACCTATCTTCCCAAGTGCTCGAACAAATTCGTATCAATTTCCGTGAAGAAAAAAAAAAAAAAAAAAAAAAAAGAAACAAAAACTAACCCTTGCCCATCTCATTTTCTTCCTTTGGGAATAACCAGTCATCTTTTGCGCTTTTACTGAAGCGAGTATTGTTAATTCACACTTTTACACCGATATCCATTCCTTTATCTTCCGCTTAATGGAAGGTTGCGCTCGGAACATCACTGCTATTGCCGCAATTCAAATTGTCGCCTTCCTCGTTTCGGGAAGCATTGGGTTTATTTCATCTCTGGCAGTTTTCGCTCCTCCGTTTTTCTTCTTCTTCTTCTTCTTCGTCTTCTTCTTCTTCTTCTTATTCTCCAGTTTTTGCCGGGTGTCAAATTAGTGACGTGAATGACTGCTGCTGCTGCTGATGTTTCTTGGCCCTGGCATTTTTTCAAATTGCCATTACTGGTTTCTCGTACACCTTCTAATTAGTTCCCACTCGGCTATTGCTGCTGCTGCTGCGGCTGGCCCTTGCAATAAGTACAGCTGTTGGCCTTGTTTGACCTCTCTCTCTCTCTCTCTCTCTCTCTCTCTCTCTCTCTCTCTCTCTCTCTCTCGTCAGCATTTTCTGGATGCGTCATCTTGTATGTTCAAAATTCTTATAATTTTGTAGCACCTCTCACTGGGGACGATCATAAGCAACGCATATCAGCATCAGCTTTACAAAAAAAGAAAACAAAATCCATTCCCCTCCCCCCACTTCTCTCTCTCTCTCTCTCTCTCTCTCTCTCTCTCTCTCTCTCTCTCTCTCTCTCTGTCAGTATTCTTTATTATTTTGTAGCACCTCAGCTTTACAAAAAAGCTTTCCATTCCCCCCCCCCTCTCTCTCTCTCTCTCTCTCTCTCTCTCTCTCTCTCTCTCTCTTCTCATGTCATTATCATCATCTGCAGCTGACAGCCTTCTCTGATGGTGTGTCAGCCGATACCAAAAGAATCGTGTGCATCAAGTAAGACAGAATAACACATCCAAATATATTATATCAACATTATAAACGTTTGACCTTTTTTTCTTGATCTCGCTGACATTTCTGCCAGTTTTATCTATTT
Organism: Macrobrachium nipponense; assembly: GCF_015104395.2. Classification (NCBI taxonomy): domain Eukaryota; kingdom Metazoa; phylum Arthropoda; class Malacostraca; order Decapoda; family Palaemonidae; genus Macrobrachium; species Macrobrachium nipponense. Next base: position 48,188,435 of record NC_087217.1, on the reverse strand, counting down.
AACCTGCAATACTAAAATGCATATAGTAATCCTACGTTGAATAAACTGCCACCAGAAGTTGTCAACTGCAACAGTGTGGAAGAGTTTAAAAGAAAGCTGGACAAAATCATTGGGACACTGTGAATGAACAGTAAAACCTGCTCCTACAGATAAGTAAGCACACGATGTCTCCTCTTAGGATGGACTAACAAGTCTTTAAGACATCCTAATCCTTGTAACTCCTTGTAACGTATTTCATTCTGCAGGTGATTGAAACTACACTTCCACGCCCACTTACACATTTGCTTGAAGAAAAAAAATTTTCAGATATATCTACGGATCTACAAGTTACAGCAGCGTCCTCCGTGTAACGTTTTGGAGCGATGTTGCTCCTCTTAGTGCATAACTAGACAGATTATTGCAACTAAAGCAAATTGGACGGAATCCTCTGGTGGGCTTCAAGGACAAAAAAACTCAATCTTTCCCTGAAGTGAAGTATATCTTAGTTTAACCAGACCACTGAGCTGATTAACAGCTCCCCTAGGGCTGGCCCAAAGGATTGGATACTTTTTTACGTTTCTAGGAGCCAACTGGTAACCTAACAATGGGGCCTACCGCTTATTGTGGGATCCGGACCACATTATATCGAGGAAATTAATTTCAGATCACCAAAAACAAATTCCTCTGATTCCACGGTCGCAGAGCGGGGAATCGAACTCGGGACTACCGACCTAGAACAAGTCACCGGATAGTTTATACTTCAAGTCGAGATCGCCGCAATGGTGAATGGCGACTACCAGTACCACTATAATAGTTACCTCCTCTGCTACACTTCCTCCTGCTTCTTTCCCCAATTATTAACACTAACCATCCGGTTACCTAATGGCTAACCTATAACCATAACGAATCATTGGGTGGGAAATTTCTGGCGTCAGATTTTTTAAAAATTAAATCTTCGATCCGTGATTTTCTGCAGTGGGGTCATTTGTTTACCTCCAGAGGATGAAGTTCGGTTAGATGAAGGCGTTGACCACAATTAGGCTTGTTTGTTTGTATGGTGTTTTTACGTTTCATGGAACCAGTGGTTATTCAGCAACGAGACAAACTGCTTTACGTGACGAGAAATACACATCTCTCACACCTCAATGGAATGCCTGAGAATCGAACTCGCGGCCACCGAGGTGACATGCCGAGACCATACCGATCAAGCCACTAAGGCGCTACCGTAATTAAGCATGCCTGGAGAGACACATCCTCACTGGCCGGAAATCCACGATAAACAATTATTGATTCTGCATTAAAAAAAAAAAAAAAAAAAAAAAAAAAAAAAAAAAAAAAAAAAAAAAAAAAAAAAAAAAAAGGGGGGGGGGGGACTCTTTCAAAAGGTTACAAATTCAAGTGTTTAATTAGTTACTGAGCATTTTCGGCCGTCCTAGGCTTTAATTAAATGCTTTGTCCATAATCTCAAACGGGTTGGGGGTCGGGGGGTGGGGGAGGAGCTTTTGCTTACTTCCCAAGAATGAAATTTATTCAAACGACGGAATTATACATATAAAAGAAATAGATCTTCGTTGACCTGAAATATGGAGTAAGTCTATTTTAATTCCAAAAAGGTAAAAGGTGAACCTCTTTTACTGATTCACAACAACCTTCCCCAACCCTCAAAAATGAATTCTATGCCAGTTGCTACATCTAGTAAGACCGTGGAAGCCATTAGGAAACTCCATTTAACTGAAACGGAATTATTCCCTTGAATGAACTCGCTGGATAAACCAAACTGGAAATTCCAGTTTGTCTTACCAGAAGAGTCTTTTCCAGATATTCTGGAAAGCCATTTTCTTCCCACCTCAGTACTGATGATCCCATAATAATAATAATAATAATAATAATAATAATAATTTTAATAATAATTAATAATAATAATAATAAAGAAGGAAACTGAAGGAATGATGAAAACGCGGCGGCAAGATCAGGCCCTAAGAACCAGATATGTTCAAAGAACGAGTAGACGGAAATAACATTTCTCCCATATGAAGGAAGTGCAATACGAAAAATGAAACCATAAACCACAGAGCAAGCGAATGCCTGGCACTTGCACAGAACCAGTACAAAAAGAGGCATGATTCAGTGGCAAAAGCCCTCCACTGGAGCCTGTGCAAGAAACATCAGCTACCTTGCAGTAATAAGTAGTACGAGCATTAACCTGAGGGAGTGATAGAAAACGATCAGGCAAAGATCCTCTGGGACTATGGTATCAGAACAGATAGGGTGACACGTGCAAATAGACCAGACGTGACGTTGATTGACAAAGTCAAGAAGAAAGTATCACTCATTGATGTCGCAATACCATGGGACACCAGAGTTGAAGAGAAAGAGAGGGAAAAAATGGATAAGTATCAAGATCTGAAAATAGAAATAAGAAGGATATGGGATATGTCAGTGGAAATTGTACCCATAATCATAGGAGCACTAGGCACGATCCCAAGAACCTTGAAAAGGAATCTAGAAAAACTAGAGGGTGAAGTAGCTCCAGGACTCATGCAGAAGAGTGTGATCCTAGAAACGGCGCACATAGTAAGAAAAGTGATGGACTCCTAAGGAGGCAGGATGCAACCCGGAACCCCACACTATAGATACCACCCAGTCGAATTAGAGGACAGTGATAGAGCAAAAAAAAAAAAAATATAAATAAATAAATAAATAAATAAATAATAAAAAAAAAATAATAACTAATAATAATATAGACAAATCCACAGATATGTAGATATGTATGGGTGCAAATATTTTGACTAATAAACTGAACCGAACATATTCCAGAAAGCTCTCTGTTCCGATTTGTTTTTAAATATATTTGCACACATACATGTCTGTGGATTTGTTTGTTTTTTATTTCAAGAATCATGCAACTATGAGCGTCTTATCTTATAATAATAATAATAATAATAATAATAATAATAATAATAATAATAATAATAATAATAATAATAACGGGGCACATACCAAGAAAAGTGATGGACTCCTAAGGATGCAGGATGCAACCCGGAACCCACACTATAAATACCACCCAGTCGAATTGAAGGACTGTGATAGACAAAAATAATAATAATAATAATAATAATAACTAATAATAATAATAATAATAATAATAATAATAATAATAATAACAACAACAACAAAGGCTACTACAACCTAATCGCCAAATATTATTTCAACTTATGTATCTCAGCTATAACCTTCAAATGCTGGGATTTTTTTTCGGAGAATTTTCCTCTGTTCATCTTAATTATAATAATAATAATAATAATAATAATAATAATAACTAATAATAATAATAATAATAATAATAATAATAATAATAATAATAATAATAATAATAATAATAATAATAAAAATAAACAACAAAGGCTACTACAACCTAATCGCCAAATATGCTTTTAAATTATCTATCTCAGATATAACCTTCAAATGCTGGGATTTTTTTCAGAGACTTTTCCTCTGTTCACGAAAATTGGTCAGTCACCGTCTACAGTGGCCTGCTTCTCTCAAGAGGCCAGAGCAGATTCCTGGAATTTCTCCGCGGCTTGGTTTTTGTGTGTTTGAGACAGAGTACAAGAGCGTTTATAAATTATACACATATATCTATATATACTATAAACAGTATATATCTATATTTACATATATAATTATATATATACATAAATATATTTATGTATATATACACTTAAATACATTTATATAGATAAATATATAAATACATTTATGTATATATATTCATAAATACATTTATATATGTATATATAAAATATAAACATATATATATATATACATAAATACATTTATATATGTATATATAATTATATAAACAATATATATATACTATATATATATATTATATACTATATATATATATAAATGGAGATACAGACGGTAATAATAACGTTAAAAATATCATAAAGTATTGCAGAAGCTAACTGTGTACATGATACAAAAGATACTTTCAAAACTATGATGTCGCATACCTACTGCGGCTCTAGATATAATCATACATACTTCTGCTATAACAGTAAACTGTCCCCTAACAGCTCACTTTGGTTATACGCATTATAACTAAGAATTGAATTTCCATATTAATTTTAAGGGATTATAGGGACGGTATTACATACCACCGAATATTCTCAGTCGAGGGAAATTTTCCTGGATCCGAAAAGAACAGGTAGAGAGAGAGAGAGAGAGAGAGAGAGAGAGAGAGAGAGAGAGAGAGAGAGAGAATTTTTAACCCAATTGACGCCGATGCAATATCCCCTAATTGAGATAATAACGGTGGCAAAACACCGAGGGAAGGAATTAAAACTATGCCCAGACCCGCCGTCAGTTGGGTGCTGAATCCAGAACCAATTAAAAAAGATAATTAAAAAAACCCAACGGGGAAATAAAAAAAATTAAAAGAGGAAACAAAAAAAGTAAACGCTTGGTAAAACGCCTGCACACAACAAACGAACACAAAAAATTTTTGGAAACATTAGGAGCAAATACGCAAATACTGAATGCATTCTGCCAAATGAACATCGCTTCAAGAGAGAGAGAGAGAGAGAGAGAGAGAGAGAGAGAGAATATTGAAGTTCATATACAGCTGGGATAAAGGCTACCATGGAGAGAGAGGAGATGAGACGGAGACGAGAGGAGAGAGAAAGGATGAGAAGAGAGAGAGAGAGAGAGAGAGAGAGAATGTTGAAGTTCATATAAAGTTGGAATAAAGACTACCATATGAGAGAGAGAGAGAATGTTGGAGTTCATATAAAGCAGGGATAGAGACTACCATGAGAGAGAGAGAGAGAGAGAGAGAGAGAGAGAGAGAGAGAGAGAGAGAGAATAAGCGGAGACAGAGAAAGTACCAAGATTACCATGAGCGGGTATGAGACCACCAAATCTTCCGGAACGTAATTGCGATATATACGTCTCTTTTGCTACGCGACCCATTTTTTCTTTCGTTTATTTTTTCATCATTTTTTCTTTATCTCCACCCCCCACCCCCCACCCCAACCGCACCCCGCCCTTAACCGCTTTGTTGTACTTTCCCACACCCGGGCCATTACGTGCGTCTTAAGTGCTTCAGACTTAGTCGACAATAACTTTTTTTTTTTTTTTTTTTTTTTTTTTTTTGGGGGGGGAGGGGAGGGGGCTGCTTACTCAGATTTCATTAATCTTAAGTTTATTTTCATGGCCGTTTCCTTGGCTCGTTACAATTGCCTCGTGACGTTGAAAGAATGCTATTGAAAAACCTGCTGGCACTATTGTACATAATAATGCTTTAGTAATAAACCATTTATGCTTCTATATTTATTTCAGGCAAAATATCTACTTAAAAAAATAGAGTATTCCTTATTCTGCTCTCTGCAGTGCAAAATAATTCTCTGAACATCAGAAAACTCGTTTTCGTCGTAAAAACTCTTTTCGTCCACATTTTTTCGTGTCAAACTGATACACCCTGCACAGGAGTCATAAAACAATCCTAATTTTATCTTCCAAAGGGAAACGCTTTTATTTCCAAAAAACACATACAAGACATGACAACACCACCCCACCAAAAAGAAAAGAAAAGAAAAGAAAAAAAAAAAAAAAAAAAAAACAAAAAAAAAAAAAAAAGAGAGAGAGAAGATCCCGAACTAGAGCAAGACCAGCTTAACCTAAGATGAAAACCTACTGCGTCACGGCTTGAAGACAATGGCCATTAAAAACAACTAGATCAGAGTTGACCCCCAAAAGGCAACCTTGCCTAAAAAATAACTGGTGACCTAAAATGACAAAGGCTTATAAAGCATTAAGAATCATTCATTCTAAGCATCAACAATTATTCATTCAAGCACAGGAGGAAACCAACACAAAAGCAAGTTGTACATTAAACAGAATTCCCCAAAATTATAATTCTTGGAAATCAGTTTCTAGAACCCTTTCAAAAATATTAATTTTTTAAAATTAAGTTGCGAACCACCTACCTGGAATATATGGAACAGCGAGAAATATGAAATACGTGCTTAAATAACTTGATAATTAATTTGCGAATAATGAGGGTAAATACAAACAAACATATAAGTAATTTTCTTCACTCCCTCCCACTGTATCGAATAACTGGGATAATTAAAATATTACTAATAATTTAACAAACCATTAAATGTTATAGGAAGAAATTCATTCTATATATATATAAATTAATTTCCATTCCGTGTGTATGTATATATATGTATATATATATGTATATATATATATATATATATATGTATTATATATTATATATATATGACTGTGAAATATTTTCTATTAAAACAAAATGCTATCTAATAAAAGGCGCACATAAAAACACCAAAAGGTTTATATATATATATATATATATATATATATATATATATATATATATATATATATATATATATATATATATATGTGTGTGTGTGTGAGAGAGAGAGACTGTGAAATATTTTCTATCAAAACAAAATGCTATCTAATAAAAGGCGCACGTAAAAACGCCAAAAGGTATATATATATGTATGTATGTATGTATGTATGTATGTGTATATATATATATATATATATATATATATATATATATATATATATGTGTGTGTGTGTGTGTGTGTGTGTGTGTGTGTGTGTGTGGTTTCTGATGAGAGAGAGAGAGAGAGAGAGAGAGAGAGAGAGAATATATATTCCGCAGCTGAAAGTAAATAAATAAGAAAGTAAAGATTTCTGGAATGCAAAACGATAAAATAAATGTCCATATGATCGGTTAATGCAGAATAAACCTCGGCCCACCCCAACCCCCACCCGTAAAATACCGTCACCCATACTACTCCTACTACACCTGTCCACTCGTAGTCATTCTTATTCAATGCCCGTAGCAGCCGGTAGTAGGTAGCAGATAGCTGTTCGATAAAGCACACGATAAAATCTCATATCAGCGACGAAATCTTGCAAATGTCCCAAAAATGATCGGCTCCATATTTACGACGCCCTCTAGAAATGAGAGATTGAATCATCTCCTCGTTTTGTTTGTTTGTTTGTATGGTGTTTTTACGTTGCATCACGGAACCAGTGGTTATTTAGCAACGGGACCAACGGCTTTATATACGTGACTTCCGAACCCCGTCGAGAGTGAACTTCCATCACCAGAAATACACATCTCTCACGCTTCAATGGAATGCCCGAGAATCGAACTCGCAGCCACCGAGGTGGTTGGCCAAGACCATACCGACCACGCCACTGAGGCGCTCATCATGTCCTCGTGCGTGTCAAAGCATTCGTTGGTCATGTCTTCTAGATCTAATTATGTCAACTTCGGGAACTGATTGCATTCGAATTATTATTATTATTATTAATATTATTATTATTATTATTATTATTATTATTATTATTATTGAGAAGATGAACCCTATTCATACGGAACAAACCCACCACAGGGGCCGCTGACTTGAAAGGAGTAAGAGGAGGCAAAGGGAAACACAGAAAGACGAGACCTCGCTTACTGAAAACAATAACTAAGTAATGGGGCTCATTAGGTAATGATTTTTCTTTTTTATCTTTAATTCTGAACCTAATGAACGAAATGACGTCATCATCACAAATCACACACACAAAAATAATTTTTTTTCAGCGCAACTGGTTCCCAAAAGCCTTTTTATTAATTTTTTTTTCTCCGAGCCGTTACTTCTCAACGCCGTCATCTTTTCGTTCTGAATTTCTTTCTCAGCGCAGAGTTCCCACAGCACCAAACTCAGCAGCTGATGTTTGAAAGCCCAGAACCAGCTGTTGCTTCCTTGATACTGAACCTGGACCGCTTCTTCGTCTTCTACTAATTCTTCTTCTTCTTCTTCCTGTCTGACCTGGAACAGCTCCGGGGACTCGAGGTCAATATGATGATCGTCTGTTACGCGGTCATGCTTAAACAAGTCACTGAAGAAAGCTCGGTGCTGGGATCCTAATGGGGTACGTGGAGAGAGAGCAAGGACCCCTCCTCTTCCCCTCCCTCCCACCTCTCTCTCTCTCTCTCTCTCTCTCTCTCTCTCTCTCTCTCTCTCTCTCTCTACAAAATCTGCAAGTTTTAGAACGGCTATATACACTAACCCTGGCTCCTTCCACATTTCCTACCACATTCTCTCTCTCTCTCTCTCTCTCTCTCTCTCTCTCTCTCTCTCTCTCTCCACACCAAGCAATACGAAATGCAATCGGTCAAAAAGCCTACACAACTACAGACGAGATCGACGACATAAACAACTCCCGCGGACGGAATCACTTGAGAGAGAGAGAGTAAGAAAAAAAAAAAAACAAAGCGTCAAAGAGGTGCCTTTGTCCTCCGTCTTGTCTCTTCTTCCTCTTCCCAGTCTTCTTCTTGACTCTAAAACGGAGATTCGTTCTAAAATTTATTACCCTCTTCTATCACCCTCCCTTTTTGTAATTTTTTTTCCTTCTTTTTCCGGGCTCATCTGCATTCTTCTCGCCGGGGTTCCCACACCGAGTGCATCTGTTGCGGGGTGCAGCAGGTCTCTCCGTTGTTTTGTCCCCGTGTTGTAAACATCGAGCACCCCCGTAATCTCGATTGACCCCGTTGGATCTAAAAAGCCTCTTTTTTTATTTATTGTTGTTTTTTTCGCTCCATGCAACCAGAGATAGCGCGACGTGATTCTGACGGTTATGGTAGCATCGTCTGGTACCTCTCCCTTCCCTAATTCCCAAACCTTCCCCCCGCCCCCATATCTTCCCTTCCGCAAGAACAAGGTAACAGAAAGGCAATGATTACACGCAACCTTCTATTATTATCTTCACAACACGGAAGACAAAATTAAGAGGTAAAATGGGCTTACCTATCCACATACGTACACTTGAAAAAAATAATAATAATAATAAAAAGATCTTCGAAGCTGCCTGCTTTCCATACTCCGCCATAACAGCTGCAGCAGCAGCAGCCGCCGCCTCGTAACAACTGCATTACCCCCAAAATCTAGAGGCCATTATCTTCCCAGCTACTGCTTTCAGCTCACGTACTTTCCCATTGCTGGGTTCCCACACTGCAGGCGCGCCGCTTCTGCTGGTAATCTCTTGGCGGTTCCTCCTCCTCCTCCTCCTTCTGCTGTTCTTACTGATGCTGCTGCTGCTGCTTCCTATGACATAGTTCCAGAGCAACAGTTATACTAAAACTTACAAAGGAGAGAGAGAGAGAGAGAGAGAGAGAGAGAGAGAGAGAGAGAGGATTAGTAAGTCCTCCACGCCACCGCTGTCAGTGACTTCATGAAGAATTCACCTTCCCAATGCCACTGGGTATGATTCTCACACTCCAGATACATTTCAGTAGTCGGATAGAGGAGTGAGGGGTAATTCCCCCACCTCTCCCCCCTCCTCCTGCATCCGTGCTTTGGCCCCGCGTTGGAAGCACACACACACACACAGTGAGGTCAACGTGATTACTTGACCCAGATTGGGTGATTGTGTGGGAGCGACTCACGAGCAAGCCCTGCCCGAGGCGTCTTTCGATGCCCCGGGGCACACGGGGTACGCTAGGTAATGGACTCAATGATGGCCCTCCTCCCAACCGCAAAAAAGTGGCCGCAACGCGACATGTCTCTCTCTCTCTCTCTCTCTTTCTCTCTCACACAGGCGCTGGATGCTGACGAGCTATTTAGCTGCAGTTACAGAGAGAGAGAGAGAGAGAGAGAGAGAGAGAGAGAGAGAGAGAGTACACTTTGTTTCTTGAAGAATGTTACTTAATATCTCTTTTGAAAACTACGAGCGAACACGCACTCTTCATTAAAATATTAATATCTATATATTCTACTCTAGAAATATCATTTCTTGCAACGGAATCCAAGCATCCAATATGAAATTAGAGGAAGGGCGGGATAACGGATCAGGTTACGGAACTACAGAGAGAGAGAGAGAGAGAGAGAGAGAGAGAGAGAGAGAGAGAGAGAGAGAGAGAGAGAGTCTCTCAAATTAAAGAAAGCAAACTTATGGAATGAATATAATCCCAATTCGAACATCAATACTCAGATATTTCATCTCAAGAATAGAAAAAATAACAAAAAAACATACACGATACAAAGAAATTTATGAAAAGAGAGAACGTGAGTAACAGAATAAAGCAAAACGAGCGGACGACAAAATAAAGAAAGACAGTGCCCGTAAGTAGTAAGAAGTGCCCTCAATCAGTTTCGTGTCTCGGAGTTGTCGTTTGACAGATTGGTCCTGGACGGGATCGCTGTCAAACTTTGTTCCTACATATCGAAAGAAACTGCGCTGCGCATCTTCCAAATACGATGCTTGTACAGGTTTCTTAATGCTTCTTTTGTAAAATAAATGAAACTGCGGTGCGCATCTTCCAAATACGATGTTTGTACCTTTTTTAATGCTTCTTTTGTAAAATAAATGAAACTGCGGTGCGCATCTCCCAAATACGTTTTGTACTTTTTTAATGCTTCTTTTGTAAAATAAATGAAACTGCGGTGCGCATCTTCCAAATACGATGTTTGTACCTTTTTTTATGCTTCTTTTGTAAAATAAATGAAACTGCGGTGCGCATCTCCCAAATACGATGTTTGTACCTTTTTTAATGCTTCTTTTGTAAAATAAATGAAACTGCGGTGCGCATCTTCCAAATACGATGTTTGTACCTTTTTTATGCTTCTTTTGTAAAATAAATGAAACTGCGTGCGTATCTTCAAATATGAAATGTTGTCTTCCTATTTGCTTCTCTTTTGTAAAATAAATGAAACTGCGGTGCGCATCTTCCAAATACGATGTTTGTACCTTTTTTAATGCTTCTTTTGTAAAATAAATGAAACTGCGGTGCGCATCTTCCAAATACGATGTTTACCTTTTTGTAAACTAATGCTTCTGATCAAATATTTGACTTTTTTCTTGTAAAATAAATGAAACTGCGCTGCGCATCTTCCAAATACGATGTTTGTACCGTTTTTTTATGCTTCTTTTGTGAAATAAAGGAAACTGTGCTGCGCAACTTCCAAATAAGATGCTTGTACTGTTTTTTATGCTTCTTATATAAAATACATGATATTATTTTTTTTTATGGCGAAGCAAATCTGAGACGGTCACTTCGAAGTCGAAATCTTGCTCGGTTGCAGTGATAAAAAATTAACGAGTTAATAAAATCGGTTGTTGGAAAGCCAAAGATCATCACAGTTTTCAAGAAATTTTAGAATAGGACATGAAGTGGATGAGATGACAATAGAAAAATAATAGAATAAGGATAGAAATCAAGGACATGAAAACGAGCAGACGATACAGACGTATCTCCTCTCTCTCTCTCTCTCTCTCTCTCTCTCTCTCTCTCTCTCTCTCTCATTTATTTATTATATGTATAATATGACTGGTAAAAATGTTCTGTTACAACAGAATTCCATTTACCTGGAGAGACGGCAGTCTCTGAAATATAGTATTTCCTCTCTTTAATTTGGCGCACTTAGAGATGCCAAACCCTTTGAACATCAAAGAAAAACCCTGTGACCTCCAAAGCCCAGTATTCTCTAGAAATGAACCCATTTCGCAACAACTGCAGATTCACATCATCTCCATTCTGGTGGGAGCCAAAGGAGCATCTTGCAAAAATTGCATTCCACTGTATAAGGAAGAAGGAGTTGTGGTCCCGTTTGAATCTATTTTCTCCCGCTAAGGAATTCTCTCTCTCTCTCTCTCTCTCTCTCTCTCTCTCTCTCTCTCTCTCTCTCTCGCTAATCCATGTAAGGGAAACGTAATATCGTGTCAGGTTCTGAGTTTAATCAAAAGGTCACTTTTAATGTTTCTGCCTTTCCGTCTTGTCTCAATTTACATCCGTAAGCATGCTCATATGTGTGCGTACATGTACACACATGCACGCGAATGCACGCACACACTTTGAGCACATGTGTCGTTTCGCTCGCATTAAAATCATATTTTGGTCCCGAAACTGTCAGTAAAACGCTCGAATCACCTGGTAAGTTACGACTCTTCATTTTCTTAACATATTTGAAAATGTACAAAATAATATAGATTTCCAACAGACCTCTTTTCCCTGTGTTTGAAGTTGGATATTTGGATATTTGTATTATATATTAAACAATAATAATTGCCTGATAACCAATTTAAAAAAACAAGTTAAACTTATCGCTATTGCAGAGGGATCACGTCTCTCTGGTTGAGTATGTATGCATATATATATATATATATATATATTATATATATATATATAATAATATATTATATATATATATAACACACAACGTATACGAGTGTATGCATGTATAATATATATATATAGTATATATATATAATATATATATATATATTATCTATATGATGTATACACATGTGCAAGTGTAAATTCATAATTCATAAAAAATCATGCATACGATGACATAAACGAGAGAGAGAGAGAGAGAGAGAGAGAGAGAGAGAGAGAGAGAGAGCATACGTGCGTGTATCTTCAGTACACACACTACAGGGATGTGCATAAATTCACAAAATTTGTGTCAATATGTATAATACACTATTGCCCAAAAGGTCTGGTACAGCGCACTGAATCGGACCTTCGAGGTAGCGACTAAAACGCGGTCACAGAAAACACTCAATTTCGCCTTAGTATCTTATTAGAAAAGGGCATTAAATAGCGGATCATAATAAAAACAAAAAAATTATTTATGACAAGGCTACGTGTATTGTAATCAGACCTAATTAATTGTGAATGTCTTCCTGTATGAGCAATGCTTCCCGTTACAATTACAAAGCAAAAAGATACTTATCTAATGTTGGTTTAGTTATTTTACTGCTGTCATTTATAATCATCACAATTGCAATGAGCATTCTACTATTACAAGCAATTGGGTATGACCAAAGTATTCACTATTTTCTCACATCATTATAACAACGCCTATGTCATCATCGTCATCATCATTATCAACCACACCTACCTTACTTACAAGTCATAAACACATGTCAGCAACAAATCGCACAAATATCACCAACAGGTTGAATACAAGTTAACGACTATAGGTACCCCTAACCAATGCTTCATGCCACTATACAGCGCTGCCCAAAGATTCGTTCCCGACATACAGTCATTGACTTGTTTTCAGCTCGTTTGTGGTATGTACGAGGCCACAGATCTGTTCTGCCCTTACAGTCGATGACTTGTCTCCAACCTGTTTGTGATATGTAAGAGATAAGGTGTTGAGTGTTTGTGAGGTTTTCCAGTGGTGTGGACACACCATAAGAGAGATGTGTTCATCACATCATCATTATCATTATAATAATTCAACCTGATAATACCAACACCCAACACGTGCTGCCCAAGACGTTATCGAAAGGTACATGAAAAAAGCAAAAGGCCCAAAGCAGCCACCCTGCGGGACTCAGTGACCAACTTCACGCTCTCCAGTGAGGAACATCCAGCAACCTCTGACCGAGCAGCAGTGAGAGTGAGAAGTGAATTGGAGAGAAAAGGTGATCGGGGCGACACCTGTCATCAAGGCAATTTTAGGGAAGAGGGGGAAAGAGGCAGGGAGGGGGGAGAGTCAGGGAGGGGGAGGGGAAGGGAAAGAAATGGGCGAGGGGGAGAAGAGACGGAAGGAGATGACAAAGGAGAAAGAAAATTGGACATAAAAGTTTTAATAGTGGGAAGAAATGGGGAAAGTTTATCCGAGAGATGACAAGAAGTAAATAGAAAGTGAACGAAAAATATATATAAGAATGAAACCCAATGGTCGTTTGAGCCATTTTCAGATTAAGTAAATGGAAAGCCATTGACCACGGTAACGAAGCCCCCAGAAAATACTTACCAATAAAAAATTTGATAAAAACAAAGCAAAGAAAACTAGCAAGCAAATGATAACACCAAAAACAACTTTAAATCAAACGCTAATGTCAAACAACAAAAGTAATTTGGTATATACATAAAAATCACATTTTATTTATATCATAACCTGTAGAAACCTCGAGTTAAGCCTTATTCCAGAAAGAATTTCTCGTCTAAACAATAATTCTCCTGAATACCAGGATAGCAACCGCTTCATTTTATTAACTTATAATTAGTTAATATGCCGTACCTTGAAATAAATCTATTATATCAAACTATAACAACATATAATATAAAGGTATTATCTGTAACTGTCGAGTAACTCATCTCTTTATATAAAAAAAAGATGAATAATATCAATAATCAGTAATAGAAAAGCATAATTTTGTTTTTCTTATTAAATTAACATACGATACACTCATACAGGTCTAACTCTACTACTATATTACTAGCAATACTAACAATATTCATAAAATAGTACCAGCAATCTTTACACTTGCATATCTAGAGGCGACGAATAAAAAAAATGTCAAAATCAGCTGACGAAGAAATATTTAACACAAAGAAAAGAGGCGGTTGCATGCACAAGCACTTCAATAACCAGAAACATGCATACAGCGTCATTCAACGAAATGTAAAGCAACATCGAGAGAGAGAGAGAGAGGAGAATGTATATAATAATATATATACCTAATTCCTTTTATTCCTACATTATAAGAGAGAGAGAGAGAGGCCGGAGGGTTAGTGCCAGCGGTGTGAAGAGAGAGAGAGAGAGAGAGAGAGAGAGAGAGAGAGAGAGAGAGAGAGAGAGAGAGAGGATATACCGTATATAATAACATAATTCCTTTTATTTCTACATTATAACAGAGAGAGAGAGAGTATATAACAATATATATACCTACCTCCTTTTATTTCTATATTGAGAGAGAGACAGACAGGCAGAGAGAGAGACAGACAGACAGACCGACAGAGAGGCCGGAGGGCTAGTGCCATCGGTGTGAAAATGAGAGAGAGAGAGAGAGAGAGAGAGAGAGAGAGAGAGAGAGAGAGAGAGAGTGTGTAGTAGGAGATTGTGAGGGCCCGTTACTGCCCTGAGGCTCAGGGCACCGTGGGAAGACGTTAATAATTACGCGCATACAAACAGACAAACAAACTGCCAAATAAACAAAAACAAACGAACAAACGAATGTTTGTGCATTTACGCAACAGCAAAATTCTAAAAAAAGAATTAACCTAAATCACTCTGTTATTAAAGCAAAAAGAGGACTTTAAATAAGAATGAAAACCGCAGAGGAGAAATTTTGAAATGCCATTGAGGACGTAGTATACGCAGGTAAAGAACAAGAAGAACATGACGCAACACATACTACGCGAACATATAACTCGTATTGATCGGCTACTCTCATTATGTGGCAAACTTTCACTCGCCATTATACCGTTATAAAAATTTATAAAAATCTGCAAAGCATTTCTATACGTTTGGTATGTATATATATATATATATTATATATTATATATATATATATATAATATATAATGTGTGTGTGTATGTATGTATGTATGAATGTATGTACTATATACATACATACATTACATTATATATATATATATATATATATATATATATATATATATATAAACAGATAGATACAGACAAGGTAAATGTCAGCATTCTATATATGAAATAAATAATATATATATATATAGATATATATATATATATATAAGATATAGATATATCATATATATATATATATATATATATCATAATTATATACAATCCACAATAAGATCTATTATATTCATACTACATTCAGCAAAACGAACATACAGAAGAATACGTAAAAATCTTGCAGATAAGCAGCACATTTATTAATACAGACGTATGCACAAATACACGAAAATATTAACAATAAAAAAAATACATTTACTGACACCAACACACGCACACGCGTCCATATCCGGCGTAAGTATCCAATTTCTCGAAGGCTTAAATGAATATGAATTTTGAACAATGAACATGAATACTCTGACGCAGCAATATTCAACAAGTCACCGCCATCTGGACTTCCAGAGATTTTTCATTCTCTTGGCGAGCAAAATAAATATATTCATTTTCACCATTCACTATCATCAGTCACCTGCATAAAGAGGTCGCTTGTATAGCAATATGTAAGTATATATATATATATATATATATATATATATATATATATATATAATATATATATATATATATATATAGATACTTCCTGCACGATCATGTTTACCTTGATATATCACGGAACTCATCAGTCAAGACTGATTATTTAGAAATTCACAGATAATTGATACGTTGCATATTGATTCTACCTTTTTTTTTATTGACAGCTTACCAATTCTCTCTCTCTCTCTCTCTCTCTCTCTCTCTCTCTCTCTCTCTCTCTCTACAAAATCTGCAAATTAGAACGGCGATATACACTAACCCCCGCTCCTTCAACATTTCCTACCAAATTCTCTCTCTCTCTGGAGAAATACGACTTAACGGCAAATATGTCGACAGCAACTTTTGAAGAACTTATACAAAAAAGGTGATATATATATATATATATATATATTATCTAAAAAGATATAAGTATATATATATAATATATATATATATATATATATATATATATGTATATATATATAGATACTATATAAAATTTATAATATATAATATATATATTATATATATTATTAAAAAAAATAATTATATGATATATATATATATATATATATATTATATATATATATATATATTATATATATATATATATATTATATAATATATATTAATATATATATATCATTCGAGCTACAAATGTCCTTTAATATCTAATTAGCTCTACCTCAGAATTGATATATTTTCATATATGTACCGAGGGGAATTTTAGTTGATAATAATTTCGTCCCCTCATGGGATCGAACCACCGTCCAGATAATGTCACTAGGCCGTCCTGATTTGTGGTTCGATCCCATGAGGGGACGAAATTATTATCAACTAAAAATTCCCCTTCGGTACATATATGAAAATATATCATTCCGAGGTAGAGCGAATTAGATATTAAAGGACATTTGTAGCTCGAATGAATTATATGAATCACGGTGATGTGATAATTATTTATATATATTATATATATATATATATATATATATATATATCTATATATATATATATATATACACTTTACGAACATATGCATCTTAAAGCACTGCATATCAATTAAAGCCGTCTACCAACTGAAGAAATACTTTCAATAACTTGCAGTCTGTGTTTTTTTTTTTCAAAGGTGGGAATTAATCTATAAATTCTGCATGGGAAGTTACCTGATATTCTATGAAACAAGCCTTACGAAAACATATTGTATTGTATCACTCAAATCTGAACCTTATGATGAGAAATATAAAGTGACATTGATAGATAGATGTATATCTGTCGATTTACAGGAGTTTTTGTAAATGTTGCGAAGTAACTCTTGGATTAAGTAAAATTATTCATGTTAAAATATTTATATACCTAAAAAAAACAATATTATCGTTATTGCAGAATTTAGCAAACTTACCTCGACAAACTACCTGGCATAACCTTCAAAATTTACAGGAATAAAAAAAAAGAAGGCATTTTCCACGCACGTACAGGGACAACGTCATGCTAAGAAGTCCTGCCGTCCTCACATTACCTAGTTTTAAGAGAGAGAGAGAACGTCACGTTAGGTCACTGCGTCCTTTATATTACCTGGTTTTAAGAGAGAGACAAAGAGAGAGAGAGAACGTCACGTTAGGTCCTTGCGTCCTTATATTACCTAGTTTTAAGAGAGAGAGAGAGAGAGAGAGAGAGAGAGAGAGAGAGAGACGTCATGCTAAGAAGTCCTTCCGTCCTTACATTACCTAGCTTGAGAGAGAGAGAGAGAGAGAGAGAGAGACAGCAGTACGGCTATCAAGGAACTCATAAAACATGTAACCATGTGCACATAACACATGATCGGGCCAGACATGCAAGGGTGTTCGCATAAAAAAAAAAAAAAAAAAACGCATGGCACGAGAGCGGCAGAAACTCCGGAGCTTGAGCACAGCATGGAAATATATGCTCGTAATGACACATAATCATGGGAGTAACAGTAAACTCGCGCACTCAAATGAGCATACGAGATCATGAGTAGAAACAAACATGAGATAATTACGTTTCACACGTGCGCACGCACACGCATGCATGCACTTGATACGAAAGCAGGCAAATATATTTGCAAAATATGTAAAGATAAGAGGAACTATTTTACTCATTTTCAATCGCAAAAATGTAAATGCAATAAAAAATATTTTACTGGTTTTTAATGGCAAAAAAAGGGCAAATACAATAATAAACGAATGACTCATTCTCAACAGAAAAACCACACTCATCAACAGTGGTTTAGTAATAAAAATTAACAACGAAACTGAAAAATACACGAAAACACTTCCGCATGTGAAAACACACACACTGATCGTGCTTTTTCCAAACGCACGGAAGAAAGTCTATGCTTAACCCCAGTCAGACAAAACTTGAAGGTAAATGATAGTCATTTACTTGCTAATCCTGAGCAAGAGAAGCCAGAACGAGAGAGAGAGAGAGAGAGAGAGAGAGAGAGAGAGAGAGAGAGAATCACAAACCTGGTGCTACCCTTATGGTCATTAAAGTCAAACTACACCATTAGCAACTTCAGGAACACAATAATTTGCCATCATTCCAGTTGCTCTCTCTCTCTCTCTCTCTCTCTCTCTCTCTCTCTCTCTATATATATATATATATATATATATATATAATACTATATATATATATATATATATATATATATATATATATATATAAATATCAGTGTAGTTTATATATTTATATATATGCGCATATATATACACACACACACATATATATATATATATATATATATATATTATATATATATATATATATATATATATATATATATAGATATATATATATATTATACATACGAAAAATAAGATATGATGCGGAATCTACGGCCATGAAACACAAGCAAATAACCCGATAAACAAAAAATAACATTAAAAAACACATCTAAATAAACACGTCAAACGTATAATTAATACCCAGCAATGCTTCCCCCTTTTCACTCACAGTCAATATGATATGAAGACAACAACTTTTCAGCAAAAAATAAAATAAATAAATAAATAAAATAAACAAATAAATAAAAAAACAATCCTTTTTCCTGCCTACCCCATCTCCCCTCCCGATTATCCAGATCTACGTAGAGTGAAAAAAATGAAAAAATAAAATAATCCCTATAAGTTGGCATGAAACCCTCTCAGCATACGAGTCTATTCGTCCAAGTGGGCCTCGCCAATCCGCCTCAGTCCCCCTGACAGAAATTACATCGGTACATCGGTACACGATCTTTACCGAAGCATTTACGGCTTAAATACTGTAATCGCCCGTGACACGCACGCATGTGTACGTACATCCATTTATGCACGCACACGCTCTCCTACAGTTTTTTTTTTTTTTTTTTTTTTTTTGCCGTGCACGCAAACTGTCAATAGCCCGAAAAGGAGAGTTACACAGAACGTAAATATTCCTAGAAAATAAACTTTTATTTTTTTTTTTTAAATCTGCCGTTTGATTAGACTGCCATTTACTGTGAATAAAGATAATAACGTCATGTTCGCCAACATGGTTTTGCATTAGTAGATTTCCTGCCTTGACAAAGTAAATATAAACATAAACACACAAACACACACACACACACACACACACACAACACACACACACACACATATATATATATATATATATATATTATATATATAATATATATATATATATATATAAACTATACCATGTGATGCCCTAAAGGGAATGACAATGGTTTCCAGTAATAAACTGTGGGGCAAAGCTATGAGACTGATACCAATGTTGCCTCCTGGACAGAAGTCCTGTTATATTCAGTCGTCTTAACTATTAGTGACTGATGTACGATAAATATGTGCTGTCTGAAAGGAAAAGGACATCACTTCATTTTAATTTTGCCCCATTAACTTAGTAAATCTTTCTTTTTTTTATTCTTATATTTTCTTTCAATTTTAAACTCATTCGTAGATAGCCAAACCTTTTAACGAGAACAAACTGTAACCAGAAAGGACAAGCGAAAACTAAAACACTCATTGTTTTGTAATACAAATCATAGGTATGACCATAAGGCATCTTAATTCTCTAATGAAATCTTGACATCCTTTCAAATAACTGGAGGGGGTGGGGGGGATAATCGCTGTCATACCACTACTTTATAAGAATTGACATATGGATGGTTGTCTTATATTCTTTAGAGAGAGAGAGAGAGAGAGAGAGAGAGAGAGAGAGAGAGATCGTCTCGATAGCTCATTAGTAGCTGACCCCCCCGAATAAAGGACACCCTTCGGTATAAACTGGATGGGTGCCGTGAAATGTTGCAGCCAATCCTAGAGTGACTCCCGTTGGCGATATCTAATTATTGTCATTCTGTTTATTTTCACATAACAAACTCCTAGAAATGTAATTCCTAATTAAAGT
Organism: Macrobrachium nipponense; assembly: GCF_015104395.2. Classification (NCBI taxonomy): domain Eukaryota; kingdom Metazoa; phylum Arthropoda; class Malacostraca; order Decapoda; family Palaemonidae; genus Macrobrachium; species Macrobrachium nipponense. Next base: position 48,168,039 of record NC_087217.1, on the reverse strand, counting down.
TACAGAATTTACACAAATACACACACACACGCGCGCGCAACACACACACACACACACACAGATCGCTAGCAATCCTTCATGAGATCTAATGTTGTATATAAATTCACATGCCCTGGATGTCCGGGCTCTTACATCGAATCTACTCGTAGGCTATTGCAGGTGAGATATTGCAGCCACATGGGTTTCAGTTTTCGCACAGGCCAGAGAATTAAGCAACCAGAGTTTTCTAACATTAAAAATCATGCTGCTATATGCAAAATAGAGGTCTTGAAACAGCACTTCTCTATTATTGGATATACAAAGGACCCAGATCATCTAACTACTCTGGAGTCATTACTTATCAAAAGGCTAGTTCCCTCTTTGAACAATCACACCACGGCTTCCCCTCTGTATTTGGCATAACTAACTTTTTGTTTGGGACGTCAGGTTTTGCTATTCCTTCTTCGTCTTTTGCCTTGGATGGTTGGTGTCTTAGTTCTCTCTCTCTTTTTACAGTGTTTTTTAACGTGTGTATATATATATATAATATCTATATATATATATATATATATATATATATATATATATATATATATATATATAGTAGTTGTAAGTGATTTTAGGTTTTTACGGTACGATGGAAAATTAACTCAGGGGAAGCGACGGCAGAAAAAATTCTAATAACTTCAATACCTTGCTTGACAATGATAAATAACTGAATTTAGATTATTATGTGAAGCAGTTAATACTGAACTAGAGAACAAAAACCATTTTGACAATGAGAATGTTCGTAGTAGCTACTATAACAAATTTGAGATAGCAAAAATGGTTCATAATATCGCTTATATTTACCATGAAGTGGAAAACTTCTACGAACATAATAAAACTTATGTAAATGAGTCGCAGCGACTCAAGAAACTGCTGAACTGTTTTCAGAAGAATAAAAAAAAAAAAAAAACGCGAATAACTCACAGGAAGGAATTCTAACTACGAAAGAAAGATGTCACAAAGTTGATCAAATCGCAATTAAGTCATTTGGCTAGCGGCAAAACGAGGACACACGACGCGACGGGAAATCGTCGTCCAAAATCGTCGCCCGGATATCATGCGTGTGTATTCCACTAATGGAACCGGAATAATTAACGATAGTTATCCCTCAAAAAAATGCTCTCGACAATTACAGTACAGTACGGTAGTAAGCTATGCAACGAATGGTCTTTGGGATAAAAAAAAAAAAAAAAAAAAAAGAGGGATGCCAATGCAAATACAAAAAAACCGAAACTGGAAGGAGGGAAGAGACAAAAACAAGGAGGGAAAAAGAATATAACGACGAGTTTTTCCTACGACGCGCGCAATACTGTTTAACCTGGGCCGCTGGGCGGTGCTGGTAGTAATGAAAACGTGTGTTGTGAGAGAGCTGCATATGGGGACCTCTGCCACAGGTAATTATGGTAGTACTAGCTTACAATGTGTACCTGCAGGCTGGATTTGGGTGGCCCACCTTCAGAACCTTGCCTGGTACCCCATCACCCCCACCCTTTCTTCTTCTCTCTCTCTTCCTCCTCCATCCCGACCTATACCCATGCCACTCCCCCAGGACACTCCAACTCCTCTCCTTCGTCCTCAGGGCTCTCCCGATGGTGCAATCACTATGGCATTATGGGAATGGCGTTTCAAACAGGTTGTTTAGTTTGTTGTCACTCGCACTTTCCTGTCAGCATTCTCTCTCTCTCTCTCTCTCTCTCTCTCTCTCTCTCTCTCTCTCTCTCTCTCAATTCTCAATTTTCCCCTTCATTGATTCGGGTCACCAAGATGGTTCTCATTACTTTTGGCAACGCCAACTTTTTATCTCCCATAAATCTGGCAACGCCGCAATAACTCAAGCACCTCGATTGTTATTTGAATATCGAGTCGGTCTCAATTACTCATTAGAATTTTCGATCCTTCCCGTTGTTATTTTTTTGGGAGGAGGAGGAGCAGCCAGCCAGCCAATCAACCCCGCCGTGATTAGTCTCTCCTGCAACGTGTTATTGCGCAACGTTGGCATGAAATAGGGCACAGCAATAAACAACGGAATAATTGAAACTTCTTTCGCTATCTCACGCTTTCTCTTTTTGGGCAATCCCCTCCTCCTCCTCCTCCTCGCGTAGCTTGTCTCTCTGGTTCTTCATTATCTCTCTCTCTCTCGCTCTATCTACCCATTCATTCTCACAGAAGCTTTCGTTAACTCGTTACCGCCCATTTCGTTCTACTTTCCATAACCTGTCAGTCATTCAGGTCGTCTTGATATTTAATTCAAATGTTCTCCTCAGTGTATGCAACCTGACTTCCATTTAGGTATTCTCTCTCTCTCTCTCTCTCTCTCTCTCTCTCTCTCTAAGTTCGGAATGTTAATAACTATCATCAAACATACTTACATGTCAGAGTAAAGTCATTCCATTCACTTCTATATATTATGATCTATGTAGGTTAATGCAGTTACTAGCATGTCTGCATTTCAAATATGATTACAAATCAGATATAATTTGTCAAAGATTTTTAAGAACGTTTCAGCGTTGCCTTTGTGTACAGCAAGAGAAAGATCGTGTATGATCTAATTCTTTGTGTACAGCAATAGAAAAATCATGTATGATCTAATCTTTTTTTGTATACAGCAAAAGAAAGATCATGTATGATCTAATCCTTTGTGTACAGCAACAGAAAGATCATGTATGATCTAATCATTTGTGTAGCCTACAACAATAGAAAGACCATGTATGATCTAATAAGTGCTCAAATGGAAATTCTGAATTTCCGTGGCTTAGATGTATCTTTTGAATAAAAAGGCAAAGTGCCGGAATACGAATAGATCTCGGGGTCATCGGACTTAGACCAGATGTGATCGTTTATTGGCATAAAAATATATTAATTAATTTCATGTAAATAAAATATTCTTCAGCAGATTTTCGTTCAGAATGTGATAGAATAACGTTCACAGTTTTTTCCAAAGTGGAACACGAAGTAAATGTCTGAGAAAAATGATGTAACTTTTAGTTATTCGAAAAGTAAATAACTCCTGCCAGGAAACAATAAAGAATTTAAAAAATCATAATTTTAAGTTGCATAGCACAACTGACTAATTTACAAACGTACATACATAGCCACACATACACATGCGCGCACATACAACACACACATATGCAAGAATATAAATATATACTATATATATATATATATATATATATATATATATATATATATATATTTTATTTACCACACACAAGCATAAACAGTAAGCGTTTCCTTCAGCATAGGTAGATCCCCCAACGCCCCCAAACCTCAAAAAAAAAAAGACATCACTGCCGTATTCATATATGAACTCTTGAATTATGGATAAAGAACAGTAGTGCAGAAAACATCCACATATCATCCATTCCTTACACTCTCATAGACGTCTCTGATCAGCATTTTCTTTCTTTCCTTTATTGTGTGTCATTGAGGTTGCAAAGCATTCTCTCATCTACTCATTTACTGCATCGAAAAGAATAACAAAAAAGAAAAACTAGTATTTCATTTACGAAATTATTCATATATATATATATATATATATATATATATATATATAACATATATTAATTCTAGAGATTAAAAACATTACTAAACCAGATACCTTTCATTCAGTGAGAGCACGCAAACAATTCTTTGTTTGTTTACAATAACCAGAGGACGTCCTTTCATTCCGCACACAATTTTTTTCCTTTTTTTTCTGCTACACAAGGTACCGTGTACATAATCATTCTATATGAACGCAACATTCAGATGTTGGAGTAGCACATTCAGCCTCGACAAAGTCCTAAAGTGGGCCGATGACACTCAATAAACAGCCATCACAGTTTTTTTTTTTCAGCAAAAAAATAAATACATAAATAAAACTTTCGAATGATCATCCAAGGAGGTATTTCTGTAGATAAAGCGTGTGAGTTCTATTCCCAGAGTTTTTTTTAGCAAAAAAAATCAAAATAAAAGAAAAACCTCTTTGAATGGTCATCCAACCAGTTATGTTACTTCTAGATATACTGTGTGAGTTTTTCAGCCAAAAAAAATAAAAAAAACTCTTTTGATTGGTCATCCAAGCAGTTATTTCTAGATATACTGTGTGAGTTTTTTCAGCAAAAAAATATCTGAAAAAACACTTTTGAAAGGTCATCCAAACAGTTATCGCTGTTGATATACTGTGTGAGTTTTTTCAGCCAAAAAAAATCAGAAAAAAACTTTTTGAATGGTCATCCAAGTAGTTATCTCTGTAGATAAACAGTGTGAGTTCTACTCTCAGAGTTTTTCCAGCAAAAAAAAAAAAAAAAATATATATATATACACCAAAAAAACGCTTCCGAATGGTCCTCCAAGGAGGTATTTCAATAAATATACTGTCTGTCTGAAATCTATTCCCAGTTTTTTTTTCAGAAAAAGGGGTAAATAAATAAACTAAAAAGAAAAAAAAACTTTTCGAGTGGTCATTCACGGTATATCTCTGTAGATATACAGTGTCAGTTGTTCCCAAAAACCTTTTGTTAAAACTAAAGACTCACAAGTGTTGATAATAATTGTTTGAAATAATAAAGAGTAATAAAACACCACAGACTCTTGAAAAGAGGAACGTTTATAGAGGCACTGGCATAAGATTTCCCTTCGTTCTCTGGATGGACAGTGTGGAAGAGTTTAAAAGAAGCCTAGACAAAATTATTAGGACACTGTGAAAGAACAGTAAAACCTGCTCCTAGAGATAAGAGAGCACACGATGTCTCCTCGGATCGACTAACAAGTCTTTGAGACATCCTAATCCTTGTAACGCCTTGTAACCTTTATTATGAGAGAACGTCTGACGAACGACATATCCCGTGGGACTCGGACTGGAGTTGTCGAAGACCTCACGTTTCTAATCATGACATAATAGTAATATTTATTTCGACGCTATTACACTGAGCTCTGAAATTGGTCATTTTCCTTCCTTCTCTCTCTCTCTCTCTCTCTCTCTCTCTCTCTCTCTCTCTCTCTCTCTCTCTTCCTCCACGACCAGCGACAATCCGCTGGAGGTATCACAAGTTTAAAAAATTAATATTCATATACATATATAGTACAATATACATATATACACATTTATATTTTATATCTAAATATATGTATTATATAAATACACACACACACACCACACACACATATATATATATATATATATATATATATATACATATAAATATATATATATATATATGTGTGTGTGTGTGTGTGTGTGTGTGTGTGTTGTGTGAAGCAAGATGCTACAAAGCAAAAAAAAGACAGCGTTACATTGCTTTTTTCAACAGTTTCACATACAGTTCAGCTGAGCTCAAATATTTATGGATATACATACATACATATATATATATATATATATATATATATATATTATATATATATATATATATATATTTGTGCATGTAAATGTATCCGTACATAGACACGTAATACAAAGAGAGATTTATGAAGAAGAAGCAGGTGTACGGCAAAGGACGGAGTATTATACAAGCAGCAACAACAGCAGCTGTGGACCGAAAATCTAGTCCACATGTATCCGCCCCCTATTGGCAAAATGTATCATTACACCCACGGGGAAATGAAGATGAATACTGGAGCCAGAGCTCTGGCAGAGTTAAACCTTTACACACTCTCGTGTGTCATTTTCAGCCATTGACAAAACCAAAATAAATTAAATGCTTTTACGGGCTTCACCACAAGCACGTACTCCGGCAAATGTCCAATACAAGTGTTCTTCCTCTGCTGTGGGCATGGGTGCGCAGGTGTTGCAGATGCAAGAGAATAGGGATAATAAGGGTTTTTCATTTACATCATCTGTGACGTCTGGGGTTTCCCGTTCCACGCGCACAACTGAAATAATGTCAAGACTCGCCAGTCGAAATACTACTTCGTGGCAAAAAGAAGATTTATGGACGAAATATATATTTGTTTATGAAAGTAACATAATATTATACGCTACGGAAAAAAAATAACATAGAATGATACAAAATGACATCAAATTAAACTGCACGCGGCAATTGCACGGTATACAACTCAAGACCAAAAATTATTCATCTGACATTGCCAGAGAAACTCGCCAGTGCGGTGACGCAAAGAAAGTCAGTCCCATAGGGGCCCGCACATAGGGGCAAGAAGGGGCACTTCCCCCCACCCCCGAAATCCTGGATAAAATTCATATATATAAATATATACATATTTCATATATTACATTTAACTACTACATTTTACAACATATTCTTTCAGTTTTACAAATTAAAGGTATCATTATGTATTGTATAATATTTGTATGTAGTATATAACGGCGTTGTTCTTTCAAGAATTATTTGAATTCAGCTGAACTGTATATGAACTAATAAAAAAAAAGTCAATGTAACGCTACATTTTTTTTCTTTATCGCATCTTGCTTCACTTAAATTATTGGCATCGCAGTTCAACTGCATATTTTATATATATATATATATATATATATATATATATATATATATATATATATATATATATATATATTATACCCTATATATACATAAAAAATTCTCCCCCTCTTGGAAAATATGCTGCGGGAGCCCATGGTCAGTCCTCTGGGAGGACATCATTTAAAAGCCTAAGAATTAAAATGCTGTAACTGGGACGAGAAAAAAAAAAAAAAAAAAAAAAAAAAAAAAAAACCAACCAAAACCTCAACCGAGGGCAACTTACGTGATCCTCAAAAGGCAGTACACACATAACTACCACGAAAATGTGAGGTCACGAAACTTGGAGCGCAGCAGGCACGAGCAGCTATATCAACGACGGCACATAGAGCTGGGGCATTATCTGTCAAATGAGGGCAGTGATAAGTTAGGAAAGAAGCGAAGAAAGGGACATTCATAGAAATCCCTAGGGCAGAAAATAAAAAAAAATATGGTGGAAGTTATCAAGAGAAACACTTGGGGAATAAATAAGAACTATAGCCGAGGGCAGAGAAAGAGGTAGGTATATCTTCGTTTAACCAGACCACTGAGATGATGAACAGCTCTCCTAGGGCTGGCCCGAAGGATTAGATATTTTTACGTGGCTATAGGAACCAATTGGTTACCTAGCAACGGGACCTACAGCTTATTATTGTGGGATCAGAAACACATCATATCGGAGAAATGAGTTTCTAATCACCAGAAACAAATTTCCGACTCCACGTCGGCAGAGCGGGGAATCAAACTCGGGACTACCAAATTGGTAGGCGAGCACATAAACCACTCGTCCAACGACGAACCAGAGAGAGAAGGAAGAACAACTTCGTACGAGAACAGAGGGAATTTTGACAACTGAGAGTAAATGGAAAAAAAAAAAAACCAAAAAAAAAAAAAAAAAAAAAAAAAAAATGCAAACGAAGCAGATCTGCTAACATCCGCCGTGGTACATAGGTGGTCTTAGCATGACAGAATATGGCGAGGATTATTCCAACACCAACAACTGTATGTTATCAAATATTTGACATAATCTCATAAACATACGAGACAAACCTTATGAGAATAACTTAACACTTATAAGGGTGCGAATGATTACATTTAAGTAACTACTAAAGTAAACCCGTAATTTCTGTGAGGGAAAATTTTGGGGTCTTATACACTTAGTCGACATCTGTATTAAGATGAAATTTTAAGAGCAAAATAAAAAACAACTCACCAAATTTCATGAAATAGAAAGAGGATGAAATTAATTACAGCTTAATATGTACATATTCTATTAGTGTGATGAAAGAGAGACGTAAACATCTTTTAAAATAAATGTTTTATTTAATATGCCACACAATCATTTGCAATGAAGCACACCACACACACACACACACAGAGAGAGAGAGAGAGAGAGAGAGAGAGAGAGAGAGAGAGAGAGAAATAATTCGTCATTCAGGCTCTAAGTTACGTTACCTACTACCGTGTGTCATTCATATGAAATATGATATCGCTGCCAACAGCCGTGGTCAATTACCATGCTCCATTTTGACGGGAATAGAATATGGCGTATAATAAACAGCTCATTCTTTCACCTTCCTACCTTCCCCCTTCAACCACACACACACACACACACACTACATTCACTTATCTTTACAGAATAAAAATAATAATAATTAATGATAATAATCATCATCAAATAATAATAATAATAATAATAATAATGATAATAATAATAATTGATGATAATTCTTCCATACTTATTATTAATTAATATTACAATAATAGTATTATTAATATTAATATTACTATTATTACCATTATGTACTAAACTTCCACAATTATAGCAATGAACTGTAATTGCTGATTTTTAATATAAAAGAATTCAAGAAGTTGTGAATTTCTCAGCAATAATAATAATAATAATAATAATAATAATAATAATAATAATAATAATAATAATAATAATAATAATAATAATAATAATAATGAAGATCAGAAATTAACAAAACATATTAAAGAATTAACAGCAAAGGAATCACTATTTTTAGTCAAATAATAATAATAATAATAATAATAATAATAATAATAATAATAATAATAATAATAATAAATAATAAATAAAGCTAAGAAATTATCAAACAATTTGAAGCAATATCAACAAATGAATCAGGCATTCCTTTAGTCGAGAAACTCAATTAGGCTACACCACATTAATGGAAATTATAGCAGACGTTTGTACAATACGAGCAATAAGTCAACCCACATTTAAAAAGGAATTTGGAGACTACCAATTAACAACACTCAAGGAACAACTGAAAGCGTCGACGGATAAGCAAATCAATGAGCAAACTCATAAATATAGTCGGGGAATGAATACGGGGCGTATTTCCTTATTACCTCCACGAAACGAATAAATGCAGTAAGGTGACATAAATACAGCCGACGCATCAGCAATCAGAGAAGAAACAGAGTGATACACACATAGCATGCCATTACCATAATAACACTGTGAACACCTTTATCAAAACTCGTCGGTTAATACCCATCTTTTCATCATTCCAGGTATGGTGTGCCGTTAACAAGCGCAGTGTATTGAAGCCATTTTGTTTGGTAAGTAATAATTATCTCAAACGAACATTATGTGTGTGTATATCATTATATATATTAAATATAATATAATATATAATATAATATTATTATATATAATATATATATATGTGTGTGTGTGTGTGTGTGTGTGTCTATAAATGTCTTTTTTTGTAACCTAACAATGCTATGTGAAATTCAAAATGCCCATAAGATCATTATAAAAAGGACTATATATATATATATATATATATATATATATATTATATATATATATATATAAAAAATATATATATATATATATATAGATGCATGTACATCATCTGTTACATGGTGTCTGATTTCCTGATTTACAAAACGGTTAACGTAGGACAATATATATTGAACAGCTGTTTTATCTCTTACAGTACTTGTAATTTATCGGCTGTCTTCCTTTCTTCTTTTCCCTTTTACCAAACACACGAATTCTATTCCTTTGTTGTAAATAACGGCCCTTCGGGCTTCTTAATAAGAAATTTTCATTTTAAATAATAATTACAATCCATTGTTTTCTCTTCCCTTCAAGTTTTATTAACATCATTCATTACCCAATGATTTATTTCCTCTCATATGTATAATATTTTCTTTTAAATATTCCCTACCATTCTAAATACCCACAAGTTTGTTTTGTTTTTTTGTATGTTGTTTTTGCGTTGCATTGGAACCAGTGGTTATTTAGCAAAGGGACCAACGGCTTCACGTGACTTCCGAACCACGTCGAGAGTGAACTTCCATCACTAGAAATACACATCTCTCACTCCTCAATTGAATGCTAGCCACCGAGGCGCTTAATAACCACAAGTAGCATCATCATCATCAGATTCCTTTAATATTCACCCCCCGATATCCTTCATTACGTTGAGCGCCTGTTTAATGTGCATTCAATCCTTTAACGGCCGTTCTGGAAGGCCCCTTTCCCCGAGGTGCATGCGAAAGAAGTACTATCCCCCCGACGTAGGTGAGGTCCTTCCAGGTGGTCCGCTGAGACCCCGACTTTTCCCTTTGGTAGGTCCTCATGAATCACGACTTTAAACCCCCATAAAAAAAAAAAAAAAAAAAAAAAAAAAAAAAAAAAAACTGCATCCAACATCTCACTCTCATACACCCGCTACCTTCACCCGGAGGAGTTCCATTAGTGTTTTCTTGTCTTGTCACTGCGCCAGGGGAGAGAGAGAGAGAGAGAGAGAGAGAGAGAGAGAGAGAGAGAGAGAGAGAGAGAGAGAGATGGAAGTAGAAGGAGGTATGTATACAGAGACATTCGTTTAGAAACAGTCACCGCTACATTTATAACTGCATTAGCCGACGATTGTCACGAAGCAGTCAAGTAAGTCTCTGGAGAGAGAGAGAGAGAGAGAGAGAGAGAGAGAGAGAGAGAGAGAGAGAGAGAGAGAGTATAGTATATATATATATATACCTAACTATAAGCACGTATATAACAGAGAGAGAGAGAGAGAGAGAGAGAGAGAGAGAGAGAGAGAGAGAGAGAGAGAGAGAGGCCTTTAGTTAATATACGTACCAAATTTCACTTAATTTCTAAATCAAGCATATAATACAGAAAGTGAATGAAATGAGAGAGAGAGAGAGAGAGAGAGAGAGAGAGAGAGAGAGAGAGATGGGGGGGGGGGCCCTTTAGTTAATATACGTGCTAAATTTCATTTTATTTCTAAATGAAGCATATAATACAGAAAGTGAATGAAATGAGAGAGAGAGAGAGAGAAAGAAAGAGGCCTTTGATAACATGTCCCAAATTACATTTTGTTTCCAAATCAAGCATATAATAATGAGAGTGAGTGAAAGGGAGGAAAAAGGGAAAAAAAGTAAAGACTTCACAAGAAGGTGGGATTACGGAGCAAATTCTCAAATTCTCCACAAATGAATTATACTAAATTCGGCACCGTGAGAGACAGGTTGCGAAAATATTCTCATAATGTACTAGTTCCTCGTTGGACGAGTCGGTTACATGCTCGACTACCGATATCAGGGTCGTGGCTGGATTCCCTGTTCTTCCAACAAGGAATCAGAGGAATTTACTTCTGGTGATAGAAATGCATTTCTCGATGTGGTTCGGATCCCACAATAAGCTGCAGGTCCCGTTGCTAAGTAACCAATTGGTGCCCACGTAAAAATATCTTAGCCTTCGGGCCAACCCTAAGAGAGCTGTTAATCAGCTCAGTGGTCTGGTTAAACTAAGACATACTTAACTTATTTTTAACTCCTAATAATGTACTCAAGAAACGTTTTTTTAACTCATATTGTACCCAAGACACGTTCTTCAATTATCTAAAAGCAACGACAAAGAGATGAAAGACTTTTGTGGACACATTTTTATCTTAAAAAAATAAAAGGTAAAGATAAATTTTCACCGTTTTCAGAGTTCAATTTGTCATCGGAAAATAATGATGCCAGAACAAAACCTGACAACTTGCTATAAAATAAATAATGGCAAAATCTTGCCTTCATCAAAATCAAAGATAAATAAACTTACTAAGACTTTACCATTTTAAGACAACCTAATTTGTCATCGTAACATAATGATGCCAGAACAATACCTGATAGCTTGCGATAAAATTAAATAATGGCAAAATGTTCCTTTCATAAAAATTAAAGATAAGTAAACTCTAAGATTTCACCATTTTCAGACCCTAATTTATCATCGGAACATAATGATGCCAGAACGAAACCTTACAATAACTTACGATCAAATAAAGACAATATCTTCCTTAAAATGTTCCTCGTAAGTTACGAGATCTCGTGCATCTGGCATTAATAGGTCCTTGTTAAGATTTCCGGATAAGTACGAATTGACGCAAAACTGTAATCTGTGTTGTCAACGTCTTTTATGAAAACGGGGCCGGACATCAAAATTCGTGCGAGCTGAGGTGGTCCCAAGATGGTTCTGGACCAGACCTATGCACCCAACACATTTTGTTTAGAATATAATAAAAATACTTGAGTAAAAAGAACAATTATCAAAACCCTTGGGTATAATTTACTCATATATCATCAGGATCGAACCAATGTTTTTCAAATGGAAGACCTATATATATATATATATATATATATATATATATATATATTATATATATATATATATATATATATATATATATATATATATTTCACACATAGATGCCAAGAAAAGAATGACTGATGTCTTCATAGACATGCATAAACAAAATTATTACCAAAAGCTAAAATATGCAATAAAAAGACCAGTTAATATTGAAATAAATAATCAATATTAAAACAATTTATATTTTCATCATCACTATTATTATTATTATTATTATTATTATTATTATTATTATTATTATTATTATTATTATTATCAACAGAGATAAATGTATAAACGTAAAAAAATGCTTTGAAAAGCACACGGTCTAAACCTTGGCATGACCTACGATTTAAAAAAGAAAAAACTCAAAATTTAGCATAATATTTGAAAATCTGAACTAACCCATATGCATGACAGCTGTCCTCCGAATTGGCACTTGGCTTATTTGCGTATAAAAATCCCTTGAAATAAATAATAAATAAAAACAATAAAATAAAATTAAATTAAATAAATAAATGAAATCAATAAATAAAAATTCAGACAACTTGCTTAAGTGACTTCCAGCCCAAAATGACCCCTGTACCCCAAAAAGGCTAAAATATCGAAGGAACATAAAAAAAACAAGAACGAAAAAAGTCCAGAGGAGAAAAAGTCGACAAACGACAGCTGATGCAACTTCCAGCCACTTAAAGAAAATTAAGCGTTTATGATAGTAAACTTTCCTTCATATTTCAATTAGAAAACTCGAGAATTTTTTTTTTTTTTTTTTTTTTTTTTTTTTTTTTTTTTTTTTTTTTTTTTTTTTTTTTTTGCTCTAATTAGTAAAGTTTTTCCAATGAAAAGCTGCATCGCGAAATGAGGGTGGTACTGCTTCTTTTGACTCTTTTAATTAGCAAGTAAAAAAAAAGAAAAAAAACGTGTTTTTGCGAAACTATACATAAAGCACCAGTACATATCTACAGGTACACGAAACAAACATTAAAACAAATAAGGGCACGAAACAAACATTAAAAATATATGGGTCTACGAAACAAACGAAAAAATATAAAATATATAGGTAGACACGAAACAAACAAACTTATACAGGTACACGAAACAAATATAAAAACATATAGGTGCACAAAACAAGCATATAAATATACAGGTACCTAAACAAACCCAAGAATAAGTACGTACGTGAAATGAACACAAAAATAAATAAGTACACAAAAACATAAAAATATATAGGCACACAAAAGACATCAAACTCGTACTAAAAATTTCAGCCTGGTTTATCCACACTCGCTTGTGTCTTTCCTTCTTAATAGTGTGTCCAGGAAATCCACAGAGTCACGTGTACACGTCACCGACCCCCATCCATCATTCAAAACTCCTGCATCTTGATGATGATGATGATGATGATGACACGTGGGATCCCTCAAGGGAGTGAAATATCACAGAGGCGTCATTTTTTTATGCGTATCATGACGCGCCGATATTTTACGAGGAAGCCCCTTTTTCCCCCTCTTCTTCTTCTTCTTCTTCTTCTTCTTCTTCTTCTTTCCCCGCTGAGGAAATGAACACCACGAATTTTGAAAAGGTCACAATGCCTTAATATTTCAAAGCGGAACATATATTACGTGTATGTACGTAGGAGAGACGCCGCGGGAGGGGAGGGGAGGGGGAGGAGGAGGAGGAGGAGGAGGAGGAGGAAGAGGAGGCACTGATAAAGACGTGGAATGATATGGCCGAGGGTGGGCGGAGATCTTGACGAACGTTTTCAGGTGCTAAAGTTTAAGGTCCAAACGTTGGAAACGTTTTGATTTTTCGGTCGCTCTGAACCGTCAAACTGGACTTTAAAATAAGCCGTTCCTTATCCCCCCCAATTTTATCGAGACTAGGCTAGATAAAATCGCCAAGTGTCTCCTCCACTTGAATTTTGCATTTGAAAAATTAGAAACGGTCCAAGAACAGACATTAGACGTGGCTAACTATTCTAAAGGTTTCATATCGAGCAGTAACCTATTGGCCAAAAGTGCGTCGCTGAAATCTAACGATCCAGAGAAAACTTCTGCAACAAACTTTCCGTCATAGATAAAACAATAACAAACATGAGTAACTTATAACCTTAGAGATTTATTAAATAACCCAATTCACCAGTAAATTATTCATATTTCCAAAGAAATAAACATACAGAGGCGTGGGTAATTTTTTCATGCAACCTCAAATAGTGTACCAAGCCACGGCGTAGACGTGAGGTCTCGGTTTTACCTGCTATAATTACGGAACGCCCATTGAAGAGTAAATTCAAATAATGGTTACTTGAACACTGGGCATCTAACACTGAAACAATTCACAAAGAGAGACAGAATGAAAACAGTGATTCAGACATTTTCCTTCACTGCTAGAAGTTCAAGAGCCCAATGAAGATAATTTTATACTAGAGAGCAAAAAGGATGGAAGAAGTGAATTAGAATTAAGATGACTTCGTAGATTGAAAAATATACTTTTGAAAATATACTTTTTAAAATTAAAGTATATCATACAAATTCTTACAGAAAACGTTCTAAAAAACGCCCAATTCATTTCACACTGAAAAATAATGAGAAAATAGGTAATGAAAGCTCAGATGACAGTACACGGAAATGTCAAGTACCGCTAAAGGCGCAACATTTTCAGCAATTACATCTGGTACATCATAAAAAATATTACATCTGTACCACATGTATAATTACATCCACATTACAATTACTGTTGGATTTTTAAGCAAAATTATGTACGAATTATAAAGTGACTTCAATCAATATTATGAGAACTGTAACATTTATAACATTAGCACAATTACATCCAAATTACGTGTAGGATTACATACTTAAACGCAGCTGCATACATATTATATGTTATATTACCTTTTTGTAGCGAGCTTTATTTATATCTGTATTAAAATAAGAATTGCATCTAAACTATAAAAAAAACATTAGACGTAAAAGGAAAATTACATTTATACCATAAACAGAGTGACGTTTAAATTAAAGGCATAATATATTGTATCTCATACGGCTCAAACGCATCAGAATAAATAACTTAAGAGAGAGAAAAGGAGGTTAAGAAACTGGTGCTTTACAAGACGAACCGATATAAGCCCCTTGACTAATAATAAATAAGATCAACCACTACATCCACATAAGTCTAACCAAAACGAAAAAATAAAAAAATAAGGGTGTATAAAAAAAATTGTAGTACGACGAGGGAAAAAAAACCTTTGCAGTATGATGGGAAAATCAAACGAGGGAGGAAAAATTAAGTCATGAACTTTCCGCTAGGGTCCCATTTTTTCCCCAAATAAATTCTTTGATGGTCATAATTTTCTCCTCTCTTCCCAGCTCCGAGTCTTCAATAATTCCGCGTTGCGTTCTGGCAGTGTGGAAAGAGAGAGAGAGAGAGAGGGAGAGAGAGAGAGAGTGTGTGTATGAGGAAAAGGGAAGGGAAAGGAAGAGACACAGAAGAAAATAACAAAAACAAGGGAAAGAGGGGGATGATGAAACAGAGATAAAGCAAGGAGACTGGAGACGTAAAATGTGAGGAAGTGCATTATCTGATAACAGCAGGAAAGTTTGTAAAAGGACGGTTAGAATTAAAATATAAAATAGATGACCGGCTGAATGAAGAAGGATGGAGAAAAAGGGAGGAACTGACACACCAAATTAACAAGAATAAAATAGAACACGAGGACGAGAAAGAATCATATCAGAGCGGTGGTGCCGATGAAGAATCAACAGGGAGTTGGGAGAGGGGAGATATCAAGTGGAGTACACAAACTCTCTCTCTCTCTCTCTCTCTCTCTCTCTCTCTCTCTCTCTCTCTCTCTCTCTCTTGTGGAAGAGGGGAAAAATCAAATGAAATATTCTCTCTCTCTCTCTCTCTCTATCTTGAAACAAGGGATAAATCGAGAATACCAGCGCTCTCTCTCTCTCTCTCTCTCTCTCTCTTCCCTCTCTCTCCTCTCTTCTCTTCTTATGGAAGAGAAAATCAAATGGAGTCTCGCTCTCTATCTGGCTCTCTCTTCTCTTCTCTCTCTCTCTCTCTCTCTCTCTCTCTCTCTCTCTGCACTGCAATGGTGAAATCTTGCATTGTGGGAGAAAGACGCCCTTGAAATAATTCACCGACAAAACTCCAATCACCAGATATTTGAAACATCCCATGTCCTGATTTCTTGAAGAGAATTCGCACCTGAACAAATACAAGGGTCGAGGAGAAATGAAGAATCTAAGGAATGGGAATGAAGATTCCGTGGAATGGGAATACTTTCCATTTTTTTTAAATTGAATTTTTGAGACCTTGTGGGTGACATGAGTTCAAGATGGAGGAATCAAGTAATCAATCGTTTAAAGAAGGAAAATGACTGAATGGAAATGGGGAAAGAATTAATACTATTAATATTTTTATTTATTTTTTTTCATTTCGGTAAAATCTAAATAATCGTCAGAAAATTATATCAAATTCAGGGAATAAACACACAAGCAATGTATTAACATACATATATACATACACACACAGACATATATATATATATATATATATATATATATATATATATATATATATATATATATATATATATATATATACATATACATATATATATATATATATATATATATATATATATATATATATATATTATATATATATATATATATATATATATATATATATATATATATAAGCGAGCTCGAATATAAACTGATATGCACAAAACACCTACACGCATCTACAAACTTTCCACTCTCTCTCTCTCTCTCTCTCTCTCTCTCTCTCTCTCTTTAACACACTTCCCTTCCTTGTGTTTAGGCTCTCCTCGCGAGCATGTTTTCTTTCTGAATTTTTCATGCGTTGGTCGATCGGTAGATGAACCCCCGGAGGCTTATGTCCGGGGAAAAACCCAATAGACCCTTACGATGTTTACCTTCCGATGGTAGGCAAGACATGTTTGGTGGCCTCTAAGAGAGTATCTCGCGCGCGTTTTTCGACTCCTCCCGTGGTAGGCAATTCCACCGGCCTCAGGATGAAGGGCACTTTATAACGACGCCGCAAATTTCTTTTATTGTTTTGTATGTCACACGAAACGGTGGCATTCGAGTAGCTTCGAATAAAACATACCAGAGACGGGACGAATGCCTACCATGACTACCAGCAAGCGAGGGGGTGACGTCACAGAGAAGGGGTTGCCGTCTGTGTTATGAAAAGGAAGAAGTGGTAAGGAAAATAAAGCCACGGACCGAAGGAAGGGAGATGAGCGGAGACAACAGAGAGAGAGAGAGAGAGAGAGATAGAGAGAGAGAGAGAGAGAGGAGAGAGAGAGAATCTATTCATAAAACCCCTTATCCTCCCTCTCCTTCCTTTCTCCCCCCCCCCCCCCAACCCATGTCTTACATCCCAAAACACACACTTACACATGTAACCTTGCATCTGGTTTCCCTCATTAAATTCATTAGTAAATGAAACTTGTTCTGTTCCCCTACTATATACATACATACATATATATATATATATATATATATATATATATATATATATATACATATATATATATATATATATATATATATATATGCACACACACACACACACACACATATATATATATAGATATATATATATATATATATATATAATATACATATGAGTCTTATCACATCGCCGTGATTCATATATATGCATTAAGCTACAAATGTCCTTTAATATCTAATTCGCTCTACCTCGGAAAATTATATTTTCATGCGTGTTAACCGAAGGCGAATTAATTAGTAGATAAGAAATTCGTCGGCTCATGGTTGCGAACCACGGAACCAAGAAATCAGGAAGTACAGGGAAGCTCTCTACCAACAAGGCTATCACGAGAGGTAAAAAGCTTCCCTGTACGTCCTAAAATCTTGGTTTCACCCATGTGCCGACGAATTTCTTATCAATTAAAAATTCTCCCTCGGTTAACATATATGAAAATACATTAATTCCGAGGTAGAGCGAATTAGATATTAAAGGACATTTGTAGCTTAATTAGTATATGTATAGATGTATATATACATACATATATTGTATCCTATATATAAATATACATGTGTGTGTGTGTATGTATTTCTACTACTATCTATCAGTCCTTTGAAAATGGCTTAGAAATAAAGCCGAAACTGGCCATGATTTACTACCAGTTTTTAATTTATCTGCGGCAACTTTATAGATATATATAGATAGATATATATATATATATATATATATATATATATATATATATATGATATAGATATAGATATAAATATAGATATAGATATATATATATATATATATATATATATATATATATATATATATATAGGTCTTGTACAACCAAATAACTTTATCGTCTGGTCTTTTCGGTATCTTTTTTTTAACGGAATAAAAAACAAGTTAAAGCGTAACATCCAGTTTTTCGAAATCTATCTTGCAATCAGTAAACTACTGCCGATCTTATCTCAGAAAGTAGACGAGGAAGTAACAGGGAATGATAAATGATCGACACACGAAATGCAATATAGGAAAACTATTATATTACTATCCCATGACTTCGCAGACTTTAGAAACCCACTCACACTCCCTAACGACAACATAAAATGCAATAAATGAATAAATAAATAAAAAGATATGCAAAGATATGCATGAACTACCAGGTCGATTCCGTTAGCTCCTATCTCTCGTATTTATGAAGACATTATGAAAATAAAATATTGAAAATATTCGAACAGTCCCTAATCGGTACCAGCTCAATGAACCAATTAATAAATAAATATGTTACCAAACGGAAAAACCAAGTTATATCATTTTAATAATTGCCCTGTTGTCTCTATGTTGAGCACTCGCCTCCAGCCGAGGATTTCTTCCTTTCTATCAGAAACCATATCCTTTAAAAGAGAGAGAGAGAGAGAGAGAGAGAGAGAGAGAGAGAGAGAGAGAGAGAGAGAGAGAGTGAAAACACACACACACTACTTTGCAACCCAGTTTGCATCAAGTACAAGATTCTTCTCCTTTCAGAGACTTCTTTTGTATCACAAGGGAATAATATAATAAATAATTCGAAGCTCACCACACTGCCATACCGTCACAATTACTGTACCTGCTAATGTTTTTGCTGCTATAGTCAGGATGATGATGATGATGCTACCTTGAGGAGGAGGAGGAGGAGGAGGAGGAGGAGGAGACAGCGTGTACAAGCCCCTAACAAGAGGTCCCAAGACACACGACGACGACCCGCGAGAAAATGTTTTGTCAGGGAAAACGAATCGTCCCGTTTTACATAGATGATGACTGGAGGAGCTGCTGCAGCAACTGCATTGCCGAGAGCTGCTCCTGTTTGTGCTGTTGCTGCTGCTGTTGCTGCTGTTCCACCTCCGTATGGAGATGAGGACGTGCTCCCTGCGTTTTAGTCGGGTCCAGCCATAATTATCGTCTGGACAAGGAAAATAAGGATGGTACGCGGGTCAGACTGGTAAGGGAGGTTGAGATACAAGAGTACTCTGAGAGAGAGAGAGAGAGAGAGAGAGAGAGAGAGAGAGAGAGAGAGAGAGAGAGAGAGAGAGAGAGAGAGAGAAGCGGTAAGTATGGAAATGAGCTGCATGGAGAAGACAACAACAAAGAGAGACTTAGAAATGAAAGGACGAGACAAGTATTTTGTATAATAATACTCATTGCGCGTCCATTTATTTTTCTGTGTAACAACGCTAGTCAGCGGGTAGTATAAGTATGAAGTTACTTAAACGAATAAGTGCTATAAATTATTTTCCGGCCAAAGTTTACTTGTGACATCAATGAGCAAAAGATTTTCAAAAAAGATAGTTAGGGGTCATATGATTAATACAAATAAAAAAAAAAGTCGATGAATGAAAATGCCAAGAAATGAAACACTTCCAATGTCATTAAGTAAGAAAAGATCATTTCAAGCTAAGCCAATACCCACGCACATACACACATATGTGTGTGTTTTTGAGTATATATACATACGTATATATATATATATTATATACACATATTGTGTGTGCGCATATGTCCATATAAGTTTATGAGCATATTACATATGTTCAGCAGAAGGTATACACACACACAAAATACGTACATGGGGCAATGGAATCGGCCAAGAGACACGAAGGAAAATAAATTACGAGCTATAAAAATACCATTCCTTACGAAAGACCAAAAAAAAATTGAAGTCGTTGTGGCGAATCAAGAAATGAAAGAAAATGCAAAAAAAGAAAAAAAAAGGAGAGAGAGAGAGAGAGAGAGAGAGATATCGAGCGTGAGACCACACTACAATGGCCTTTTGTCCATCTTGCAGTACCCCCATGAAATCGGTTTTATTCCTACTGGACCTAAAACTAGACTTCTCTGTATTCCCGTCTAAGACTCTCTATCAATCAGTTTCTTTGGTGACTGATTCTCCTTTAAAGAAAAAAAAAAGTATCTCACAACCTTTCCTTTTTAATTTCTCGGTTCCATTTTTTCAGACATTACAAAAGAAATTACAGCCAATTGTTTTATTTTGAGTTTTGTCGACAAAATTGAATCGCACTGTATTCTCTCTCTCTCTCTCTCTCTCTCTCCTGCCAGTTCGGCGGTGTGACAAATCTCGGCGGGGGCACACTGCCCTGATTGTCACTCAGGCAGGTAATACCAAGGCGAGGGTGCTACCGTGTCATTTTATTGAGCAAGGCGCCGGGTATAAACCTCCAAATCTTATTATCACGCCGCAAAGGGTAATCGCCCTTGCGACCTCCCGTCCATAAGGACGATAATACGTAATCTCACATGACATACGGCCCACTGCCATGATGACCAGGAGGGTGCTTGCTCATTCACGGCGGCCAGACAATGCTACAAGTGCCGTGGCGGAGTGCCTCCTACTCCCCCTCCTCTTCCTCCGCGACCAATACCACCTCCTCCTACTCCTCCTCCTCCTCCCCCTCCTCACCATCCCCCCCAACCCATTCCCCCGCCCTCAGGCACTTCGGGGTGGCCTGTGCTAAGTCTTCTTTTACGACGCCAGCGACTGCAATTCTATACACTATATGTATTCGAAATCACAAGAGAAGAGACCATTCGTTCTCTCAAATTCCTCGGAAAGAGTCATTCAAGCCCGACATAATTTCCTTTTGGGAGGTCCTCCTCGGAAAACCTCTACTGCTCAAAATTCTTCTCGAGAAAATATAAAGATGAGAAAAGAAAAGAAAAAAAAATGACAAATCACGACATATGAAATTGTTTTCTTCAATTTTTTTTAGTATATTTTATACTTTCTTCCGATGCCCCTCCCCTCATCCCCGCCCCACCCCGTGTCCACGGTTCGATGAACGCCATGCGCCTTCTTCTTCGTCATGAGGAGGCGATATCGTGTCGAAATAACGGCCCTCTGTCTGTCATTAGTACTTATTGACGCCACCAAATAAACATTCAGAATGCGATGCGACCTTTTCCTTTTTCTTCTCCCCGAGGAGGAGGAGGAGGAGGAGGAGGAGGAGGGCGACGGCGGCGACGACGACGACGACGACGACGACGTGGAAGAGGAGGAGTAGGAGGAGGCGGAATTAGAGGAGGAGAAGGAGGAGGAAGAGGAGGAAAAAGAGGATGAGGAAGAGGAGGAGGAGGAGGAGGCGGAAGTAAGAGGAGGAGAAAGAGGAAGAGGAGGAACCGAAGGTGAGGAGACCCATATATAGGTGGGGTGGGGCGGAGGGGGGATGGGAGAAGAATTGATTAACGCCGATATTCACCCGCAGACGACTTGATTCGGGGCAATATAATTGTTTTTATATCGCCTTCAATCAGGGAGGCAGAAAAAAAACTATATATATAAAAAACACACAATATTTATCGTCCTTCCGTCCTGTGATTGCTTTCTGGCTTTCGACCTCTTGCTTTTGTTTTTGTATAATAATTCTCCCCGAATGGTTATCATTACGCCTCATTTTTCGCCCGGGTCCGACACCATTAGAAGATCCCGGGGATTGGATTTCGTCATTTTCTCTCTCTCTCTCTCTCTCTCTCTCTCTCTCTCTCTCTCTCTCTCTCTCTCTTGTCCTTCGCTGCATATATATCCTCTCGTGTGAACCGTCCGTCCTTTTCTTTGGCTAAGAATTAAGCTGAACAGCTTGTACAGTTTTCTCCTGAAGCTCTCTCAAAGTGAATGATTCAAATACCTATCATTTCCTTTTCTTCTTCTTCTTTTTTTCATGGACCCTTTTAACCCGAGGCTTCTAATCTCGCCTCGTTCGTAATACTCCCCGGAATTACTTATAGGTGTATAGAATGACCTCATCTGCATGTGAACTGCACCTTACAGTTAAGCCTTACGTCCTAATAATAATGAAAAAAAAGAAGCCCCTGGGACCACCGTCGGGAGATCTTACATAGCGTTCTCCAGGCATTCTCTTTCATTCTTGTCATTCATTCACTTACTATTTTCTGTACTTTCGTGTATTTACTCATTTACTTGTTTATTCTGCTCACTGATTTATTTCAAAATTAATTTATTTGTATTTCATTCATTTACGTATTCGTTTAGTTACTTCGGGACTGTAGTTAATTTTCTTACCTGTCTCCTATGTTCACTCACTTACATTTTCATCTATTCATTCGTATCGTTTCCTTTTTTCATCAGTTTTTTTTTTTTTTTTTTTTTTTTTTTTTTTTTTTTTTTTTTTTTTTTTTTTTTTTTTTTTTGCTTCGGTCCGTTCATTTGTTTTCTAATTTATCTGTGTTCACTCGTTCTCTGTATTTACTGATAATTTACTTTTGTTCATTCATACGCTGGTTTTATTCATAATCTACTTGAGTTTTTCATTCACTGGATTTATTGATGATTTATGAGTTTCATTTATTCACTGGATTTATTTATTATTTGTTATTTTCAGTCAATCGCTTGCTTTATTGATAATTTATTTCTTTCATTCATTCTCTGGATTTATTGACAATTTATTTGTGGTTATTCATTCCCTTCCTCTATCGATAATTATTAGTGTTCATTCATTCACTTGCTCTATTGATAATTTATTGACGTTTATTCATTCAAAAGATTTATTTATAAATTACTCCAGTTCATTTATTCACGGGTCCTATTGATAATTTATGGGTGCTCATTCATTCAAAAGGTATTTTGTATAATTTACTCGCGCAATGATCATTCATTCACTGGATTTATTGACAATTTATTAGTTCATTCATTGACTGGATTTATGAGTGTTCATTCATTCAAAAGGTATCTTGTATAATTTACTCGAGCAATTATCATTCATTCACTGGATTTATTGACAATTTATTAGTTCATTTACTGACTGGATTTTTTTAACATTTATTATTGTCATTCATTCACTGGATTTATCGAGTTCCTGTCAATTCATTAACCTTCTGTGTACTCAATCATTTTCCTCTTTTGGTTCTCGCATGCAATCATTACTCCCCAAAGACAACTTTTATTTGACCGCAAGACAGGACTTCAACATGCAATATTCACTCGTTCTTTTTTTTATATATTCACTCGTTTTTTTTCTTTTTTCTTTTTTGCAATATTCACTCGTTTTCTTTTCAATATTCACCCGTTCTTTTTTTTTTTTTGCATAATACACTTGTTGTTGTTTTTTCAAAATTGTTTTTTAATTAACTCGTTCTTTTCTTTCTATTCACTCTTCTTTTTTCCTTTTTTCTTCTTTGGTAAAATTCACTCGCCCTTTGTTCCACTCGTTCTTTTTTTTCTGCAATACTCACTTCTTTTTTTTTTACATTCACTTGTCCTTTTTTTCAATATTCTCTCGTTTTTTTTTATAAGCTATTAGTCTTTTATCTCGGACAGATCTAGTAAGTTTAAAAACACACACAAAAAAAAAAAAAAAAAAAACTGCCTTCAGAAACAATAAACAATAAACCCTCCGACCACCGGGGGTAATACATCAACTCGTTGGCGCCATTTTAGAAACAGGTAGTTTTCAAGACTTCCAGCCTATGATAAAGACGAGGTATTATATCATCTGCCTTCATCTGCTAATGTTTCGGGTGTGACCGCCGTGAAACAGAGCGAAACAAATTGACAGTAGAAAGCAGACAAGAGAGAGAGAGAGAGAGATGGTTTCAAGAAGGTTCGTTGCAGGTGGGGGAGGAGCAGGAGGTCAGGGGAGGGGGAGGCGGGATTTGGGGAAGGGGACGAGCTTGGACGAACAACGAGCAGGGTCCGTAAGGACAATGGAAGAGAATACTAAAAGGCGGTGGGGGCGGGGGTGGGGTGGGGGTGGGGGTCCTAGGTAAATGGGTTTGCTTTGGGGATGGGACGGGATGAGAGGAGGGGAACGGATGAAGTTATGGGGGGGGGGGGGGGGGGGAATGGGGAGGAAGGAGGGAGGGAGGGGGGGATGGGTGATCTTGTGTAAAGGTTTTGAGCTGTTTGCCCCGAGTGAGGCTGATACTGTTTTTAAGCACAACGTAATAACCACTCGTAAACATGAGTTACGACGCTAAATGGTTCCTAAGTGCCATCGCCAGGCCTCGAAAAGGAGGAGGGAGGCAGGCAAAGTGACCGCACTGCTGAATAATACACCTCTATTTACATAATTGGCGCCCGGCAATCGTTTAATAATAATCTGTTACAGAGACGGAGAACTCCATAGGTGACCGCAGTCCACGCTGACAGGCGACTCATGACCATGATGATGATGGTCCTGGCTGACCACGGCTGACCTCAGCAAGGGTTGACGTTTTACTGGTGAACACACATACTATACACACACACAGACAAGACTGACAGAGAAAGAGAGAGAGAGAGAGAGAGACTGGGTCTACTGTTCGACACCCGGCAGTTATTGGGGAAGGCTGTGCCTGTCTGTATGCTACCCTACTGGTGGTCCTTGTATACCTTGAAAAGGACTGGTCAGTCAGGTGGACAAACGAATTCAAACGAAAAAGAGAAAAAGGGGGAAAAATACATATATAAATTCAAACAATTCAACACATGCATATATATATATATATTATATATAATATATATATATACACACGTATATATATCTTTCATACAGCTCACTGCTATAGGTATATTGTAAGATCTCGAATTCCTGCTGTGGCATGTACCCGGTCTGTTTTCTTCGGCTGTGCGCATCTACTGCAGGCATATTACGAGTATACCTCAAAGTGCCCAACCCAGCGTTCTATATACCTGCACACGACTAAGATTGGGGAAATCTATCTTAATTCCCTATGCCATTCTTGAAGCCATCCGTAAAATCGTAGTGATAACCTTCGAACTCCAGGTGGAATTTTACCTAATCAATCTTGTGTTGTATTTAACAGATATATGAAGAATCAAGTCTTATTCTTATGAGTTGATTAACTTCGTGTTCCCATTTTGCGAGATGTTAATTCAATATAAATATACAAATAGTGAAAAAAATCAAAACCAATCTATCATAAGAGCAAAAGGAATCGTATGAGATTATATGATTCAACATAAAAATACAAATAGACTGAAAAAAATCAAAACCAATCTATCATAAGAGCAAAAGGAATCATATGAGATTATATGATTCAACATAAAAATACAAATAGACTGAAAAAATCAAAACCAATCTATCATAGAAGCAAAAGGAATCTTAAGTGATTATATCATTCAAGGGCAAGAAACCTACCGATTAAGGAATATGTATAAAAGGATATTCACCAGTTATTCTGACATTCGACATTCCGTTAACTCAGTCTCTCACGTCCTCACTACAGTATTGCGTCTTCACTTTCCCCAAATATATCCACTTGGAAATCAATAACGTGGGATTTATCCAACTCCATTTTGATCCATTATACTCTCTCCTCGATACTTCTGATAACATTATTGAGGCTCTATAGAACAGGCTGTTTAGGTTCTTCATTCTTCCTTAAACTTATCATCCTGTCCTTTTTCTTCCCTTCCGAGTTGCATTCCCCCCTATTGCATTCCCCCTACCACATTCTCTTCAATGTCTCTTCTTTCCCTTTCAACTTGCATCTCAATGGCCATACGCACGCACGCACGTACACACACACACACACACACACACACACACACACACACACACACACGCAAAATTCATGCAACGCTCAACATTTTCTCGTGTTTTCTCACCCCCAGACAACAATTCCCTACTCTCTCTCTCTCTCTCTCTCTCTCTCTCTCTCTCTCTCTCTCCTCCTACCCCAGTCTCCGCCAAGACTATACTTACTACCTATGTCCTCTCATGCAAACCTGTAATAAGATATCGTTCAGAGTTTTATGTCTGAAACTCCTTTTTTTTCTGTTGCTTTTTTTTCTGTTTTCTCAGAATCAAACATTAAAGTCATATTTTTGCACAAGATGGAGAACAAAGTATGGGGCTTGACTCCTCGAGATATCTTTGTTATCCTTATAAAATTTCCTTCGCTTGACAACCTCGTATCAACTCCCCTCCCCCACCCCCCTACGGGGGACCGGACTTCTAAACAGACTTCACAAAATGAACCCTTAAAGGTTATTGTGCATAAAGCTGTGTTGCATAATTTACAATGAATAATAATGATAATAAACGCAAACTCCGCCGTGCATACAAGCGTTAAATCAATACAAATTCACGATGAATTACTCGCTAGGCAAGTATCTCTTTATACTTCAAAATGAATCATAATGATACGGCAAAATGAAAGGTTAATTACACACGGCTGCGATTACATCGGAACAGGCATCTATAAGAGGAAACGTGCATATATATCGAGGTAACCCAAAGCTACAACAAAAGCGCCAGTATATATATGCAAATGCGCCCAGACCATCATTCAGCGGAAAAACTCTTAAAAGACACCAGCGATGACGAATAAAAGAGAACAGGGCTCCCGAGAACAAACAACCAACACCAATCTTCCCCGGCGCTAATGAGAAAGGAGAATGTCTGCCCCGGCCACTCAAAACTATCTTTTAATAATCGCCGTAAAGGACGCGACACGCATGCGCTTTTAATGACGTCATCGACTGCCTCCTCGAAATTATATTTACTTAAAAACTACGGCATAACGCCGAGGCAGCTCCTGGTTAGCAGCCATAAAGTGGAGGCAAATCATGCCGTTCAGGACATGCAAGCTCACGGCCACCCACCCCAAAGGAGAATAATTAGCAGAGCGCAGGACCCCAACAGGTGTTTCACTCAATACACCCTGACATTATGCGAGGCACATTTCACGTCCTGACATCAATTAAACAGCCTTTAAAAAAAAGGGAAGGGGGGAGGGGGTAAAGGGGGAGGGTAGGGGAGAGAGAAGAGGAAGTTGACTGATGAATTCCAGGCTCGTTTTCAAGAGGTTGTTGTATGGCAGGCTTGTTCAGAGGAGAACAGTGATAACGATAGCGCATTCTGGGTACCTACCTGTTCGAAGACAGCTGATGCATTTCGGACTTAATTACAGGAGGCTCACTCATAAACTCGTTCAGATGGATTTATTGATGCATTCCAGACTTGTTTGGGGGGGGAGGGGGATTCCTTGACGCGATCCAGGCTTTTCCAGGAGACTGACCGATATGCTGCACATTCGTTCGTGGGAGGATGACGGATAAAGAAAGATGTTTTCAAAGAAAGTTGACTAATTAAATCCCTGGCACTCTGCACACCTTCAGAAAAAGATGAATGTTGCCTCCACACTACTATATAAAAAAATGACCGATGCCCTCCTTTAGAGAGAGGTTGATAACTATTAACATTCCAGACTCATTTGGAAGAGATCGACGCATTTCGCAGACTCGTTGAAGGAGGCTGAATTCTGCATTCAAAACTCGCTTGGAGAAAGTAGAAGCCTTTTGGACTCCATTAGAGGAAGGTGATTTAATGCATTCCAGACTCGTTTCCAGAGATTTACCGGTGATTTCCAGGGTCGTTTAGTGAGGATTTATTGATGCAATCCAACTCACTCTCAGGAGGTTGAGTGATGTGTTGCAGAATCTGTTAGAGGATGTCAACTGACACTCTACATATTCCTTCAAAGAAAGTGGGAAGGAGTGTGTGCATAAGCAGTAATCATTTTC
Source organism: Macrobrachium nipponense (assembly GCF_015104395.2). Taxonomy (NCBI): domain Eukaryota; kingdom Metazoa; phylum Arthropoda; class Malacostraca; order Decapoda; family Palaemonidae; genus Macrobrachium; species Macrobrachium nipponense. Next base: position 48,139,838 of record NC_087217.1, on the reverse strand, counting down.
TCCTCACACTGTTTGACTGCTGCTGAATCACAGGGCTGTCAGAGGGCACGGTAACCATAAAAGAAAATTTCAACTCAAGTGGCACGTTCTTCCTGGTACTCGGTAATTAGCTTATTGCTTCGCTCTTATAGACCAAGTACTAACCTTCTGGCGAAAGTGGAGAATAGTTAACTGATGCATTCCTGACTCATTACTGGATGACTGATGCACTCGAAGTACTCATTTAGGAAAAGGGTAACTAATGTTTCAAGACTACTTTACTCTTTCAAAAGAAGGGTAATTATAATGACAAAACTACTCAACAAAAGGATGACCGATACACTCAAGGCTCCATCTGAAGAGAGCGGATGCAGGACTTGCTTTGACGAAACTGACTGATGCATTCCAGACACATTGAAGAAGAGGGGTTTATCGATGCTTTCCCAGAGAGGCCCCTGGAAAGGAGACTCGTGCGTCCAGACGCCTTCATTGAAGGCTCACTGTTACATTCCAGACTCATCATCTGAAGGAAGTTGATTGATCACATTCAGCTCAACTGGAGGCTGTTGATCGATACATTCCAGATCGGTTTAAGTGAAAGTCGACACGTGCTTTTTCCAGATTTGTTTCAAATGAACATCCAGCCACCGACCTTCATTCGGAGATGTTCATCACTCGGTAATCTATTTTGGCTGCGCATCGTCTTGCATCAAAAAATTTACTTTCACTTATGAATAATGGCGTCCAGGGAAAAACATGACAGTGCTCATCGTTTGCTCAGCCTTTAGATTATATCAAGAGACTTTTTTTTTTTTTTAAAGACATTCATTATGCCTCCACAGAGGCTATGAAGGCAGAATGATAAACTTCCCTACATTTACTGCAACATTTAATCACGCACTTTTTGCATGCTAAAAACCTTTATAGGGGTACATCATAAACATATATTAATATATATAATAGAATATATCTATATATATATATATATCGAGCTACAATGTCCTTTAATATCTAATTCGCTCTACCTCGGAATTAATATATTTTCATATATGCTTAGGTAAAAAGCTTCACTGACGTTCCTGGATTTGAAAGGATCCCGGGATCGCGCCCCGATCCAGGCAAGTCTATTATCGAGAAAAAATTCCCCTTCGGTTAAGCATATATGAAAATATATTAATTCCGAGGTAGAGCGAATTAGATATTAAATAAGGACATTGTAGCTCGATATATGTATATGAATCACGGAAAAGTGATATGACTTATATATTATGTTATATATATATATTAATATATATAGATCTATATATATATATATATATATATATATGCAACTTTGTCCATCATTACCAGCACCAGCGTCCTTACTCTCCTTAACCAACCTTAATCAAATCAGAATATTTTCATAATTCTTACTACTATAGTGAAAATGCCCAGGCGTCTATAGCTCCTACTAGATTATAGCGTTG
>NC_087217.1:48118393-48120893 GCF_015104395.2 Macrobrachium nipponense | reverse complement strand
GTAAATTTATATCAGGAGTATAAATCAGTCCCGAGTTCAGCTGTCGGTCAAGTAAGGCCAAGGGGAGACCCCCAAGCCAGGTCCGAGGTGGGGGGGAGAACTAGGCAGGGGGAAACCAACCCACTGGGGAAGACAGAGGGGGTTAGGAGTTTATTACAAGAATGGAAGAACATTGGAGATGGGGTTATCCAAAAGCCCCCTAGGAAGAGAGGAACAGGAGGGGAGGATGGAAGGAGGAAGGTGGGGGAGGGAGAGAGACAGGGGAGGAGGACGCTCACCAAGAAAAACACGCGATAAAGATGAGATAATAATGGGGAGGAAGTGATAAGAAAAGAGACAAGGACGGATCAAACGATATAAACATAAAGCTATGAGGAAGGGGATGGGGGATGGGAGGGGAGGGGAGGGGAGGAAGGGGAGGAGGGCGAGGGAAGCGGGTTGGGGATGGGTGGGGACCCTGTTGAAATCAGGATTTATACTTAGCGACTGAGTGACGATAAACTGCGCACGTCAATAAAACATGAAAGAGACTGGAAGCAAGATTCTATTACAAAAGAAAATAAAAATAAGTGACAGTACAAAAACAAGTCAAGAAAAGCCAAAGTAAAAAGTGGATCAGAAAGTCCACACGAACGAGAAATTAAACGGCAACGAAAATTCGCAATGGAGGTTCGAGTTCAGAATCGCGTCTAAATAAAAATGATACTTCAGACTTTAAAGATGAAAAAATACACCAAAGTGGACCAAAATAAAGGCGACAACGAAAGAATGGAAGACTGAAATATGCATCCATTGGGAAACAAAGGACATAGCTAAGGCAATACTAAACCAAATACGGAATGAAAATGTCACAAAATGATGTCAACTCTTCAAAGAAGACTAAATGCTGGAAACAGGACTCTATTGATGAAGAAAATCGTGTGTATGTATATATATACATATGTATACATTTATACGGTATGTGAATATATATATATATACACATATTTTTTGGAAACAGATAAGGATTATATAAAAAGGCTCCACTTAAACCAAAACCGAATGAACAAAAAATTTCACAAAATAAGTCAAACGCATCAGGAACGACAACAGCCAGTCAGTGTGACATAACACCCCCCTTGTCTCTCCCCTCCAGCCCCACCCACCCAACACCAACAGAAATGGCTCCATCACAGAGAACCAGAGCCACGGCTCCACCCGAAGGCCCGAGAGCCAGCAGCTTCATTTGCTGGCCCTAATTTCGCTCGCCATCAAGGGACTCTTCCATTGTTGGCACTGGCAGTTAATGGCCAGGAGGTCATTTCCCGTCCTCGGGGGAGGAGGATTTCATGACACACTTGACCCTATTCGCTGATGTCAACGGGGAGGTGAAGGAGGGGGTCAATCTAGTGTCTCTCTCTCTGCTACTCACATTGCAAAAGTCAGTCCTCTTTGGGTAAGCAGCCGGGGGTTTAATATCTATAAATATGCCTTTTGACAGGGGGGGGAAATGTATACATACAAGCATAGCCATGAATAATGAACCGCTAACGATAAAAGGCATTAATAAAGATTTTCATGAGAGAAATTGGAAAATATATATATAAAATTTAAATATCTGTGCCAAAATACGTTATAACATATATATATATATATATATATATATATATATATATATATATATATATATATATATATATATATATATATATATATATATATATCTAATAAAAGGAGCCCATAAAAACACCAAAATGTAGAGAGAAAAGTACTATATTTCAGAGACTGCTGTCTCTCTCTTCAGGTATATGAATGAGAAAAGTTTACAGAAAAGGTGGTATTTATACCAAGAGATTCGTCCACAAGTAAGCCAATTTAGGTCACCCCTGCTGATAATCTTCCTTTAATCTTCTTAAGCGTTGGTTGAATGAACACTGCGTCGACGATATCTGATATCCAATTCCCTTTTGAGATGTTTCATTACCTGCTTCTCTTTTATTAAGGCCGATTCCATCATTTGACTCTTGTACCGGCAGTTGCTGCTATAAATTACACGTGACATATTCCAGTTTATTTCTATGGTTTATGTTTCTTTATATGGTTGAAAATAGCCGAGTTCTGTTGTCCATACCTAACTGACCGTTTGTGTTGTATTAATCTCTGGGGAAGTGATTTACCTGTAAATCCCCAGAGATTAATACAACACAAACGGTCAGTTAGGTATGGACAACCAGAACTCGGCTATTTTCAACCATATAAATGAACATAACCATAGAATAAACTGGAATATGTCACGTGTAATTTATAGCAGTAACTGCCAGTACAAGAGTCAAATGATGGAATCGGCCTTAATAAAAGAGAAGCAGGTAATGAACATCTCAAAAGGGAATTGGATATCAGATATCGTCGACGCAGTGTTCATTCAACCACGCTTAAGAAGATTAAAGGAAGATTATCAGCGGGGGTGACCTAAATTGGCTTACTTGTGGACGAATCTCTTGGTATAAATACCACCTTTTCT
>NC_087217.1:48105893-48115893 GCF_015104395.2 Macrobrachium nipponense | reverse complement strand
GAAGAAGATGATTATATTTAAAAAGACGCAATTATGTCGAGCAACCTTTGACAGCCTCTATTACTTATCTTTTTTTTTTCTTGAATTTTAACTAATTTCTAAAACGCGAGCCATTTCCAACCTAACGTGTGATTATGACGACGAGTCACCTTTTAGAAGCAGGAAGTACTCCACGGATACACTTGGGGACGCGAGAGAAAACAAAAGAACGCAAGAGAAAGTTACTCTCAAAAGTCAAAGTCAATTAGTCGTCGGCAGCTGATGAAGCTGAAACTCCTAATGATCTCTGAAACATTCTGCTAATAACCTCGATACCCATTTAAACTCGGTCATTAAAAGCGCATAAAGCAGCGGACTAGCGTTGCTTCAGTACCGAAGGGTATTTAGCCACGTCGGACTTTTTTTTCCACACACACACACACACACACACACTCCCCCTCTTTCTCTCTCTCTCTCTGTTCGCTTGCTTGATTAGGGGCACTACCTCTCTCTCTCTCCCTCCTCTTCACCCTCTCCTTGCCTTTCCTTGATTAGGGATGATCTGCCCCCTCCCCCCCCCCCCCCCCCCCCCCCCCCCCCCCCCCCCCCCCCCCCCCCCCCCCCCCCCCCCCCCCCCCCCCCCCCCCCCCTCCCCCCCCCCCCCCCCCCCCCCCCCCCCCCCCCCCCCCCCCCTCCCCCCCCCCCCCCCCCCCCCCCCCCCCCCCCCCCCCCCCCCCCCCCCCCCCCCCCCCCCCCCCCCCCCCCCCCCCCCTCCCCTCCCCCCCCCCCCCCCCCCCCCCCCCCCCCCCCCCTCCCCCCCCCCCCCCCCCCCCCCCCCCCCCCCCCCCCCCCCCCCCCCCTCCCCTCCCCCCCCCCCCCCCCCCCCTTCTCTCTCTCGTCTCACTCTCTGCTTGCTTGATTAGGCATGATCGCCCCCCCCCCCCATCTCTCTCTCTCTCTCTCTCTCTCTCTCTCTCTCTCTCTCTCTCTCTCTGTATTTGCTTGCTTGATTAGGGGCGACCTAGATTTATGCATGCTAATCTGGAGTTTCTTTATAACCTGAAGTAAGGACCTTTCAAATTGCTACTTTTTTTTTTTTTTGTCATTCCATTGCGAAACGGGGACGCTTGGTCACTGGAATAAATTACTTGGGCAGAGAACTTGGAATGTCCAGGTCTACATAAAAGACGCAGATATACACAATAAAGTCAGCAAAAGACACAATTACACATATTTTAGCATGCATTGGCACAGACATTAATTCTGTAAGACTAATTGCGTCTTTTTGCCTTAATGACTGTGCCCGCAAAGACTAAAATATCGGTAATCACCAATCGATAATTACAAATAAAAAAAAATACATTCCAGTCAATCGAGACAAAATACGAAAATGCAATACAACAATGACTAAGAAATACAAATCTAAAAATTAACTTTCAAAACACTTTTCAAGGCACACAGAAAATTCTCATAATCCACAAACACGCAAAACGAAAGGTATGCAGGTAATTGGTTTCGTACATATAAATCAAAGGTACACTGGATGAGGTATTGAAAATCCCAGATTTTCAATTTTTTTTACTTTTTATATATATATATATATATATATATATATTATATATATATATGTCTATATATGTATATAATTAATTATTATATATACACACATATATCACCCATGAAGAAGAAAAGCCGGAGGAAAATGGTGGAGAGAAAATGTGAGAGCACAAGAGCTTTTCGGCGGCGTAATAGCTCATTCCACCTGGCGTAATTATTACATCCAGGTGTTGCTATGCTCTGGTTATATAAAATGATTCATTACGATGTATTACGCGACTATAACCTCAAGCCGTCTGCAATATAGCGACTAGAGTTCCGTATGACACCCGCTGGGGATCCAATTTTTTTTTTTTCTAGGGGGGGGCGGTGTTGGGGGGGGGGCCGCGGTTGGCAGGAGATAATTACGACTGGGAATAAAAAAAGGACAATCTCTCTTTCCGTCCGTGCGGTTTGAATTAAGAAAAAAAAATGTACGCATCAGTACTGGAGTCCTAAACGCTTCTATATTTCTGCCCTTCCGTAACTCACCTCGCCGAAGGGAATTGAATGGCGACTCCCCCTTCCCTTCCCTTCCCTTCCCTTCCCTTCCCCTCCCCTCCCCCGCCTCCTTCCTCCCTTTTTACACCTGCCTGGTATATAAGTAGCGTGGACACGCCGCCGTTGCATTTTCAGTTCCTCGTCAGGGCAAAGACTCATCCAGCTACACCTACACATATCGTGGTCGTTAAAAGCCTCTCGAGTATCGGCGACCATCAAACCACTTGGCGTGCATTATTACGAGATTTTCTTTTTTTATTGTCCTCTTCAGCGGCCTGCTTTCGGGAGGCATTCCGGTACGAATCGACAGACAAAGCCTATCCTAAAATGATACAATAATTGTAGATGTGCGTCAGGATGCATAGAAAGTGCTCAAGCGAGCAAGCAAGCAACCGTTGGAAATTGAAAATTAGAAAGATAGATTACTGTCAACTTGGCCATGCAATTTTCAGGATGGTATCAATAGTGAATCACTAACAATTTTCTGGATGGTATCAACTGCAAAATCACTTGATAATTTTAAGGATGGTATCAAATGCAAAAGAACTTAATAATTTTCAGGATGGTATCAAATGCAAAAGCACTTAATAATTTTCAAGATGGTATCAAATGCAAAAGCACTTAATAATTTTCAGGATGGCATCAAATGCAAAAGCACTTAATAATTTTCAGGATGGTATCAACTGCAAAAGCACTTAATTTTCAGGATGGTATCAACTGTGGAATCATTTAACAATTTTTTAGATGGTATCAATTGTGGAATCATTCTGAACAATTTTCAAGATGGTATATGCTGTTGAAAATTTTCAACTTGTTTCAGGACGGTAGCCTATAAAGAGTGAACCATTTTCAGTCTACGAAATCCACGACGCATAACATTTATTCTACTTTTAATACGGAGGCCGACAGAACAGGCAACTCTAAGGAAATGAGAAATGAAGAAGAAAGGGAAAAAAATTGGCTCTGACCCCAAAGAAAGCCAGCTGAAGAAGGTATAGAGCAGTTTAGACCTCGTAGCAGCGATAGGAATCGAAAACTTAGCATGTGGGGGCGCGGGGAGATTTGGAAATTCATCGAAACAAGCACTCAATGGATTACTCACTGTTACAAAATAAACTAGCAAGAGGTGGCCTCGCGGGTGTTACAAGAGGAGAGGGGCCTTGCCTCCTCGAGTTCTCTGGAGCAGTGGCCGAAAAAGTACCTACAGAACCAGAAAAGTGCAAAGCCACATATCAGCGCAAAGATTTTCAAAAGAATTTAATCCCAGCTCTTCTCTCTCTTCTTCTTCTTTTTTTCCCCCCTCGATGAAAACAGACGCTGAATCATACAGTGCGGCCATGTAATTCGATGCAAATATGCCCGACCTTAATACTCGATTTATAAGTGTATTTGAGTACGTGTCTTCGCATGCCAGAAGCATTTACGATCGGACCGGCATGGCAAGAAGATATTTCGGCTACGAATACTGGAACAGCCCTGAGAGGATTCTCTCCCAACCCGCCCCCCTCCCCCCGCCCTCCACCTACCTCAAAAGATATTTTCTCGATGATGCATTGCAAAGTTGATCAACTTTTTTCTTCTTCTTTTTTATTCTCCTTGCTGGACAAAAGCTCGATCGGCTAATAAATCTACGATACTTTCAGAGTCCACCGCAACACAATGCTTTATACGTCGGGGGGGGGGGGTTGGTGGCTGTTGGAGGATAGTTCTCTCCCAGGGTGTTACTAGAACCTGATGCACTTGACTTCTCTTTATATATAGAGATTTGGGTGGTCTTACGGCCCCAAGCAAAGGGAGTGTTTTGGGTCCACACAGGTCTTCTTGAGTTTTGAGTTCCAGAAATTTGGACATCAACGAAAAGTTTCTGGTATGGGAAGGACAACAAGCACCTACAGCACAGACATATGTGCCACTACAGTGTGAAAATACTCAGAAAAAAATTAATGAAAGGTGTACACGCACATCTATAAACACGCTGAGTTCTACACAAATTATTTCACTATCTGTGTAGGACTGAGCCTACAGGTGTTATGACAGGAGCTAACGCTGTCCTGCGCAACAAACAGCAATAAATCTATGCCACGATATATGATATACGACGTATGTTCAAATCTGGCACTTGGTGGTTTGAACATCCTATATGATTTGGACCGAATGTTCCGAGTGTACACAAGTAAAGAGCCTAAGACTCACTGCTAAACACTTACTTCATTCAGTGATAAGATTATAATAAACACAAGAAATATACAGCTAAATACCCACTTAGGTCATTCAGTCATAAGATTATAATAAACACAAGAAATATACAGCTAAATACTCACTCAGGTCATTCAGTCATAAGATTATAATAAGCACAAGAAATAAACAGCTGAATACTATCAGTTAATAGTTTTGCTTAATGGCGTACAAGCTCTTTAACAGTCCAAGCAGCAGCAGCAGCAAGCACTTTAATTTTCGTAAAACTGAAAGTATCCCTCAGCTGACAAAAGGCCCTCGAGACACCGAAGAGGGCTTCGTTAGTAGTGGGTCCTAGAAACTTTCACCGAACCCAATCGCATTACGTGTCCGGGGGTTATCTCTGGATTCACATAATCACTGTGGTGCCTGTGTTTGAGAATAGATTTATTAAGGAAAAGGTAAAAAAAAAAAATTGAAAAAAAGGACGTGCCTTATTAGGAATCTGGGAGGTGGACGTCGCCGGCTATAAAACTTCTCGTAACTACCGAGCGAAGAAGTGGTATTGACTTTTAAATATGCGCGTAAAAAAAAGCAGTATTTGCTTTTCATGTTATCGTATGTCTTCATGTCCATAAATCATGTCTAAATGACCGGAGCATCCGAATTTCTTCTTCTTCTTCTTCTTTTCAGGGAACTTTTTGTTCCGTCACCTGTTGGGTCGATGGAATGACCTGAAATTTATACGTCTGCCATAAGAATACTCAAAGATGTTGACTTATAATGTAGGATTTTCTTGGGGGTATTATAGCTTGTAGCTTCAGACTCTCGCGGTGCCAAGATAAATAAGTCTATCAAACGCTGAAACCAGTCGATACAAAGGACACATACATGATGATCTTTGAGGCTTGATAAATTAGGGATGACTGTAGTAGGATAATAACGAAATATTTAACGATACAGAAATCTAATGTAATATATCATACGAACATCAGGTTTCTGTTGACGGCCTTTAAACTCTCGCAGAACGTTTGATGTTATTCAGGCCTTTAAGCAAAATGGAAGCCAACTCTTCAATTAACAGAGATTTACTAAATACACGAAAAAACGTACCATGTTCTCAGACTTGCATTACGTTAAAAGATTCTAGTATAATAACCCTGTTTTTTTCATTTTATTTTTATAATTTCAAATGCCTCAAGAAATGTACTGGTACTAATCGTATTATAACCAAGGTGTACCGGAATACCTAATTATCACTCCAGTTCAAAACACTAATTTAAAAAATAATAATATAATAATATTAGTGAAGCATCATTGCAATATCGCTATTATAGCTTGAAATCTACTCAGATGGATGTCTTCTATGCAGTGGGAAGCACAGAGAAGCATCCAATTATGTTTTTCTCACGTCACAGATGGATCTAAAAAGTTTAAATCATGTCAATGGACGTCATAATCTCTTAGCTGGTTTACCATGATGCTGTCTTTTTTCCTTATGTAACATATACTTAGTATGAATCGTTAATGTTTTGATGGCAACCGTATAATGCTTGTTACATGATCTCTTTCTTTGGATATACACACTTATATATATATCTATATATATATATATATATATCTATATATATTATAGTATATATATATATATATATATATATATGTATATATATATATATATATATATATATATATATGTATGTATATATTTATATATACACACACACATATATTTATACATGCATCCATACATACGAGACACATATTATATAATATATATGTGAATATATATAAACGTATATGTATACATAAGCAAGTGCTGTGTCATTTATCGTGTCAATCATGCCCCGAACAAAAGTGACAAGTCTACGATAAAAATTTACAATTGCAAAACAATACAATTATGGAAGATCATAACTAAATACAATGTGTTTTGAGGTAACCTTTACTACAGCCGCCCCCCCCCCCCACCTCCCCAAAAAAAAAAAATACGCAAGGACACTATCCTTAAGGGCAACAAACACAATATTTACATTTCCCACGAAATCGCGAAAAAAAAAAAAAAGAAACGGGAATGGTTCGTGAGGATAAAATTCCTCGTGTAATCCTTGGCTTCTTACCACGGTGACCAATAATAACCCGCACAAAGTCGCGCGCGCGGCGTCGACGTGAGGGTTTGATATGTTTGCGTGAGGGAGCGTCCCCCCCCCCCCCCCCCCCCCCCCACCCCCCCCCCCCCCCCCCCCCCCCCCCCCCCCCCCCTCTCCCATATGGCGTGCGTGCGTGCGTAATACCCTACTCGGCTGTATTGACTTACGGGGATGCTAAGACCAGCAAAGGTGATACAAGCTGACACGTTCAAGTAGGTTGGCTTTAGTGCCGAGGGGGTTTTGTCTAAGGAAGGTTTATCTTTTATCTTTTATCTTTTTTTTATTGCTATTGACTATTTACTCACACTTATACGACATGCATTATACACATGCATACCCACATGCAGCTTCATGCAGTTTACGTACAACTTGGCTCGCGAATTCATAACTGAACGGTAGTGCTTGTGTACACACGTTTTCATGTATATATATATTTACTTACATTTTATCCACACACATATATATATATATATATATATATATATATATATATATATATATATATACATATATATATATATCATACACGTCTATCATATTTGCATATAACTACATATCTATATAATTACATAAATATATATTTAGTGTAATATATATGTACATACATGCACGTATATGTACATATCGGTATAACTGAATCACGAAAATATGGAACGCGATGAAATTATAAATAAAGGCAAAACCCACGAAGGAGACAGAAACGATGGATTTCTGCAAGGCCTCTCGACTTCTTGTCCTTTCTTTAGCAGAACACCATCGTTTCTCTTTTCTTCGTATATTTTCTCTTTATGTGTGTATAGGTGTGTGTGTGTGTGTGTGTACAGTTACACACTGGGTTAGTATTTAGCATTACAACACAGGAATGCCACGAATCGCGCAACAGAAGGTATTGCTCCGTTTAACGACTCAATAATTCATGACAGATCGCAGTAATTCAAAATATGCAACAGGCGAGGAAACGGAATGGTCTCTCTCTCTCTCTCTCTCTCTCTCTCTCTCTCTCTCTCTCTCTCTCTCTCTCAAAATCTCGTCCCCACAACAGCAATAGCAGATCAGCCATTAAACGCTTTTAATATCCTATCAATCATATGATGAGAGAGAGAGAGAGAGAGAGAGAGAGAGAGAGAGAGAGAGAGAGCTGCCTATAAAACGCACGTATCCAACAGAAGATCGATTCCTTGCTAAAGAAATTACCAATGTCATTTAGCAACATGTATGTGTGTGTACGTATGTAAGTTTGCATGTATACATATGCACGTGTATATATAAAAATCATTACCCGCTCGTCAGAATAAGAGGTTAAGTGTTTTAGGGTCGATAAATCTTATTTATCTGCAATACACATTACGTACTGAATAGATACGCTAGATAAAAACAGACTCTTCATATTCTTTTTCTCTTTTTTTCATATTTCGCTTTTTTTTTTTTTTTTTTCCCTAACGATCCAGTATTTCCTCCGTGTGGAGATCGACTACGTGGATAAGCACTTCCCAAGTTGGGGAGATATTCGACTAAAAATGTTGTTAGTCGAATGCCAAAATTTATGCAAATATGCCCGAGTAATTAAAGTCAAAATACCTGCCATTCCTCCCGTGCCGCTCGCGTTGGCTTTTGCGCCGGAATATGCGGCATGGGAGATTGTCCGGGGTGGGTGGGGGGGGGGGGGGGCGGGTGTTCCAGGGGTGCGGGGTGTACAGAGCGATGGTTATGATGGTGGGGGGTGGGTAGGGGATGACGAAGAGAACTTGAAGCATGAAAGGGGGGAGGGGGAGGGGTCAGGTGTAGGATGATTATTATTATTATTATTATTATTATTATTATTATTATTATGAAAATGCGCTTGGAACGAGTCTCAGACCAGTATGTCGAAATAGGAAACCGTGGACAGGAGAACATAAGGAAAGAAAAACATTTACAAAGAGAGAGAGAGAGAGAGAGAGAGAGAGAGAGAGAGAGAGAGAGAGAGAGAGAGAGAGAGAGAGAGAGAGAGTTATCAGAAACGGAACGATAGTATCATCCTGATACTTAAGCATAAAATATTTTCTTGATAATAATATATCCCATTGCGTAGACGCCACGTTTGCTGGCGTCCACCACTCATCATACCACACTTCAGTTTTTCACCGCGAGTACATCAGTAATTCAATGTCTCCTCAGACAGAGACCGCAGCTGTGAATAGACGAAATGGCTGAGGGAAACATCTCGGAAGGTTTTGAGTAATGGAGTAAAATAATGGAGTAAAATGAAATCCCCCTGGTTTATCAATGTGAGGCAGAATTTAATTATTGTGAAAAAAATACAGTTAGCGGTACAATAATAAAGTTAATTCCACGTTGCGGGGCTGTGTTAGTTAACGTAGTATAATGCAACACAGAATAAAAGTAAATACAAAGTGAAATTAAATATGTTTAATCCCTCGTTGTGCAGTTATATTTGACTAATTTGGCGCTACATAAGCAGAATAATTATCAAAAAAGGATGTTCGACTCCTCTTTGCAAGCTTGTTGTTTAGCAATACGCCAACACCCTCCGTAAAACAGATCAGCGTACAAAAAAAATTGCTGCGAAATAAAAACAATTACATCTGTTTTGCCTTTCGACCGTATTCATTCATTTTACTGCCGCCTGTACCTGAACTTCCGGTCGTATGCGAAAGCTTTTTATGGGGGATGCGGTTTTGTGACTCCGGAGATGGCAGAATGCGATAAATATGTAAAGTCTGAATGGATTTATTTTCATATAAAAGCATTTATCGCCTCTAGCTGCCATTCGCAATACTCTCTTTGTCTTTCCTTCACTTAAGTGTACATAAAAATTCTCGTACGACTGAATCCATTAAGAGATGCATTTCCTGACATATTCTACCAATCTGCATAGGTGAAAGTTGAATAATACCCACTTGGATACAGGGTCTTCGAAAATGTATCTACAATATACCTACAACAGAGAAAAAACATTAAAATCTATAATATGTAATTATCATTTTGTATGCCTGTTTTGATTCTAAATCAAAACAGTCATAAAGAATGATAATTAGAAATTAATTTACATGTCTATAACACAACCACAACCGCAAAGCACTCAAGGATGATAATATTATAAAAGCACGAAGTCGAAATAAGAGAATATTACCGCGTCCCTTTGTTTTATTTCCATGAACATATATATATATATATATATATATATATTATATATATATATATATATATATATATATATTATATATATATATATATGAGAGAGAGAGAGAGAGACAGACAGACAGACAGAGAGAGATAGAGAGAGGAGAGAGAGAGAGAGAGCGAGAGGGAGAGGAGAGATGGGAAGGACGAGAGAATTGAAGGAGAGGAGGAGAGATTGAAGAAGGAGAGACGGAGGAGGTTGGGTTAATAAGAAGTTATGCAACTATTTATGTCAATTTATATATATAATATAATATATATATATATATATATATATATATATATAGAGAGAGAGAGAGAGAGAGAGAGAGAGAGACGAGAGAGAGAGAGAACGGAGGAGGAGGGTGGGTAATTAAGAAGTTATGCAACTATTTACGTCAATAGTTCTAGAGGAAGGAAGCTCTTGACAATTATTA
>NC_087217.1:48078393-48098393 GCF_015104395.2 Macrobrachium nipponense | reverse complement strand
CCAACCCAACAGAAACCAAAACAGCAACCTCCTTGGAAAAGGCGCCTGGAAAAGCAAATCATGGTGATGAGATCTGACTTGGGTAAACTGAAAGAGATGGCAGAAAAAAGGCTAAGAAGCAAGAAAACAAGGGAGGATCTCAACGAGAAATACAAAGTACAAAAGAGGGGACTAAACAACACAATAGAAGATGTAAAACAGAGGCTTAAGGCCAAAGCACATAAGATCGAATGGTACATGAACAGGAATAAGGGATACCAACAGAACAAACTATTCGGAACCAACCAGAAAAGACTATACAGCCAACTAAGAGGGGAAGACAACCACCAAGAAATTCCTGAAGCCGAACCAAGTAAGAGACTCTGGGATAACATATGGAGCAATCCGGTATCACACAACAAACATGCAACATGGCTCCAGGAAGTCAAGGAAGAGGAAACAGGGAGAATAAAACAAAGATTCACAGAGATCACGACAGACACAGTCAGACCCCAACTAAAGAAAATGCCAAACTGGAGAGCCCCGGGTCCCGATGAAGTCCATGGATACTGGCTCAAAAACTTCAAGGCCCTACACCCACGAATAGCAGAACAACTCCAGCATTGTATCTCAAATCACCATGCACCCAAATGGATGACCACAGGAAGAACATCCTTAGTACAGAAAGACAAGAGTAAGGGAAATATAGCCAGTAACTACAGGCCTATCACCTGCCTACCAATAATGTGGAAGTTACTAACAGGAATCATCAGTGAAAGGCTATACAACTACCTAGAGGAGACAAACACCATCCCCCACCAACAGAAAGGCTGCAGAAGGAAGTGTAGGGGCACAAAAGACCAGCTCCTGATAGACAAAATGGTAATGAAGAACAGTAGGAGAAGGAAAACCAACCAAAGCATGGCATGGATAGACTATAACAAAGCCTTCGACATGATAGCACACACATGGCTAATAGAATGCCTGAAAATATATGGGGCAGAGGAAAACACCATCAGCTTCCTCAAAAATACAATGCGCAACTGGAATACAATACTTACAAGCTCTGGAATAAGACTAGCACAGGTTAATATCAGGAGGGATCTTCCAGGGCGACTCACTGTCCCCACTATTCTTCGTAGTAGCCATGATTCCCATGACAAAATTACTACAGAAGATGGATACCGGGTACCAACTCAAGAAAAGAGGCAACAGAATCAACCATCTGATGTTCATGGACGACATCAAGCTGTATGGTAAGAGCATTAAGGAAATAGATACCCTAATCCAGACTGTAAGGACTGTATATGGGGACATCAGGATGGAGTTTGGAATAGAAAAATGCGCCTTAGTCAACATACAAAAAGGCAAAGTAACGAGAACTGAAGGGATAAAGCTACCAGATGGGAGCAACATCAAACACATAGATGAGACGGGATACAAATACGTGGGAATAATGGAAGGAGGGGATATAAAACATCAAGAGATGAAGGACACGATCAGGAGAGAATATATGCAGAGACTCAAGGCGATACTCAAGTCAAAACTCAACGCCGGAAATATGATAACAGCCATAAACACATGGACAGTGCCAGTAATCAGATACAGCGCAGGATTAGTGGAATGGACGAAGGCAGAACTCCGCAGCATAGATCAGAAAACCAGGAAACATATGACAATACACAAAGCACTACACCCAAGAGCAAATACGACAGACCTTACACATAACACGAAAGGAAGGAGGGAGAGGACTACTAAGTATAGAAGACTGCGTCACATCGAGAACAGAGCACTGGGGCAATATCTGAAAACCAGTGAAGACGAGTGCCTCAAGAGTGCATGGGAAGAAGGACTAATAAAAGTAGACGAAGACCCAGAAATATACAGAGACAGGAGAATGACAGACAGAATAGAGGACTGGCACAACAAACCAATGCACGGACAATACATGAGACAGACTAAAGAACTAGCCAGCGATGACACAAGGCAATGGCTACAGAGGGGAGAGCTAAAGAAGGAAACTGAAGGAATGATAACAGCAGCACAAGATCAAACCCTAAGAACCAGATATGTTCAAAGAACGATAGACGGAAATAACATCTCTCCCATACGTAGGAAGTGCAATACGAAAAATGAAACCATAAACCACATAGCAAGCGAATGCCCGGCACTTGCACAGAACCAGTACAAAACGAGGCATGATTCAGTGGCAATAGCCCTCCACTGAAGCCTGTGCAAGAAACATCAGCTACCTTGCAGTAATAAGTGGTACGAGCACCAACCTGAGGGAGTGATAGAAAACGATCAGGCAAAGATCCTCTGGGACTATGGTATCAGAACGGATAGGGTGATACGTGCAAATAGACCAGACGTGACGTTGATTGACAAAGTCAAGAAGAAAGTATCACTCATTGATGTCGCAATACCATGGGACACCAGAGTTGAAGAGAAAGAGAGGGAAAAAATGGATAAGTATCAAGATCTGAAAATAGAAATAAGAAGGATATGGGACATGCCAGTGGAAATTGTACCCATAATCATAGGAGCACTAGGCACGATCCCAAGATCCCTGAAAAGGAATCTAGAAAAACTAGAAGCTGAAGTAGCTCCAGGACTCATGCAGAAGAGTGTGATCCTAGAAACGGCGCACATAGTAAGAAATGTGATGGACTCCTAAGGAGGCAGGATGCAACTCGGAACCCCACACTATAAATACCACCCAGTCGAATTGGAGAACTGTGATACAGCAAAAAATAAATAAATAAATTATTATTATTATTATTATTATTATTATTATTATTATTATTATTATTATTATTATTATTATTATTATTATTATTATTATATTTTGGTAGATGACCCTCTTAGGCAAATGCTGGTAAAAAGAATGGCAGAATTAAACGAGTTGATTTTATATATTGTTTTTTCTCTTTTTATTATAATTCGCTTCTCAGGCACAGCGATGTTTCTGAGTAACAACTGGCCAACATTCATAATGGGAATTTCTAAAAATTATAAAAATGCTGAAGGTGACCTTTTATTTTATCAAAATAAAGACGGAGTGATGGGAGAGATTAAAGAGGAAAAAATTAATGCGTACAACAATTACTCAATATTGAGACAACACACCTTCCCAAAGATAAAAATAACTTTCCTTAACGAAATATATTAAGGAATGCACTGAAGGATACGAAGTGGACAGGGATATAATGAACAATCCCAAGATAAATAACAAAAATACTTTGCAAGGGCTTCATCAAAGCAACAGTAGAATCCCGCAAAATATTAGCTCCAGTCGGGAAGGAGCAAATGAATCTGTCATATTTCCGAATTAACTTCGACGATGAGTGAGGTAACGCTAACCGCGCATCACATGCTGCTTTTAAGGGCAAGAGAAACAGAGATTGATTATATATATATATATATATATATATATATATATATATATATATATATATATATACATGCATATATACATACATACACGTTATATGTGTATGTATGCGCGCGTTTGCGTGTGTGCATGTGCGCGCGTCCACGTAGATGAAAATCAACACAAGAAATCTTGCATGCAAGAATGTGCTTGCTTCCATTCTCCCATCATGAATCGCTGGCAGAGCTCTTCAACTCAACTTTCGCCTCGACGTCCCAAAGTCAAAACAAAAACCCGGCGGTACATACTGCGGAATATAAATGAACAAGTTTAATTTGCACAATCGTCACTCGGCGCAAGAGCGGTTCTCAGATGAGAAAGAGGGGTGGGGTGTGGGGGAAGAGGAGGGAGGAGGAAGGGTTATAAAGCGCTATAAAGCCGCCCCCCTCCCCCCCCACTTCCGTGGAGGAATATTCATTAACGCGAAAAACGATCTCAAAATATCTTTCCTAATACCTGACGAATCTCCTGCGCGCCCTCAAACGACCGAGACAACAACAAACATGATTGCATTCCACTAAAAGCATTCCCCCTTAACCCCCCACTCTCTCTCTCTCTCTCTCTCTCTCTCTCTCTCTCTCTCTCTCTCTCTCTCCAACCCCGTCCATGTGGTGAGAAAACAATGCGGAGGTCGTCGTAGAATGTCGATGGCTTTTTATGGTATTACATTCACGACACGCCATTTGGAGGATGGATCTAGATATGACCCCCTTCTCTCTCTCTCTCTCTCTCTCTCTCTCTCTCTCTCTCTCTCTCTCCACTTTTATATGGCCACTCATCCTATCGTCCACTTGCCTGTCCCTCCCCGGGCAACATTAGTATCCCTCGAACACTGTACACTTTCACTTATCATTCTAAAGAGCATCATGCGTATTAATCGTTCTTATTTCCGCCGAATCACGAACCCTGGAATGGATATAAATCATTACAATTGGCAGATTTGTTCCGGTTCTATATATAAAGTTTAACTCCTGTGCCCTTCTACCTCATATTTTCAAATCCTATTTTTAACATGATGTATTTACCTTGAACTGCTTGGTATTTGGGGACCTGTCGTATGAAAGTTGCATTCAGGTCGGCATCCATATCAAAATGAAAATTAATACAGAGGGGTTATTAACCGTAAACAGTAGTAGTAGACGTAGTAGTAGTAGAAGTAGTAGTAGTAGAAGTAGTAGTAGTAGTAGTCTGGTACAGGAGTTAAGGCCAAAACCGATGGCATCACCTAACAGCAACATGTAAAATCTGACATTTCCTAAAATGTACGAGTGAATAAACAATTATACCCTTAATATATATTCCATTTATAATCTCTCTCTCTCTCTCTCTCTCTCTCTCTCTCTCTCTCTCTCTCTCTCTCTCTCTCTCTCTCTCTCCCGTGATACGAAGACCTGCCTGGAAATAATGAAAGTGACCTGACAGGTAAAATAATATTGGGAGCAGAGTAGCAAAAACGAACTGTCAGAAGTACGTCTGCTAGAAAGCAAGATTCCGCAGCAAGACCTCAAGTCACTCAGCCTGACCTTGGTTTCCAGACTACGTAGCATTAGCACCTGTAAGGATGGATGTGGTCTCGTAAATCTGAAGCTACAACGCCAGGTGGACATACAGCTAAGTAATAATTATATATATATATATATATATATATATATATATATATATATATATATATATATATACAGAGAGAGAGAGAGAGAGAGAGAGAGAGAGAATCATAAATTGTGATTCATAATCTATCACTGTCGAAAATTATTTTAACGCGGTATTGGAACGTATGAAATATATAATTATCAGATTGAGATAAAGGTGGTAGTTATATTCACACAGAATGTGTGTGTGTGTGTGTGTGTCCGAGAACTGAATCACTCGGCCACAGTGACCAAATCATGGAACGGACGGCCTTCCCAGTCATGTACGTGAATCGTTGGAACTTTATTAGTTCAGTGGATTTTATTGTGTAGCCCCACTTGAGTCTCTTTTCATAGTTCCATTTTTTTTTTTTTTTATTTGGTCACATTTACTGTCATTGTTATACCATTTCATACAGTTTATTCTTTAATTCTCCGTATTTTTTCTACACTTCGCTCTCTCTCTCTCTCTCTCCGGTCTCTCTCTCTCTCTCTCTCTCTCTCTCTCTCTCTCTCCTCTCTCTCTATATATATATATATTATATTATAATATATATATTCTATATATATATATGAATATATTATACATATATATATATTAATACATAAATATATATATATATTAAAATAAATAAATACGTATGTAGTAATGTTGTATGTATGTATGTATGTATGTATTGTATTTTGCATGCTATATATATATCTATATATATATAATATATACTATATATATGATATATACATATATATAATGTCGATTATATATATATATATAATACATAATATATATATATATATATATATATATATATATATATATATATATACTAATATAAACGAGAAGACTTCCCTTTGAGGCAAATTCATGCCCCGAAATACATGATAAACTTTAGCACCGCCCCCATCCCCCACTCCCTTAGTAATAATAAACATATCAACACAATGCCGTGATTCCTCAGTTATCCTGATTACGTTAAAAATCTCACTCAAATAGCTCCTTTCCTCCACCCGCCCTCTCTACGTCGTGACGATTATTACCTTCGAACATCGAAACATTGAATTGTCTCAATTCGTCATCACTCAGTTCTCGTTTATTACAAGGAAGAACTTTCTTGACCTAATAACTCTTGAATGCGTAGCCACCACGTAAAGCACTGACTCTCTTCGATGCTTCCCGTATGGAGGTAGTGCCGTAAGATGTGGTGCACTGTAGGCGTTACTAAAGGTCGTTTGCAGCGTCCCTTCGGCCCACACACAGACGCATTCACTTTTTTAACCTTTTACTTCACCTCTTTGTTCTCACTTCCTTTCTTCCTTCTTGCTGTCCAGCCACTCCAAATGAGTCTTTTCATATCATGAAAGTGACCAGTGCTGGGCGTTGGGGCCAAATTTTCATAAATCAATATCAGTAAATTCAAATTTTCATATATCAATATCAATAAATTTGAATTTTCATAAATCAATATCAAAAAATTTAAATTTTCATAAATCAATATCAATAAATTTGAATTTTCATAAATTAATATCAATAAATTCGAATTTTCATAAATCAATATATATAAATTCAATTTTTTCATAAATCTATATCAATAAATTCAAATTTTCGTAAATCAATATCAATAAATTAAAATTTTCATAAATCTATATCAATAACTTCAAATTTTCATAAATTAATATCAGTAAATTCAAATTTTCATAAATCAATATCAATAAATTCAAATGTTCATAAATCAATATCAATAAATTCAAATTTTCGTAAATCATTGTCAATAAATTCAAATTTTCGTAAATCATTATCAATAAATTCAAATTTTCATAAATCTATGTCAATAAATTACTCTTGAATGCCTAAGTCGATCTTTTAAGACCAGATTACTCCCAGCGGACAGACAGCTACAGAAAGCAGGCGAGCGTCCACCCATCCACACCCCACACATATTTTTTTTATTTATTTATTTATTTTTTTTTTTCTTTTTTTTTTTTTGCCCGCAAATACACAAACGCACAACACCGAGCCCAGAAATAATATTATTTAAAAAATTACCGAGGCTTTTGATTGATATTTGGAATAATTCCATCAAAGCGTTTCCATGCAGAGTGCGATGCATAAAGCAGATTTACAATCAATTTACCCGGGCTTAAAGGGGCCAGACCCAACGGCCCCACAATAAAATGTTTTGGGGGAGTAGATTTTGGGACGGAAAAAAAAAATTATCAACGGAATTTGCCGGCGCACTCTAGACAATTTCCCCCGTTTTTACCTCGAATCGCTACATACATAAATGATAAGTCTGTCGTTCTGACTGACTGTGCCAATGCCAGATGAGTTGGCCATGAACCGACGCGTTTTCTGTATGAATTATCCCACGAATTGCATAAATATTATCAAACTGCGCTGCCTCGCAAAAGTGAATGATTTTCCTCTTCGCTAATTGAATCATTCAGGAAATTAGCAGAAAGAGCGGGAGAGGGGAGAGGGGAAATGAGGGGGAGGGGAAAAATTTGCATATACCCTCTGCGACCAAGTACGGACAGGCAGATTTGTTTAAAACACGACCCATAAAAGGGATAAAATTATTTAAATGATGATGCCACTACTTATACGACGTGACGAAAGAATTATTAAGGTTATGGATAACTGAGACTCAATATAACCCTAAGTAAACAGAATATTCAAGAATTACAAAAAATCAATTTATATATATATATATATATATATATATATATATATATATATATATATATATATATATCTTAGAAAACAGAATGTTCAAGAATTACACAAAATACAAATATCTATCTATCTATCTATCTATCTATCTATCTATCTATCTATATCATATATATATATATATATATATATATATATATATATATATATATATTTAATTGCCAGAGTGCAAGGCACTGCTAAAATACTTAAGACAATATGCAAAGCAAGCATCAATACATATTTACACAACAGCACTTTCATATCAAGAGCACGGAAGCGGGTCGGGGCAGATACAACGTCATGTTCGGTGCAAGAAAAAAAAAAAAAAAGAACAGGTATGCAAAGGAATGTACAGTCGCATACGCTCATACACAAAGTTCAAATTGAAGAGTAGTTCTGAGGGATTCATCTATAATGCAGCCCGTTTTTCTTACCAAATTCACATCAGAGAGAACCGGGAGATTTCAACGCATGTGTAGGTAACGAGTTTCACTTATTATACTTCAGGAGCAGGCGACAGTCCGAAGGGGCCGGACTAATGCGATTCCTTTGTCTCGGTAAGTATTTAAAATATACAGGCGGCTGAACAAGAATCATAACAGACTTTAATCAAATAATGACTCTTAAAGAATATTAATATCGTCTGCTTTATCGACAACATCAGGAAACTGGACGTTAGAATGTTACATAGAAGTGTATTAAAAAAATTTGTGTTTTTATATAATACCATTAAGATTAGCATACGTACGCAGATATTTCCTTATGCAGATCAGGCAGTATCATCATCATCGTGGTCCAGATATCCAATCGACTACAGAGTCGCAATAAAAACCGTCCTAAAGCATATGCGATGACATACCGAGGTACAGAAGACGATAAAGTCTATTACAAAGAGAATTCTCTGAGCGAGCAACGCCAGATGACGAAACATATAAAATACTCGTTGTAAATTGGGGGAAGTGGGGGGAGAATGAGAGAGGTAGAGAAAGGGGGAGGGGAGGGGACGGGAGAAAAAATCCCAATCATTAACCTAGCCACTAACTGTAAAATGAAAGTATACACAGAACGGACCTGTATCGGAGTAATACATCAGAGAATGCAAGGCGAACCTCTCATAAAAAAATGAAAAAAAAAAAAAAAATACACACACACACACTCACATTTCTTTTATTATCGATTCATTACCATAACCTCATTGCTTTCCAAGCATTAACCGCTCCAGTACAATGGGCTATTACATAGCTTGGCTGGAGTTAAGTGCTCTACTGCCAATGCATTTTAAGGTCTGATACGAACCGGCACTTTTTTTTTTCTTTTTTCCCTAATGTCTTTTGTTTTTATCCTCCACCCCACCCCAAATTGCAGACAAACTTTCACATTGATCTAAGTTCGCTGTTGAGAATTTTGAATCATCAATGTCAAAAAAATGGTTGGAATTCGCCGCTCTGAATGGAATTGTCTAAGAAATGCGTTAAAATTTATTTTTAAAAAAATTTGTCAGACATCTACTTGATTCAAGAAAATGGACAATCGAGCGGAAGAAACTTAAGAGGCGAATAATTATGAAAAGCGAAACACAAACAGCAACGCTCAAGGTGTACTGTAAGCAGCAAGCAGCGCCAACACTCCCCTCCCTTCCAGGTTAAGAAAATTCTGGGTCTAAAAGGATTCCAGCCTTTTCTAGGAAATTTGAGCGGAGAGGTACTTCCACTTTGAAGAACAAAATACCGGCCGGAAATAAGTTCGCTACAACACTGGCCTCCCCATCAATAAGAGCACTATTGGGTCTGGGCAATAAACAGGTAAGTGACCACTGATGAACACCATAAGCTGTTGGCATAGAAGCTCCCATAACTGTTACTGAAACTTAAACTTACCTAAGGAATCTGGTGGGAGCGGCAACAGATCACTATAACGATTCAAAACCCAATAAAGTATCATGGGCATGTTTCAAAAATGCCCCGATTTTCCCGTCAATATTATTTTGAAAAAATGCACTATGCATCTTAAGCATATAGCAGAAGTGTTCTGAAATATAAAGAGTAAGAATTACTGTCGGGTTTATTATCATTATTTTCATATTATTTAAAAAATGTATACCTGTACAAGTAAACACTTGCGTAGTTTAAGCAATGTCCTGATAGTTATAATTAGATGCAATGATAACTAAAAAATAAAACAAAGCAAAATTTTCTTGAAGCCAAAAATTATAAAAACTAAAAACTTGAAAAATACCGCGCAAATAGAAATTAGAGACGCCAGTAAAAAAAAACTAAAAGAAAAACATTTAAAAATGTGATTGAGTAAACGAAGGGAACCTAAAACAGATGACTGGGGAGAATATTGACACGTCAATAACAAAAAAAGGAGAAAGGGAAAAAAGGAGGCAACAAAAAATTGAAAAATGTAAATCCGAAAAAAAAAAAAAAAAAAAAAAAAAAAGCAGCACTACGTGACAGCAGCGAGGAAACGGCTATTAAGTCCGAACACACTCGAGTGCGTAACAGAATATAAGGAAAAATATAACGTGCATCGTCATTAAGACGTAATAAATGCATCGAGAGAGAACGTCGACGTCCTTCGGGGGACCCGCGGAGGACCAGGCATTTTTCCAGGTCTCACCAGCGTGGCAAAACCACGTTTGTGTTCAACAGTTAGCTGAGTAAACTGTTGTGCTGCTATTTCCTGTGTATCAATCTGAGGGGTTCGATGCCTCGAAATGCTTCACACACACGCACTAAATAAAAATAAAAAGCGACGTCGGTGGGAATCCCAAGCTGTGTCGTAATGGTCTTTGACGTAGCTTGGAGAGTTGTTGGCCGTTCAGCTAAGATGCTTACTTGAGTGCTGTAGACCTTGAGGAGTCCTTCTCAAGCACAACAGATTGTATCAGTAGAATAAACGGCGAAGACATAACTGTTTTCACCACTAAGTTCATATATTATATATATATATATATATATATATATATATATCTATATATATATATATATATATGTATATATACATATATACATATACGCATTCCGAATGACATTACGTTCATTGTAAAAATAATTTAAATAGAAGTGATATAATAGCATTTTGATCAACATTACGTTTATGGAAATAATACATTATGCACACTATTTACGCAGCTAATTCGTACAAATACAAACTCTGTATTCATTTGACCTGTGATTTTATTAGTGCCTTTAAAAGTGTTAAATCAAAAACAATACCAGTAATAAACGTTTACAAAATTGCTTCACGAAGTCTAGAAAATGAAAAAGTAAGGGTTACCACGAAATTAATGAATAAAAACAAAACCACAACACTAAGTACTCCTAGTAAAAAATAAAAATAAAAAATTCATGACGAAATCGACTAAAAACCAATTTGGTTTCGTAATTCCAGAATGCTTTTCGAAAATAATATAGAAATTACAGTGACGTTAATCATAATCAAAACATATCTACGATCTATAATAAACCAATATCAAATGTCAATAATAAAAAAGTTTTCATCGGTTAATCTCTCTTTATAAAATCAAAAGCAAACCGTAATGACGAAAAAAAACAAATAAATATTGCATTCGGCATCCATAAGCGAAGAGTGTAATAGCCCTCATATTCACTTCGCATTATTCATTAAGCTATCTATTTAGCCACTTCCACGCGACCCAATATGAAGCCGTTGTTTAACAGCGGAATGGAGCTTTCATTGAACTGACAGCAGAGGGGAGGGGGGGGCCGGTATTCAGTGTGGTCCCTCGTCCTGCAATAAAATTTTAAGGAGAAAGTATATAACTTTTTTTTTCTTTTTTTTTTGCTACTGCAATGGATTGCGTCATTTCGATAATATTTCCTCTTTTCCGTTGGTATTGCAATGGGTTGCATCATTTTGATTTTTTTTTTTTTTTGACATTGATAACTTTTATGCGGCGCGCAGCCGCAGAAACCGCAGCAGTTGGGCTCTCGACGTCATACCTCGGTCAGCACTGTTTTTGGAAACGTCATCGATCATTTGTGACGAAATCGCCCAAAAAAAGAAAAAGAAAAAAACTGACAAACTCATGATATACAGTACCCCTGAACATGAGGATATATGCGTACTTGGACCATCTCGTTATAAAGAATGTTTTGTACGTCAGATTCCCTTTTCCATGCAAAATACAAGGTGTCCATAAAGTCCCAGTACCATTCGGAGTAATA
The DNA here is from genome assembly GCF_015104395.2 of Macrobrachium nipponense. Classification (NCBI taxonomy): domain Eukaryota; kingdom Metazoa; phylum Arthropoda; class Malacostraca; order Decapoda; family Palaemonidae; genus Macrobrachium; species Macrobrachium nipponense. Next base: position 48,086,447 of record NC_087217.1, on the reverse strand, counting down.
AATACTTCTAATGGTAGTAGCACTTTATGGACACCCTGTATATTATACCTAATAGGAAGTCACCTTTCATCTTATTATAATGGTGTTTCCACTGCTCAGTATTCTAAACAAATAGAACCAGGAAAGACTGTTGGTTCTTAAGAGTTTAAAAAAGGAAAAAAATCTGTTTTTTCTTGAGATTTTAAAAGTTAATTTTTTTTATTAAGTAAAACAGTCATGGAGGAAAATAAATATACAAAGAAACATTACCGTCAATTTGAAAAAAAAATTCTTAGCAACGATGAAAAAGTACGTAAATCAGTCATTATTCTTCGCGTCCTTAAGACTCAAATTCAGCAAATATCATTGTTGTTTGTGCTTCGTCATTTTAGTTATTTGAACTTGGAAAGCAGCCGGTAATTAAATATTTTTCACATATTTTTCAGGTAATAAATTTATATATATAAAAAAAAAAACACTTAGGAAACGCTTCGGATCTTCCGTTCAAAAACTTCAGTAGCGCTTTGGATCTTCCGTTACCCGTATCATGGCCCCACTGTCAGTGTTAAAAAAAAAAAAAAAAAAAAAAAAGATAAATATGAATAAAGAAGAATATAGAAAAATACAGACAATGACGACCGCTCTGGGTGTGCACCTTCTACTAAAGTGGCTCTAATTACGTCGGGTAAAACAAATAAAAGAAAAATGGGCCTGCTCTTCTTAGGAAGCCGACTTGATCATACTTCCAATATCGCAGTAAACCTATTCGGACTAAAAAGCGCGGGTTCTTGCATAACCACCGGGATACGCGGGTGATCGCGATGATAGCGACGATGAGATAACACGTTCGTAACATCAAGGAGTAAAGTGATGATGATGATGATAATGATGATATACGCACCTGCAACAACGGTCTGAATGATAGGGATAATAAACAACAGCCATTCAGAAAAACGTTTCCGGAAGATGATGGTAATACTGATGACAAGATCCGCGGTTTCGACTTCGAAGAAAGACTGAGTGAAGGTGATAATACTGATGACGTCACTGGATTTCACGCGTTTCCATGTGAACGAAATACTTGTTTAAGAGACCGACCCTCTTAATTAAATAGTGATTTAGCCGTAAACCAAATCACATTTTTTATTCGAATGAAATTTGATGATGAAGTTAAGATGACAATGTCATTATTGGTATCTGCGGCGATGGTGTTGCTTTGTTGCTCTTGTTGCTATAGTCTAACAAACAACAACAATAATGCAACAACATTTGACAAGATTTTTTTAACATTTCCACGATATGCCCACAAAGGAAAATGTCCCTTAAAAGGTAGTCACTGAATCTAGATACGATCTAATTTACTTTTAAAACCTAATTCACTCTTTGTTACTTATCATTTCTCTTCCATATTGACTAAGGAAGAAAGGATATTACTCGGGCATTGGTCAACAAACTTCTAAAAAATAGAAAGAATATACTTCCCACATATAAACGGAAAGAACAGCACAAAGTAGAAGAAGCAAATGAAATATACTTGACACGAACACTTCACAGAATATTAACAAAAATAGAAAAACTGAATACTGTACATACTACATCAACAAATAACAACGTATTATTTTCATTTTAGCGAAAATGAAACAGACGAGCGCTGCGGAAATGACGTAAACACGTTTATGAATTTCAAAGCGTTTACTTTTGATGTAATATATATATATTATGATTCATAAATGTTACTGTTTGCGCAGACATGTAATTCATTTATTGAATTGATTCCACACATTTTATTATATTCATTTCGGTCTTTATTTCTTTTTTTAACCACTTTTTTCCTTTTTTTATGCCAAGTCAGCTAGCAATGAGGTACCTTAGATATTTTCGTTACAGTGGAAAGAATGAGCTTATGAGAAAAACAGTGCAAGTAAAAAAAAAAGTGGTATTATCAATAATAGCAGCGACACAATAAACATCAAACGTGTAGTCAATGGGCAAATTTAAACAGAAAAACAGCAGCGCAGGTCAACCCGAAAGCAAAGAGGTGATATTATCAACAGTAGCAACAACTACAAAGTAGTCAAGTCACAGGTCAATGGGTACATACAAAGATTTTAAAAAAGGAGCAAATGATCAGCACATCTCACGAAATCATAAACGTGGAGAAAAAGAAAAGTGTTCGGGGAAAGAACATTTCGTATTGTTTCAGCTGTCGGGGGAAAAAAAAAAGAAGCAAAATTGACGCGGACCATCAAACCAACCTTGTAAAATCATAAAAGTAGAGAAAAAGATTTTCGGGAAGAGTGAAAATTTATATGGATGTCGCCTGGAACCACACTAACCAAATTCTATATTACAATCTAACATCTGAATCCTTCCCCCATTTCTGTTCTATAAAGACAAATAGTTCCCACATCAGAGAGAAGAGAGAGAGAGAGAGAGAGAGAGAGAGAGAGAGAGAGAGAGAGAGAGCGATTACTTGAAAAAGGAAAAATCCTGACAAATATCAAACAAAAATTGTACAACAAACTTACGAGAGAGAGAGAGAGAGGAGAGAGAGAGAGAGAGAGAGAGAGAGAGAGATTTCTGAAAAAGGAAAAAATCCTGAAAAATATAAAACAACAATTGCACCCCAAACTTACGAGAGAGAGAGATTTCTGAAAAAGGAAAAATCCAGAAAGATATAAAACAATAATTGCACCACAAACTTACGAGAGAGAGAGAGAGAGAGAGAGAGAGAGAGAGAGAGAGAGAGAGAGAGAGAGATTATTTGAAAAGAAGAGATCCTCAAGAAACAAACCATAAATGTACCACAAAACATGAGAGAGAGAGAGAGAGAGAGAGAGAGAGAGAGAGAGAGAGAGAGAGAGAGAGATCTCCGTTGGAAAAGCATTCACGCGTCATCGCCTTTCCTCCTGCCTTTTGCTTACTACATACAGCAGCTGGCAAGCAAGAACACGGTTAGTTTTATCATCTGTAACTACGCGTCGTCAATCATCAGTTCGGCCTGTTCTCGGAACGGAATTCAACAAACAGCAGAGACATCGATGACCTCTTCTCTCTTCTCTCTCTCTCTCCTCTCTCTCTCTCTCTCTCTCTCTCTCTCTCTCTCTCTCTCTCTCTCTCTCGTGTACACACAGATACAGACGTATACACACGAGAGAGAGAGAGAGAGAGAGAGAGAGAGAGAGAGAGAGAGAGAGAGAGAGAGAGAGGGGGGTTACTGATTTCTCAGGAGTTTTTTAAAATTTCATTATAGTGTGTATGTGTATGGATGTATGTATGTATGTATATATATATATCTATATATATATATATATATATATATATATATATATATATCTATATATATAATATTAGATATATATATGTAGTGGGTAAATTATATATACAGATACGTATATACTGATACATATACACATATATATCCCCTTGCCCGGCCGCCCGTCCTTACGGAGTGAGGGATTGCACGGGCGTCCTGACAGGTGTAAGCTGACCAAAGTGCCCCGTGGGCGCAGGTGGGCGGTCTCGCGACCCTCTCATTACGCCCACTTTGCGGTTAGACCAAACGGACATTTTTCACTCGGTTGGACCAGACTTTTGGTATTCGTATTTTTTTTTTTTTTTTTTTTTTCTTTTTTTTTTTTTTTTTTTTTTTTTAAAGATTCCACGTTTCACAATCAGACGTCGGCACACCACACGTACCTCGTCTCAACTCTCGCGCTCTTTTTCCTGAACGTAGAATCTATCTGTTGTCGTACAACAACGGGCGCGCGAATTCTGCTTGTCAATATGAGTTCAATAATAGATACAAAGCTCTAGCTTAAGATAATCTTGCTTGAAGAACTGCGAACGAGATTTTTACGGTGGCTTTCAAAAACCAAGAACGTAGAAAAACGTTAAAAATACAGCTTACAAAACCATAAACTTGTTATTATTATTATTATTATTATTATTATTATTATTATTATTATTATTATTATTAGTATTATTGGAAGAAGACCCCTTTTTAAACAAATTCTGTTGAATAAAATGGCACAATTCAGCGAAATAATTTTATATGTTATCTTTTCTATTTTTCTTATTACTCGCTTTTCTGGGTCAGCGATACTTCGCAATAATTATTATAATTAGAACTACCATTATTATTATCATTATTATTATTATTATTATTATTATGATGGGCCAGGACAATAACACTTGAATTTAACTCATGTATATGCTGACAACAATGAAAAACATTATTAGAACCTATTCACAACATTCAGTCAAATGGGTCCTTTCCCACTGAAAACTATCAACATTAGTATAATTAACACGCGAATTCCGAACAACAATAAAAATCAATCACTTTAATCTAAAATTAAAAAAACACAAAGAAATAAGAATACATATCAAAAATGAAATCAAATGGACACTCCGATTACCCCACCCAGATGCCAGTCGAGAGAAGACTTCACAAGTGGAATCAGAGAGAGAGAGAGAGAGAGAGAGAGAGAGAGAGAGAGAGAGAGAGAGGTGTTCGCCTACCCCACTTACCTAATGGGTAAAAACCATACTTGCGGCCAGGAACGGGCGCTATCGCCGGCTTTAATGGCACAGCGAGCAAATCTGATCGGAGCGCCGTTCGCGAGATAACTTTGTGATGTGTCAATAACAGGTTGCGCCGGATATACTATGCAGGAGGTCAGTCGGTAGGCCGAAAGGGAAATAAAAGGCTGCGAGAATATCGCCGAAAAAATCTAGCACTAAAGAGGTGGTGAGAGCACACAAGGGCCGCTTTCATAATATACGCACACATATATAAAAATATATAATATATAACCATATATATATATATATATATATATATATATATATATATATATATATATATTGATATATATAATGTGTGTGTGTGTATGTGTGTGTAAATAAATTCTTCTGTTAAAACTGGATACGTCTCAAGAATAAAAGGGCCATTAAAACACTCTGGTGTAATGTGTTTAAAGTGTTTTAATGAGCCTTTTATACTTGACACATACACACACACATATATAGATGGAATTCCGTTGTAACAACATTTTTACAAGTCATATATATGTATGTGTGTGTATATATATATATATATATATATATATATATATATATATATATATATTCGACTACTATAATGAATACATACGTCCAATGTGTCTATATATATATATATATATATATATATATATATATTATATTATATACGCGTGTGTGGGTATGTCTAGGCATGCAATCCATAAAGAATCAGCTCTATAAAACATAAATCTAGTGTGGGTTGTACCGGATATAAATCAGAAAAAAAACTTTACTGAAAATAGAACACGTCACGAACTTGCGAGCAATATAAACACACATCCCACACACAGTAATCAAGGAAACACTAGTTAAAACTGCCTTTCACCCAGTGCAATACGTATCGGAAAATAACAAACATTAAGTACAATACGAGGCAAAAGATAATTAACGGTTAGAAAATTCCATTCGAGAAAAGAGTATGTGCACATACACATCCTGTGTTTAGTGTAACGAGCGCTCAGAGAGCCTGGTTTGAGTGAAGGAATGTGTGTGTGCATGTGAGTGTGTGTATATGTATATATTTATCATTTGGTTTCAAGTAACCGCCTTCAACTAGTATATGTATATATATACATATATATATGTATCTATATATAATATATATATATATATATATATATATCTATATATAATAATACACACACACAAGTTTACGTATAATTACCGCCTACCTCCTCGCCTGATACAAACAGTACAATAACTAAATGAAAAAATGAACTAGCATACAAAAACTCTTTACTTTCACTTTTCCAAATAATAATAATAATAATAATAATAATAATAATAATAATAATAATAATAACAATAATAATAATAATTATAATAATAATAACACTATCGATGTACGCAAGTGAGCAAAAAAAAGCAAGTCATAAAAAACCTACCCGAGATAAGAATTAAAACGGGGAGAGAGAGAGAGAGAGAGAGAAAGAAAAAGAGAGAGAGAGAGAGAGAGAGAGACAAATGGGTTTCCAAAGTGCGAAGATATCGAGCAAGCAAGCGAACATTGCAACTCATGCTTTCTAAGTGGTCAATGAAGGAAAGGATTACGGTTTTTTTTTTTTTTTTTTTTTTTTTTTTTTTTTTTTTTTTTTTTTTTTTTTTTTGCTGCATCTGCGGGGACGGCGAGACTTATGAGCGAGAGGGAAGAAGAAGAAGAAGAAGAAGAAGAAGAAGAAGAAGAAGAAGAAGAATGAGGCCCAAAACACGTCAAATCAATATTTCCATCACTTGAGATGGAGAATGGACGCTTATACGTTTTCTCTCTCTCTCTCTCTCTCTCTCTCTCTCTCTCTCTCTCTCTCTCTCTCTTAAATTTCGGCAGTAGCAGTACCACGTACTGCAACAGTTTTTATGGCCTTTTTCTTAAAGGTAATCATGATTAGCTATATGCCCGATCGAAAACCAGAAAACTGACCCGCTTATAATATGTCATCGACAGAGCTGAACTAATACTGAAATATATATCATCATATGATGTACGTTTCATTAACTTGTCAGTGATTTTCAACTTGTCTACGACTTTACTTATACACCTCAGATCCCTTATCACTCGTTTTGTAGATGTGACTGTCATAATTTTAGGTCCATAAATAGTCAGTGGACTATGATTCTATATACTATATATATATATATATATATATATATATATATATATATATTATATATATATATATATGTATATATATACACATATACTACATATATATATATATATAATATAGATATATATATTATATATATATATATATATATATATATATATATATATATAACACATTAATCATTAGGTTATTAAACATTACAACAAATACGATGACTTCTATAATAACAGGTGATACGAATATAAAAAGAACATAAGTATACAGTCATTCAAATCACCCGTATATAATTAAAATTCTGATGACGACGCTTCAAAGCCAACCGACAACGGCAACGCATCCATCCCACCCCCTCCCCCCCTTCCCGTTCCAATGACAAAAAAAAGCAAACAAACAAACAAATGCAGCTTCTAAAAACAGCAAAATAACTTAAGACCGACAACAACGGGAACCGAGAGAAAGAGAGAGAGAGAGAGAGAGAGAGAGAGAGAGAGAGAGTAAATCATCGCTCCCAAAATTACAGGCGCGAATCGTGTGACTGGAAAAATCGGCGAGCGACAATCAAGAAACTTTCTCCCTCCAAGGATGCCGAAGCATAGCCCTCATCTCCCGCCGGAGTCGCCAAGGATTAGCGAAAAGGACTTTACTTAATCTATCTTTCTTTCTTTCTTTCTTTCTTGCTTTCTTCTTCTTCTACTTGCGTGACGAATTTCGCCCGATTCAAGAATTTGCTGAGTTGTTTCAATTCGCTCGGAAATGATAGGCTTTGTTCAATGTAATGGAATATCATTACACGTTCGAACACCTCTTATGCTATATTCTCGGATTCCGGACGCACTGTTTTGCGCATGAAGACTACGTCTTTAGACAGACATATTTATATGTGTATAACTGTGTGCGGGAATGCATGTCAATAATAGACGTTATATAGCCCATATGCAGTATGTGTGTATATGTATTTATATGAGGATAAATATATATATTATATATCTATATATATATATATCTATATATCTATATATGGATTATATATGTATATATATATATATATATATATCTGGATAGTATATGTATATATAGGCTACATATGTTAAAGCTTTTAACAATGATATAAGAATCCAACTTATTATTAAATAGAGAAGCCCGCACGTGAACATGTTCCACATTCATTCATTTTCGAGTAAATATACGATTTGAGTTATACAAAATCTTTTAAAAAGAGACGGCAACAAATGCAGCAATAATAATAATAATAATAATAATAATAATAATAATAATAATAATAATAATAATAATAACTAGAGGATACAAACACCATCCCCCACCAACAGAAAGGCTGCAGAAGGAAGTGTAGGGGCACAAAAGACCAGCTCCTGATAGACAAAA
>NC_087217.1:48065893-48073393 GCF_015104395.2 Macrobrachium nipponense | reverse complement strand
AAGTCCCTCCGGGAATACCTCGAGATGAATCGCCCAAAATTAACGTCAATCAACGGCGTGGATCCCATTGCAGGATGACGCAAGACCACCTCTCTCTCTCTCTCTCTCTCTCTCTCTCTCTCTCTCTCTCTCTCTCTCTCTCTCTCTCATGACGAAGAAGGAGAAACTCTCTCAGACCACAATGTCCTAGAAAAAGGCGTGGATAAACATGACTGGCCTTTGAAGCTTTGATAGAACTTTTAGAACTACTTCTATTGACACTCGCAATTGATTCCAAAGGACTCGTTTTTCTAGGCTGCTAGCTCCAATGTCCCATGCCAAGGCATATGGTCATGGTGGCATCGCTGGCCACCAATCCACATACCGACCCTACGCAATGTCACTTGACTCCGCAGATCGAGAGGCCACCAGTGTAGCAAACATATCAGTACATTATTCTCATTAGTGGACACTTACCCAAATACGGACTAAGCCCAATAAACTTAGTAATAACAGCGGGTCTTCATACTGATCAGATAAGCATTATAAAAAATAACATGCTGATCAGATTTACATTATAAAAATAACTCATCTCAAAGGAAATTTCAAAAGATCATTCGCATGAATTTAAATGATCACCTTCAGGGATTGCAAGTTATAACTAAGAAAAAAAAATATATACCCCCAATGGCAGCTTTCAGCTGGTACTAGGAATTGACAAGAATGGCGAATCATAATTACTGATGCAGAAAAACTCCGAATAATAAACACTAGAGCAAATTCTAAACGACACTATTTACATAAATTCCGAATGACAAATGATGGTATAAGAGATGTCAATAAAAATTACAAGAAATAAAATGAAAACGTTATTTTTTTGGCGTCAATGCACTTAAATGTCAAAATCTGCTCTGGGAGAGGTGTATAACACTCAAACGGCGATCAGCTGATTTTCGCGTGACGCTAATTTTCTATGAAAAAAAAAAAAAAAATTATAAACAAGACTAAGAAAACACTACAGCTTCCGGCGAAGGATGACTAAACTAACACACCCCCCCCTCCCCCACCCGCAACGTTCTGTATGTGAGAGCTAACAGAAAAACATTATTACACTGATGAAGACGTAGGTGGCCGACATAACAGGTGTGGTAGTTTCCCCTTCATGACAAGTGCGTCGTCGCATCTGCTGGGGCCCACAGCGGTAATTGTGACTGTTTACATCGGCCCTTATCAGCAGCCTTGCTATTTCTCATCGTTTGGTTTGGGGGGGCTAGGTGGGGAGGGGGAGCGGTGATGCCAAGTAATGTTTACCTTAGCCTTAGGGAGATAGAATGATTATGATGTACCGTGGATTAAAAAAAGAATGTGAGAGAGAGAGAGAGAGAGAGAGACAGAGAGACAGGAGAGAGAGAGAGAGAGAGAGAGAGAGAGAGCTTGGGATTTAAATACATGACTGTATTATACACACACACTATATATATATATATATACTATATATATATATATATATATATATATATATATATCAATAGATATGTATATATATAGGATATATATATATCTATATATATATGATCTCTCTCTCTCTCTCTCTCTCTCTCTCTCTCGTCTGTCTCTCCTCTCTCTCTCTCTCCTCTCCTCTCTCTCTCTCTGCCTTGTCAGTAGTCCTTGCATTGAAAAAAAATTAACATAATTATCACGAGGATACCTGATCTCACACATGACTGGATTCATTAATATACAAGTGTATAAAGAATCATACAGATGCACGTACAATATATACATATATATATAATGATATATATATATATATATATATATATATATATATATATATATATATATATTGTATGTATGTATCAAACCTCAGCTTCGCCTTTATAATGTTACGGACACTTCTTGATCGACATTCGGAAACCCAAATAATTTCCATTCACAAAGCACTTTCTAAAATTAAATAACCTGCATGGCTGGTAAATAATGCGGCCGACACTTCATGCCCACAAAGAACACGAACACGACATCAGATTTGCCCCTACATGACCTGTACTGTGTGTACTATACAGTATAAACAGTGAGTACTGTACAGTAGTGCACAGTACATTCTATACTATATGGACTGTAAAGTACTGTAATCATTACGGAAGCCGTATATTATTCAGATTATGACGTTGAATCGTGCACCTGGCTGCTCGCACACTCTCTCTCTCTCTCTCTCTCTCTCTCTCTCTCTCAGTTTTTTACTAGACATGCCCAAATTTGTTTTTCGTCACGAGGGGAATTTACCCCTATAAGAAATCACTAATACTATAGCTGGTTCACTTAAGGTAGATTCTTGGACGAGCCATATGCTTACGAGACATTTGTTTGGCGACAGCTGAGTGGGTGGTACTGGGAGGTAGACAGCTCCCAGCCAATCAGCGGGCGCGAAACAAACGTCTCGTAGGCATAAGGCTCACCCTAAAATCTACATTAAGTGACCAGTATAGTAGTAATTTTTACTATTAAACAAAATTATCACTAAATAACAAAACAGTAGCCGCTCTTAACCGCTATAACACATTACTGCTTTTTTTTTTAACAGTAGCAGTTGCTACTACTCATTAAGACTTACATAAGGAAACCCTTTACAGAACAGAAAGGAGGTACTCCCAAGTCCTCAACTTCGGAAACGAAGCATCTCACAGCATCCCTTTCTCCTCCCTGACAGCAGCTATTCCACGGACTGCAACAGCATCCGTGCACAGTGCAACTCTCTCTCTCTCTCTCTCTCTCTCTCTCTCTCTCTCTCTCTCTCTCTCTCTCTCTCTCTCTCCACCACCACCAATCTCCGATAATTACCGCAACCACAATTTACAATGCCGTTACAATTAGTTATTTCGCCGCCTGCGTTGACCAAAGGTTTGGAAGGGACCCTTCCTTCCTTGCTGCTGCTGCTGCTGCTTTTGTGGTTTATTTGTGCTGCTAGTCTTGGGAAGGTTCCTTCTGCTGATTTTGTGTCTGTTGCTGCTGTTGCTGCCTTCTGATTTCAGTTGTGGCTACTGAGCATTCTGCTGCCTTTTATGTATATTCTTTAAATGTCACCTCCACTGCATTTTAAAAATATTTTTGCTACTGCTATATCTGCCGCTTTTTGTGAGCAATAACGTGAACTATTTCAGCCTAGGCAATCATATCATTCTTGCTATTGCTGCACCTACTACGTTTTCAGATACAAATGCTACTCTGCTGTTTCTACTGCTTTCATAGAGGTTATGTGTCGTCATACCTGTAATATTTTGTAAAAGTAAAAATCCTGCTGCTCTTGATAGATACTATTACTCCCAATCTTTTATTTCAGCACATTAACAACTGCCATGACTTCTGTTCGTTTCGGCTCTACTTCTGTTGTTACTTCTGTTATTACTAAACACTTCTACCTCTGTTATTGTGCTCATGTCTTAAATACTTCTACAGCGTTTTTCTATTACTAATTCAACTGTTCTCGCTTCTGCTGAAAAATGGGAGAAGACTCGCCTTCCCTGCTGGGACCGATGAGGTCATTCAGCGCTGAAATGGCAATTGACAGTAAAAGGTTTGACAGGTGAAACAGGAGGGAAACCACAAAGCAGTTGCACTATGAATCAAGTGTTAGGAGAGAGTGGAAGGTAAGACGAAGAAAGAGACCATGAAAGAAGGTACAGTAAAAGGAACGAAAGTGGTTGCAGCTAAGGGTCCGAAGGCACGCTTGCTGCACAGAACCTTAAGTAATGCCCACAGCGCACCGCATGAGGTCCACTGACGGCACTACCCACCCTACGGGCTTCCAGCTGGAGGTGACCAACCACCTTCGATTCCGGAATAAGCCAATTCGGCCTTTCCTTGTTTTTTTATTTATTTTTATTATAATCACCCGTAATTCCTCTCTATTCTTCCTTACTTCTCCCTCCCCCACAACAGGCCCCACCCCCCTTCCCCAGTACAGTTCGGAACGATTCATTTCCTATCTCAATGCTCATTAATTGCATCGAAGGCGATATTTCATGAGTGACGAAATTAACCTCTTCGGTTCTCTTAGGCTGGCTAGGCGAGGACAAATGATACAGGGTGTCCATAAAGTCCCAGTACCATCACAAGCAATAAATACTTGTAAGGGTACTGGGACTTTATGGACACCCTGTATAACCCGATCAATCAAAGATATTCAAAAGGTACACAAGGAAACATAAGAAGCACACCTTACCATGGACATGATAGCTCTGCAAACTGACTCGATAGTACATTTTAACACTTTTTCTTTTATTATTTTTTTTTACATAAATCATAATTGCTTACGCACCTCAATAACACAAGGATAACATAAGGAATATAAATACTATAACAACATTTCACACACAAGCATTGCACAACTGACTTGAGAGATGAAATTCTATGCATTGCTTTGGAATCTTTTATCATTCATTTTTTAATTATACTTTCTTACGCACCTCCATAACACAAACATTTCGTAAGGTATATAAATAGGACACAAATATAAAAAAAATAAAAAGAAGGAGTGGAACTTAAAGCAAAAATAGGGAGAGGATCGGAAAGAACTTAGAGAGAGAGAGAGAGAGAGAGTGGCGAATTCTGTAGGGAGGGGGGACGGAACTGGGGAAAGGATGAGGGGAGAGGAGCAAGGGAAGGGAGGAGGAGGCAGGAGGAGGAGGAGGAGGAGGAGGAGGAGGAACGGGAGGGATGTCAGCGCTACAATTATAAGGCATAAACCCATCATTTCTCGCTCCCGCTCAGGACAACCGATGATTTTTCTCCATAAATTACGAAAATTAGTGTGACTTAAGACTGGGTTCGTCTCGCGGGAAGTTTGTGGGATTTTTTTTTCCTTTTACTTTTTTATTCTCTCTCTCTCTCTCTCTCTCTCTCTCTCTCTCTCTCTCTCTGTCCATAAACCCCTCACCTCCCCCCTTTTTTTTGCACAAGATTTATAAAAAAGATTTTTAGAAAAACTATTGACGTCTCTTCATTTCTTAAGAGTATCAACCTTAAAGCGGTTCCATATTCTATCAGGTCATTATTCTGACGCGATTGGTTTGAGAGCCTCATTATGACCCATTAGCAAATGCAACACAAGAGCTAATGTTTGGGGGTATTTTGCATGGCAGAAGAAGTGTTAAAGCCACATGTGCTTCACTTCTTTTTCTCTTTTACCCGAGGTTGGGATCAAGTAGAGAACCTTGGAAAAAAAAGACAATATATATATTATATATATATATATATATATATATATATACCTAAGAATACATACATATACATACATATATATATACCTATATGTTATATATTTGTTATACATAAATCATATATGTTATAACATTACAGTATATCTTACTATACATATATAATAATATGTAACAAAGACTTTTTTTTTCCGTAGAGGGGTGGTGCCGTAAAGGATGAAGTTGCTAGCCCACGTCGCAAATTTTTTTTTTTTTTTTTGTTTTTTTTTTTTTTTTTTGTTATAACCAATGGATGCGACCACCGCAGCCTTATAATTATAAGATGCTTAATACGCTGCTCAGGGCAAGAGGGACACATATAATTCCAAGTCTACGATCTTTCACCCCGCCCCCACCCCCCGTGTTTTTAATCAGAGCCTTTGGCAGAATTTACAGGACCAAACATTATGCTTTCAATCAATCATCCTCGCGCAGCCATCGCTCTTGATTTTTAAGTCAGTTTTCCTTTAGCTATTTTTTTTTATTCTACAAAAATTGCCCAAATATATATAAAATATAATATATTATATATATATATATATATATATATATATATATATTATAAAAGTATATATATATGCGTTAGATATTCGTAACCTGTCAAAATCTTTCCGCCATCTTTCTTATCGCTTTCACTATATATATATATATATATATATATATATATATATATTATATATATATATATATATAATATATAGTAATATATATATATATATATATATATATATATATATAATTCCTTCTAAAGGTTTCCCATTTTTAACAATAATAATAATAATAATAATAATAATAATAATAATAATAATAATAATAATAATAATAATTTCATTGCGATACTGACAATTTTACAGGTACCAATAATAACAATATTTCGTTTTACAAAACTTCCTTCGAAAGGTTCCTTTCAATTTGAACGCAACTTCCTTCACAAACTTCAACATGCTTTCTGTTTTGTCAACTTATATACAACTTCATTTCAGTGGCTCCCAAACGCAAATGGTTGCAGCCAACTTAGTGCAAAACTTGCTTTAAAAGTCTCCCAAACACACATGTTTGCAGCTAACTTATTGCAAAACTTGTATTAAAAGTCTCCAAAACATGCATGTTTGCTGCTTACTCACTGCAAAGCTTGTTTAAATGTCTCCCAAACACACATGCTTGCAGCTAACGTACTGCAAAACTTGTTTTAAAGTCTCCCAAACACACATGCTTGCAGTTAACTTACTGTAAAACTTATTTTAAAAAGTCTTCCAAACACACATGATTGCAGCTAACTCACTTCAAAACTTGCTTTAAAAGTCTCCAAAACGTGCATGCTTGCAGCTAACTCCCTGCAAAATTTGCTTTAAAAGTCTCCCAAACACACATGCTTGCAACTAACTCACTCCAAACTTGCTTTAAAACTCTCCAAAACATGCATGCTTGCAACGAACTTGATCACTCAAAACACCCTTAAAATATCTTCCAATCACGCATGCTTGCCGTTAATATTTTAAGGCAAACCTTCCTTCAAATGCCTCCCAAACACATATGCATGCTTGCTGCTAACCTCTTCAAGCAAAATTTCCTTCTAAAATCTCCAATGGCGCGCTCTCAGCCAACCTGTTACACATGAAAAAAAAAATAAATAAGAAAAAAAATCAGAAGAACGGCCTCTGAAGCACATCAGCACATACCGACCATAACTTCTCCAGCCAAAAACGTTTTTATGCCAGTTTCAGATCGGCCACCGACCAGAAAACAACAAACACTCTTCGCGTGACGTGCGAACCTTTGTTATATGGAGAGATTTTTTCGCTCTGAGAGACGGTTTTTTTTTTTCACTCTATCTCTCTGTTTTACTCGATGTATGTCAAAGGAATTTTTTCTTATGCCTCTGACTCCGTTCAGATTTTATCCTGTCATACTCGAGGACTATATAAAAAATAATGAAACTAAATCAACTCCTCCTATAAATAAATAAAATATTTCGGAAAAGACCGACGACTTTTTTCCTACATCATTTAGCCGAGAGGCGTCGTAATTCGCTCTAAGTGAGGGGTGATACGATTCTGAATCACCGTCGCTCTCCTGTTATATCTGTCGGATCGGCGGCGGCAGTGATGGATTGCAATTATAAGAGATGAAACCGGAAGGTCGTCTGGAACTGCCGGACGAAAGGACGGGGAACATATCATACGAATAATGAAATGGGTCCGTGAGGGCTTTTTAATCCAGCGGTTCTTGACCTTTTTTCAGTGCACGCACCCCTTTCAAACCAGCA
>NC_087217.1:48053393-48060893 GCF_015104395.2 Macrobrachium nipponense | reverse complement strand
GAGAGAGAGAGAGAGAGAGAGAGAGAGAATAGCGTAACGACACTACCAGAGCCTTTTTAGAATTTAGTAGTTGAGAAGGGGTCAAAAAAAAAAAAAAAAAAAAAAAAAAAAAAAAAAAAAAAAAAAAAAAAAAAAACAAAAAAAAAAAAAAAAAAAAAAAAAAAAAAAAAAAAAAAAAAAAAAGTCTTCTGAGGGTGAGCCCGGCGGCAGCCATCAAAAGGCCACACGGTAGTCCCGGCAGCAAACAGCTGCGCGTGCTGCTTGCAAGAATGCAGGTTTTGCGCTGAAGGTGAAAGTTGCCTGAAATATTCGGATGAAATGTGGCGATTCCACACACGAGAGAGAGAGAGAGAGAGAGAGGTGGAGGGGGAGGTAACTCTCTCTCTCTCTCTCTCTCTCTCTCTCTCTCTCTCTCTCCTTTCTCTTTATAGACATCATTTAGCTACATCTAGTAAAAGTTAACTTTTAACATTCTGCTTCTCTTCCCACTTGGACACAATGAGAGAGGAGAGAGAGAGAGAGAGAGAGAGAGAGAGAGAGAGAGAGAGAGGTTACTCTCTCTAAAAGAAAGAGATATCTTTTATTCAGTTATATATATATATATATATCTACACTGAAAAGTAGATATGCATCGGTAAATTTTAAGCATCCTACTGATAGAGAGACAGAGACAGACAGACAGACACACACACACACACACACACACACACACACACACACACAGAGAGAGAGAGAGAGAGAGAGAGAGAGAGGGTTACTCTCTCTAGAAAGAGATATCTTTTACTGAGTTATATATCTATCTACAATGAAAAAGTAGACCTGCATCGGTAAATTTTAAGCATCCTACTTAGAGAGAGAGAAAACAGCCTTTCTCTCTCTCTCTCTCTCTCTCTCTCTCTCTCTCTCTCTCTCTCTCTTCAGTTTTATTACTTCATTTGCTTGTTTGCAACTGATGGCAGTCTGAGCCGGCCATCTGGCTGTGCCCAGGTGATTTGCATACCGGAATAAGAAATCAGGCTCCGAATTCTTATTCGAAAGACAAATGAAAACAAAAAGATACAAAAAAAAAAATGGGGATGTTAAAGCCCTTTGAGTCCCTAAAAGCATAACCTAAAAATAGAGTGAATAACAACGAAATGAAAAATAACAGAATTGGAAATAGAATAACTGACATCCAAATTTGATGTGACCCAGTTGAGAAATCTCAGGGTAATGGAGGAGAGAGAGAGAGAGAGAGAGAGAGAGAGAGAGAGAGAGAGAGAGAGAGAGAGAGAGGAAAAAGCCCCAAATCGAAAGGAGTCACTCACCAGGCCATAGGTCAGACGGACATCACGGGTCTCGGCCCAGTCCTCCTCCACCAGAATGACAAACATTATACCAGAAATCTCGATCAATTACCCGAAATCGAAGGTGAATGGTCCAGCATCGCCCCGGCTACCGGTTTGGGGATCGCATGCCAATTTAGCATATTTGTCAGTCAGCCGTGTGCCCCAAAGTCGACCCGAATTTTTTGTAGGCGTATATAAATATTTGATGGAGAGAGAGAGAGAGAGAGAGAGAGAGAGAGAGAGAGAGGAATCAACATCTACCCAAGAGTACTGTAGAAAGAGAGAGAGAGAGAGAGAGAGAGAGAGAGAGAGAGAGAGAGAGGATCACACACGTAAGCATAATCATAACAGTGACACCTGCCCACAGCACGACAAGATTAAAAGTTTTATTTTTCAAATATATTTTGTACAACCTCATACAAGTACATCTGCATTACACGGAAATTACTTGATTACTATATCCATTGCATTAGATATACCTGGAGCTCATAAAAACCAAGAAACAGCAATGTTTACGATACATATAACGATCTATCTGTAATTGAAACTACTGTAACGGTAACGGTAGTACGTAAATAAGCCATGGTAGTCGTTTCCCCTAATAAGACGTAATATAAATGTTGTATATAGGTATACCTCTGGACGCTGCGTCATCAGACCTTCGTATCCTATAGGAAAACCTTTCTCTCTATCGAGGGGAAAGTCTTAGCAGACATTCTCGTCCACAACAAAGACACGAGGCCTCTGGTAGTAAACTCCCCCTCTCCAGATAAACGAAAACAAATGGGTATCAGTAACTACTACCAGCAGTATTAGTAATAGTAATGGCTATAATTCATTCAAAATTTGCTGGTATTTAGGTAATATCAATCTCGGAATGCCCTCTTTACTTGAGCCGGCCTAAGTGAATGGGATTGGAAGGGATTAACGTATCCAGACCCAATTTCCAGGCGATGGAAACCTAACAGACACATTCGGCGCCTTCACTTGCTTCGCTGGAAGACTGGAATACGCGCCACGTCGATTTAAATGCAATGCGTGCAACGGGGGGTTTACGTATCTACAGAAAGTGCTATTTAAAGAACAATAGTCACTTACGACAATTTATGGAAGCGCAAATAAAAATTGATAATTAATATATGAATATGAGTTATGAAGTTACAGCGAGTTGAAAATCAATAGTAATTCATACAAATACAATCTTTATAGAATTGCTGACGTTGTTTATTTACAGACATTATTTACCACATAACTAGTTACAAACTTGGGAAAGAGTAAATTCGATGTGACAGATCAGAAGAGAATGAAAATATTTCTCGCCATGACGTGAGCAAAACTCAATATTTCATTGAGAAAAAAAATATATATATATAATTTTTTTTAACGTCATGGTCACGGTGATTGGCGTTTTCTCGCGCGCTGTAATCAAGACATTTTTACCACTATGGGCCCACAGTTAGAAGCCGACTGCCTTTCTCCAGTCGTTGTTGTTCTATACCTGTCTGCTGGCAATCGTCTCATAACTCACGCCTGCTGTTGTTCTAAACACACTGAATCTTACAATTTTAGTTTTCTATAACAGAAAACTTTTGAGATGGCTTTCTCGGTCTCCCGCACCTTTTCTGTCCACCCTCACATCTCAAAGACTTCTGAGGCTAGAGGGCTGCAAATTATTATGTTGATATACCCTCCAATCATTAAAATTACCAAAATGCAGCCCTCTAGCCTCAGTCGTTTTCATTTTATTTAAAGTTCCTCAGTCGTTTACTTTATTTAAAGTTGAAGTTAGTCTAATCATGTGTCTGGCCCCGAAACAACACAGGACACCAAGGCCCACTGAGAGTTCCATGCAGCATTATACACTATACAGAAAACTCAATTGCGCCGAAGAAACTTCGGCGCATTTTTGGGCGGTTGATTTAAATAAAAAATCAGTAAGGAATATAGTTGTAGGCTTATTTAATATGTACATATATATATATATATATATATATATATATATATATATTATATATATATATATATATATATAAAAGCTGAAGTAATTTCACGTCGAGAAATATGACATGGAACCAAGATTCCCAAAGCAGAGCCAAGACTCAGCCCTTCAATCAAGAGATATGAGAATGCAGGAGATGGTTTGCAAGCATGCTTTTAAAAAACCATACAGGAGACAGTCCGCAAGCATGCTTTTAAAAAAAATACAGATAGTTTTCAAGCATGCTTTAAACAAAACAAAAAAGTGAATGTAGGAGACTGTTAGCAAGCATGCTTTTAAAAAATGAATACAAGAGATGGTTTGCTAACATGCTTTAAAAAAATAGCGGACCAACCATTAAGAAAAATTTCGTCAGCAAAAGGAATGGGCTGCACTCGTGTGTGTGCAAGCACACGAACATTAGAATGTCGCTCAATATAAACATTTTTAATCGTTAATGATTTTTTTGGTGGGGGCGGCGGGGTCGGTAAGACTTCTGTCCAGAAAATTCTTCACACAAATCTAATAATAATAACAAAAGCTCTGATCCACTAAATTATATAACTTCACACAACAATTCACGAGTGTCCGTAATAGCGTCTCGCTCAAAGCAAAATTGAAAGAAGCTCTGGAAGAGCAAGTAATCGCGTGAAATTATATCACGCGAGAAGAGGCCGCGAATAAAAAGGGAAGACAAGAGTGAGAAAGCTTTCACCTCCATTCGCGCTTTTGTTTTATTATTCTCCTGCCTCCGTTATGGGGTAAATACAGCGAATCATTTGATTCAATTACGGAAAAGTAATACCGCTACAGTCTTGCTTCCTCTTACGTTTCTCTCCTTTCAAACAGTGAAGAACAAAACGAGAGATACGCAAAAAAGAAATCCTTAAGTACTTACCGTGGTCCTCTTGTTGTTTTTTTCACGAGAATGTCCTGAAAGAAATGAAAAAAAAAACAAGAAATCAGCATGGGTAATTAGTCACGTATAGAATCTACTGCAATACAGTATACAATTAACACAACTGAAGTACAAAAGCATTTATCGCTTCCTCATAATAAATTACACACATACACACACACACACACACACACACACACACACACACACACATACATATATATATACATATAATATATATATGTTATATATATATATATACATATATATTATATATACATAATTATATATATATATATATTATAAATATATATATATAATATATAGTATATATATATATATATATTTATATATATATATATCATATATATATATTATATTATATGTTATTTATATATACATATATATATATATATATATTATAATGTCTATATATATATAATTATAATATATATATATTATATATAACATATATACATATATATATATATATATATATATTATATGTAAATATATATATAAATATATAGGCATATTATATATACATATATTATATATATATATATATATATATATAAATATATATATATATATATATAATTATGTATAGTATATATATATATATTATACCATATATATATACATGTAAATATAAATAAATATATATACATATATATATGTGTGCGTGCTATTGTGGCCATGTTGTGTACCTAGATACATCATGATAACATAGAGATACACAGTATTTCTTCAAAGGGAAATTAATTTGAGATCACTGCCGGTAGAGGGAGGAGACGAAGCGCCTGTCCGCGTAAATGATTCATTATAATGCATAGAAAATGATTTATCATAATGCACAATAATCTCTCCCACCCACGTGACAGAGCTTCGTATAATCCGCAACAAGCATTCATTAATCAGTTATGCATATCATAATCATAATCGACAACCATCATACAATTAGTAACCTGATCATGACAAACTGTATTCCGCATCAGCAGAGAGAGAGAGAGAGAGAGAGGAGAGAGAGAGAGAGAGAGAGAGAGAGAGAGAGAGAGACCCAACGCATTTAGGTCGGCATTACGATAGGTTGAATGATAGACCGCTGAATCTCTTAATTATAATTTTACAAACGTTTTTGTTGAACATTTATCACCTGTAAATGATTTAATTAACATTTTTCACCTTTAAAATCTTTACCCTGGCATGTCCTTCTTATATCCTTTCTGCATTTCCGTCGCCTTTTCACATCCGATGTGATTTTGTACACAAACAATATAGGGCCTAGCATTTGGCCCTAAGGGGTGACATGAATTTCTTGGCAACCAGCTGACTCCGCTGCCGACGACAAGGTGCACTAGCGTTTCTGCAGTAGGTACTGGTTTAACCGCTAAATCTTCATGTCATTATAAAACAGTCTTTTTCTACAGCTACCTCAACCATCTCATCCTCTGGTACCGTGACTCTCAACTCACGCCACTCAATTTGAGTGAGGACTAAGTTACTAAAAAAAAAAAAAATGCCACTCCCTGCGCTCACACTCTTGCTGAATCTGACTGTAATATGCCTTGTCATGCTCATTAGCCATCTGAGGAAGCAGGTTCATCAGTCACTCATGGCCTTGCCTGATGACACTGTTATGCTAGGAATTGCCGTCCGTTCTGGTGAATTTGAAAAGTCATCCATGTCATCATAAGAAAATGCTTACTTAATTTACAAATTTGGTTGTTAACGGATACCCCTTCTGCTTTCTTTGCCATTTCTAACAGTTTTTCAACGATAGCGTTTCCCACAAACATCTTTCAGTGATCTTCTCCATTCCATCTCTTCTATTCACATTTCTGTAACTTTATCAGCCCCAAGACCACTATTCCACTAGCCGTACAAGCACAAGTCACTGATCTGTCACTATCGTCACACACCAATACAGAGAGAGAGAGAGAGAGAGAGAGAGAGAGAGAGAGAGAGAGAGAAGGAAGAAGAAGAAGAAGAAGAAGAGAGAGAGAGAGAGAGAGAGAGAGAGAGAGAGAGAGAGAGAGAGAGGATGTTGCATCTCCGATACGCCCCTTGAGTTACATTTCCTGCAGAATCAGCACTACAATTCGACATGCTTCGGACGAATAAGGATCTATGAAAAGCCCCAAGATGTTACGGATGTCAGATCGAACCCATCCTCCTACGCCAACGAGACTCCCCCACCCCCCACCCCCACCCAGCCCCTAAAACAGAGAGAGAGAGAGAGAGAGAGAGAGAGAGAGAGAGAGAGAGTCTATTCCTTCAAGAACTTCAAGAAATAAGAAATAGTTGTGAATTTGGCTCCTTTTTATCCCTCATTTAAAATAGGACTACGTTTAGTACATACAGCAAGATCTCGGTTACGTGAAAGTTGTAGCTAACAAGCAGAGAGAGAGAGAGAGAGAGAGAGAGAGAGAGAGAGAGAGAGAGAGAGAGAGAGAGAGAGAGTCTTCAAGAATAGTTTTTCAAGAATAGTTTTTTCATCATACCTTCATATTCTACTTTTATCAGACAACAAAACCGTGAAACGCAGTCGAAGGAACAACGAGAAATACCAACGAAGAGAAACACAAACATAGACATAAACAAAAACAAAAACACACCCGGACGAGACACGTAGAAACACAGACACAAGACGTAAGGCAAAACTTTCACTCCTGAACCCTGAACGCAGACCAACAACACCAACACCTACATCATCATCATCATCAAGATCACCATCATTAGGCAGTTGCAGAGGAGAATGGAATAAAGGGGACTGGAAGGAGATAGGGAAGGTGGTTGATGGAGGAAGAGAGAAGAAAAAGAAGAGCCATCTTCATATCATTGTTATCATCAGGCAGGCAGTTGCAGAGGAGAATGGAATAAAGGGGGAGGGGGGACTGACTGGAAGCAGATAGTGAAGCGGGTTGATGGAGGAAAAGAAGAGAAGAAAAAGAAGAGCTATCATCATATCATTATCATCATCATCATCATCATTATTGGTATCATCAGGCAGGCAGTTGCAGAGGAGAATAGAATAAAGGAGGAGGGGCGGATGGACTGGAAGGAGATAGGGAAGGGGGTTGATGGAGGAGGAGAGGAGAAGAAAAAGAAGAGCTATCATCATATCATGATCATCATCATCATCATCATTGTTATTATTATTAGGCAGTTGCAGAGAATGGAATAAAGGGGGAGGAGGGGGACTGGAAGGAGATAGGGAAGAAGGGGGAATGGAGAGAGAGAGAGAGAGAGAGAAGAGCTATCATCATATCATTATCATCATCATCATCATCATC
>NC_087217.1:48043393-48048393 GCF_015104395.2 Macrobrachium nipponense | reverse complement strand
TCTTCAAAAGTAGTATAGTACTTACACCTCACTACACTACTTATAAGACTTTCTCCAACATTATAGAAAGCAAACCTCGCTTGGTTACCCATCAAGGTTGCAGAGAGAGAGAGAGAGAGAGAGAGAGAGAGAGAGAGAGAGAGAGAGAGAGAGAGAGAGAAACGGCCAATTTATTCACAACCCAGATATCTCTCGCCCTACCCCTAAGGAAGGAAGAGAACCTGTGAAATACACGAGAATCACTTCGTAACCCTTGGAGAGGCCACCACATCAGGATGCTTGTGGGCGATGTCGTAACTCGTCCTATTCGGACTGACACTAGTCTCGGACTGTGGGTCTTGGGACGGTGGGAGTTGCTGTTGTTGGCCCTGCCTGCTTATTCACCAGAAACACGTAGGCTTAACGAGCAGAACCGGGTCGTTTATAATAAGGTTGATTGGCCATGACCGGCAGTTAACTACAGACTCTTAGTTAAAGCCTTAGTCCTTAAAGACAATGGCTAAGGTGCTAAACCCATTTCATTATGCCCGGACTGCCGAGTGGATCCATCTGTGTGTGTATGTATGTATGTATGCATGTATACATATTTATATATATATATATATATATATACGAAGAGAGAGAGAGATAATATATGTATACAAACTTGAGAGAGAGACAATGTATGTATACATAACTTTGTATGTGTTTATATATATATTATATATATATATATATATATATGGTATATTGAGAGAGTAGAGAGAGAGAGAGAGAGAGAGAGAGAGAGTAGAGAGAGAGAGAGAGAGAGCGTATTTAAATTTGCAACGAAAAAGCACAAATAAAGGCTGACCACAGATTAAAAAAAAAATTAACTGAATTTCAAGATACCTTCAGTATGCATTATTACCGTCTAAATTTAAACGTAACATTTTCATCCTTTCATTGTGAAGCATACAATGTATAATGACTTCGCAGCCATATCACAGCCTTGATATTAATATATTAATATATATATAAATGATCATCGCCAGTTCGAGACGAGCAAAAAATATATATATAATATATTAACCTTTTAAAAAAAATACTTACAGAAGCTAAGAGGGTACAACGTTGAAACGCATCAGCATCCAGACGAGAGAGAGAGAGAGAGAGAGAGAGAGAGAGAGAGAGAGAGAGAGAGAGCATCATAAATAAGACGATAATCGTCTCAGATAATGCGCTTTATGCAATTTGTCGTTCTAAGATCACACACCCCCCCCCCCTTTCCTTCCTTCTCTCTCTCTCTCTCTCTCTCTCTCTCTCTCTCTCTCTCTCTCTCCTGACGGAGGCGGTCTCACGCTTAAACCACCGACGCCACCATGTGATCACAGTCGAGAGCCACCGCCAGAACAGTTAAAAGGAAAATATGGCGCGTACGTGGTATATTGGCTGGATCTGCTAACCAAAAAATTTTCCTTGCGGTTCCATGCGCCCGCGATAAATTTTTCACATAATTACAGAGGATGTTGGGAACCAGGAAAAACCAAATAAAAAAAGAGAGGGAAAAAAAGAGGCAGTGATAAAAGCAACAGAAACAAGGACCAGAGCTTCCGCCTTTCAGAAATAGTGGTGGTGATGATGATAGCCAAAAGGAGGCTTTCTCTCCTCTGGGTTTCTGCTTCCGCTTCTGCTGATTCTAAATGTCTACTGCTTATCTACTGGTAAGTACGCGTAGGTCTGCTTATCTACTCGTAAGTAGGTCTGCTTACCTGCTCCGCTACTAGATTTGTCTGCTTATCTCCTGTGCTACTAGAAATGTCAGCTTCCCTGCTGTGCTAAGCTCGTTCTAAGATTGTCTTTTCAAACGCCATTTTGCTCATTCTTTGTGATCGTGTCTTGCTTATCTGTCCTTCTGCTGAATTTAAGCCAGTTTTTCAACTTCCCACTCTTTCTGCTGGTTTTGAGCCACAGCTGACTCTGAGCCAGTTTTTCAACTTTTCACTCATTCTGCTGGTTTTAAACAACTACTGACTTTGAGTCAGTTTTTCAGCTTCTCTCTCTTTCTACTGATTTTAAACTGCTGACTCTAAGCCAGTTTTTAAGCTGTTCTCTCTTTCTTCTGGTTTTAAACTGCTGACCCTCTGCCAGTCTCACATTCTGCTCATTTTAAACAACTGCTGACTCTGAGGCAGCTTTTCAGCTTCTCTCTCTTTCTGCTGATTTTAAACTGCTGACTCTGCCAGTTTTTAGCTTTTCTCTTATTTTTCTTATTTTATTAAACTGCTGGTTCAAAGCCAGTTTTTCAGCTCTCTCTCATTCTGCTCATTATAAGTGCGTTCATTATAGTGCTGAATCTAAGCATGTGCCTCAAGGTCCTTCTCCTGATCCTAACAGACTATTTCTATTTACCTAACTTTCTTTCCCTAAACATTAAAGTCTCCCGATAAACACCACACTCATAGCAGGTCGCTTTTTCATTTCTATTTCCCAAAGGCTCAACGTCGACACAGATTCTATTTCCAGGAGGCGTTAAAAAAAATTCTTCGTTCCATTTTATTTAAAAGACACTCAACGAAATTTCCATTTTGTTTCAACCGCACGTCCTGTCATTATTGGAGAAAGGCTTCAAGGAAAGGATCCCTAAGGTTCGAAAATATTATATATACACACACACACACACACACACACACACACACTCAGTAAAGTCTGTGCGTACCTGCGTGACATTTGCGAATTCCAAACTTTGAATCTAATGCTTAGACTCTGAACATTACTATCTCTCTCTCTCTCTCTCTCCTCATCGTTACCTGACACTTAAACTGTTTACCTGAATTCAAGAAGTTAATATTGTCAAAAACCTCCCATTGGGAAAACACACTACTGTCTCTTCTCCTTTCAATAACTCAAATAAAAATGACGACATTATGGAATTTTGTGCGTGTATGTGACAGAGAGAGAGAGAGAGAGAGAGAGAGAGAGAGAGAGAGAGAGAGAGAGAGAGGGAAAAGGGGAGGGGGAGGGGCGGTTAAAAGAACAACAAGAAGCCACCACGTTCAGTTAGTCCCGACAAAAGGAAGACGCTTTCGCAACGGAAGCATTTTGGGGAAACCCACAATCATTCGGAATTGCGTTTGCAGTTCGGGATCGATAAGAAGGAAGAGCTTTTATTTCCGTTAAGGATGTATTTATGGATCGTTTCGCGGCGACAGAAAATGCGCAACAACAAAGGAATCGGCGAAATACTAATATTGTTGCTGGCACTCAAAACGTGTTACGTATATTATGTCAGAAGCAAAGGTTTCGGACACGTGTCGTTATTGGTAAGTAAGAAGGATGCTATAAACACTGTGCATATAATTAGCTACTACGTGTTTGCTAAAACACGCAGACTTCCTTGCACGTTTATTGTACCAGCGAGCATTATCGTTTGAGCTGAGCATTAAAAAAAAGGACTTTATGTACTCGTATTTGTGTCGTGTAACAAGAACATTCATATTGCTTCTGTGTATATATATATATATATATATATATATATATATATATATATATATATTATATATTATATATATGTGTGTGTGTATATATATACATATATATATATATATATATATATATATACTTACATATCTTCACCAAATCTCTATACAAGATCAAACCATCTCATGATTTGAATTTCATTTCAACATCGCCAACAAGCTTACCTTTAAACATATTATATATGAGTCAACCATTTTAGTTATTCGACCATCCATGCTAACTATCATCCACATCTTTCTAAGACTTACCGATGACTTCACGAGTGTAATTTCTATTCACTGTCATCAGTCAACAATAGATCATTTTCACACATTAGCCATTCCGCCGTCTATTCAAGATAACTTCTGTTGCCCGAGAAATATCTTGGATGTTCTCCGTCCTTCTGACTCCTGTCATGATTTCATTCATTTTATATTTGAAAGCCAGATTTCACTTTAAAATCGCACCGTAGATGTAGCACTATCTTCTCTAAGTGCTATATGTTTAGCGTAAACTCGTTACCCTCTCGTTTACACATTTTTACGCAAGATTCAATTTTAAGCATCCACGCCATCTTGTCAAATACGATAAACATAAAAAAGAATAAATTAAAATTTCCATTTTCCTCTTTATATCAAATCCAATGCCTTATCCAGATACACATTACAAGGTTACGCCTTTCCCTTCATACTTTCAAAATACATCCCCCAACTGTTTAGGAACAAGCACTTGACCCACGAACTTTCCTCTTGACGCACATAGACGCAAGCACACTGCCAATACTCCTCAAGAACGCGTTGTTTACGCCTCTTCGACAAAAATGATTATCAGCCCCATACAAAACGTCACACAAAAGGCTTCCAGCTTTTCAAGATATTTTTAATATCTCGTTTAAAAGTACCAGAAATTTCCGAATCATTATTCAATTCGTAAGTACCTACTCTACCGAGCGCGATAACTTATTCAACGGTTACTTAAGCTCGGTAACCTAATATGTTCTTCTCTCCAATATCATTTAATCACTTATATTGGTCGAAGAGTATCTTAATTTTTTATGTTGATATGAGACTTTATTTTGCATAAAGTACAGTAATATATATATATATATATATATATATATATATATATATATATATATATATATATATATATTATTATATATACATATGTATGAATGTATGTATGTATGTGTATGTATATATATATATATATATATATATATATATATATATATATATATATATATATATATTATATACACTTATATACTTAAGTACAGTACATTACCCGAACATGCCATCTTCACCCGTTAAAAAGAGAGAGAGAGAGAGAGAGAGAGAGAGAGACCAAAAATATGCGGAAAAAATTGATGGGAAAAAATATATAATATACATATGAAAAAAAAGAGAAAAAGTAGAGAAGAAGAAGAGAAAAAGAGAGAAAAGGTGGAGGAGACGTGACATCCTATCGCTTGATTCATTTCTGCTCCACATTTTTGGTGAAAAGGGAGCCCCGGCTCATCC
>NC_087217.1:48028393-48038393 GCF_015104395.2 Macrobrachium nipponense | reverse complement strand
CTAACGCTTTTGTTTTCTTTTCATCTCCTCCACAGGCGTTTCGGGACGAAGTGTTCGGGTTGCCTGCAGGGCATCTCGCCCCAGGACCTGGTGAGGAAGGCCCGCGACCGCGTCTTCCACCTCAAGTGCTTCACCTGCTGCGTCTGCCGGAAGCAGCTCTCCACCGGCGAGGAACTGTACGTCCTCGAGGAGAACAAATTCATATGTAAACAGGATTACATGAACGGCAAAGCAATATCAGGTATGTCCCCTGACGACATAGTAAGATGGATTATTTTTTTAAGAAAAAATGGGAAATATACAAGTACCTTTTTGGGAATAGTACGATGTATCTTTTTTTTTTTTCTTGAAAGAAAGAACGGAAGATATTAATAAGTACCTTTTTGGGAATAGTAAGATGTATCTTTTTTTTTTTCTTGAAAGAAAGAACGGAAGATATTAATAAGTACCTTTTTGGGAATAGTAAGATGCATCTTTTCTTCTTGAAAGAAAGAATGGAAAATATTAATAAGTGCATTTTTGGGAATGAAAAAGGTGTTTCTTTTTTTTAAGAAAGAATGGAAAATATTAATAAGTACCTTTTTGGGGATAGAGAAAGTTTTTATTTTTCTAAACAAAAAATTAAAACACTAATACAAGACGTTCCCCAGGCCAAAAGTTGTCCCCTTAAATAAACTGGCCCCCCTCCCCCACCAACCAAAAAATAAAATGAGAAATGACTAAGAATATTCCTATGCAAATTCAAAAAATAATAATAAACTGAGACATGACTAAGAATATACTGTACTAAGCAAATTTTTACAAAAATTAACTAAGACATGACTAAGAATATATTGTC
Organism: Macrobrachium nipponense; assembly: GCF_015104395.2. Taxonomy (NCBI): domain Eukaryota; kingdom Metazoa; phylum Arthropoda; class Malacostraca; order Decapoda; family Palaemonidae; genus Macrobrachium; species Macrobrachium nipponense. Next base: position 48,037,555 of record NC_087217.1, on the reverse strand, counting down.
CTAATAAATTTTTTAACTAGTAATATGTACTATTTTTTTTCCAAGTAAAAACTAAGAAACTCATACAAGAAGTTCCCTCAGACGAAACTTGTACCCTAAAACTGGGAATCTGTTGTCTAAAACATCCCGTCCCCTCCCCCCACCCCCCCAAAAAAAACCTAAAGCATAACTAAGAATACATTATCTTAAGATAAAAAAAAATTATAGTAAACTGAACCACGACAACAAACCGCTCCCCAATCCAAGGGATATATTCATTCCCCTCGGAAAAAACCTACGCTCTAGTAAAAAATAAAGAGAAAAAACGAGACTATATTAGGTACAATTATTCAGTAACATTTTACTATTATAACTTTTACAACACTGAATGAGATCTAGTCATATAATGTAGTAATCTTGTGGCTTTGGACTTAGAAGAGGAATATTCTGGCCTTTGCAAAACAAACAAAAATAATAAGAAGGCGCTCTCGTTGCGACACCAGAATAGGCGACAACACAAATCAGTCACCAGTCTATAAAAACCTTTTAAGGTGTTGAACTTCTTATTGGTTAAAACGGAGAGTTTGTAAAATTGCAATGTATTGCAAAATATTGCCAATTCCTTGGCAATATGGAGAACACCTACACTCGAGGATGACGCGATTATACAGAGAAGCGCATATATATATATATATATATATATATATATATATATATATATATATATACATATATATATACATATATATATATATATATATATATATATATTAGATGTGTGTATAGTTTATATTTTATATATATATATCTCTCTCTAAATATATATGTATATATATATATATATATAATATATATATATATATATATATCTATACTTATATATATATATATATATATATATATATATTTTAGAGAGATATTATATATATATATAACTATACACACATCTAATATATATACTATATATATATTATATATATAGATATATATATATATATATATATATTTTAGAGAGAGAGATATTATAAAACTATACACACATATATGTATATATATATATATATATATATATATATATATATATATATATATCATATATATATATATATCATATATGTGTGTATAGTTTATATATATATCTCTCTCTCTAAATATATATATATATATATATATATATATATATATTTATATTATATATATATACATATATATATATATATATACATATATGTGTTATATTTATATATATCTCTCTCTCTAAATATATATATATAATATATATATATACATATGTGTGTGTATACATACATATACATATAAACATATACAATATATAAAATATCCATCCGCAACCATACGACAGCGAGAGCAACAACACCATAAGAGCCTTACAATGGTCTGTAAATGGAAATGGAACAGCGGCCGGTCGCCATGAGCGACGAGATTGCTACATTTGACATCTCCCCGCCTGAGCCGATTTGCCATATGGTGCAGCGGAGTCTGCAACGCCGCCGCCCCCCCCCCCCCCCCCCCCACCCCCCCGATAACGAGCAAGCGACAGAGCGATACCGTTTTTGAGCGTATTTAAATGTACTATATAATATTGAAAGTAAATGATACTGAAAATATATAGTATAATACACTATTCGAAGACGGTAGAGAATAGGTGCGTTCGGACTTTGTACGGATGTTGCGCGCGCGCGGCGCGTAAAAGCGTCTTTTCGAGCAATGCAAGAGTAGAGGGTGCATAAGCGCATGCGTGCAAGTTACTGGTTCAAAGCAGAATAGATCGCAAGAGGAAAAACAAATTATAAGGCATGACATAGTAATAGGAGTGTCAGTGTCACCAAACATATTCATTACGATCTTCATCAGTCTCTCTCTCTCTCTCTCTCTCTCTCTCTCTCTCTCTCTCTCTCTCTCTCTCTCTCTCTCTCTCTCTTACTACGGTTAGATAAGCATAGAATTCGACCTAGCTACCTTCTTAAAAGACATTGCTTATCTTCCTAAGAAAATTATAACTAGATGGAAATACTTTCACTAAGATAACACACATGAGAAAGAGAGAGAGAGAGAGAGAGAGAGACTTTCACAAAGAAAACACATACATGGAAGAACCTCACCAACAGAGAGAGAGAGAGAGAGAGAGAGAGAGAGAGAGAATGCTGAGACTTACGCACTGTACATTCAGGAATGAAACAACATAATACAACGTAATGATAAACAGGTTTCCATCACGCAATGGAATAATAGGGTACTACGTGTAACAAAAGAGAAATCGTCCATTAAAAAAGGGCATAAGTTTCATACAAGAAAATGTATGCGCTGTACCAGAAGCATCTCTTGGTAAGGAATGCGGGATTTTCGCTCGCCTAAAAATCCGGTTAATAAAATCTTAAAAAAAAAAACGTACCCGTATTTTCTTCTATAAATTCAGGCGTGGTGCTCACAGTTATTCATTGAAAAACAATAAAACTATACTTTATCGTCAAGTGCAAGATGTAAGCCCAACCCTAAGCAAAAAAAAAAATTATTAATAAAAAAAAAAAAAGGCAAGAAGTAAACCCCACATACAGAACAACACACCCACAAAATTAACGATAAAAAGATGGGAAAAATATCTAGAAATGCAAATTATATTAATTAATACATGAAAACCCTTTTATTTTAACGACAAGAAGTATAACAAGTATTAACAACGACACAGATCAGACGCCGATATCGGAGGAACAAAACAAAGTGCTTTTCGGTCTACTTAAAATACAAGCATCAAATTTGCATTATTAGAAATCGGACATATAATTTTCACCGCTGTCAGGGATCTGACGACATCATCCAAAATCTATTTAAGAAAAACAATAGGCGGATGACTAAAACTGATATATTTTTCTTCATGTCTTCCACGACATGGTAAAAAGAAGAAAAAAATGACTAAAACGGATATATTTTTCTTCATGTCTTCCACGACATGGTAAAAAGAAGAAAAAAAACCTTTGTAGAGAAGTCAGAAGGCACACCTGGTTTCAGTGAACAAAAAATAAATAGAAATAAATAAATAAATAAACAACATGGCATAGGAATATTTAGCTATAACACGCGATGGAGTTTCAAATTTCAGTACCTGAGAGAGAGAGAGAGAGAGAGAGAGAGAGAGAGAGAGAGAGAGAGAGAGAGAGAGAGAGAGACTTATACCCTTTGTTATGTGAATTGGTCTAATATGTATATAAATAATAATGCATGAAAATACGAGCTAAATAAGCAATGAGTCTTGAAAAGGAAAAATATTTTTGTTTAATCGGGAAAACGGGAAATGATAAACATAATCAAGGAAAGGAGAAAATCTGAAAATAAGACTACAGCTTCTAACGTGTCCACAATACAGGAGGTCAGTGAAAGATATGACAAAGCTTTTATATCAATGACCTAGAGGAAGATTCTAGCAACACGAAGGCTAAGCTCTGTGTTCCTATAGGGTACACTGTACTCCTATAATTCCGTCTACACGCATTTACATTTTTTTTTTTATTGGATTCTGTTTCCTCGTGCATATTTCTATTAAATATGTTTAAATTTCCAGTGTACGCTACCGATGATTCTCTCAATAATTCTATGAAATGTGTAATTTAATATAATTACGTATATAATTAATTATATATATACAAATACACACACACACACACACACACACACACACACACACACACACACATATATATATATATATATATATATATATATATATATATATATATATATTACACATATATATATACATACTATATATATACATACATATATATATATATATATATATATATATATATATATATATATATAATAAATAAATAAGTCCACAGACGCTCTAGTAGACGTAAGGCAAATTGGCCATCTGCTCACCGCCCATAACGTCATCCTGCCACCCTCGTGCCCATTACTCCGGGAACATCAAAAACGCCCATTCGTCATTCGCGGGCGTGCGTCCTGCCCTCTAAGGAGATGCCCTCCTCCTCCTCCTCCTCCTCCTCCTCCTCCTCCCCTCCCTCCTCCCCTCCCCCAAGAAGGGGAGCGAAGTGGCTACCCCCGTTCGTCGCTGTCAACAAGCTTTGGAGAAACGTTCATGATTAAGGAAATCTTAAAATACTCATCACTGCTGAGGATACGAGGCGACGCTCAATAATATCTACGGCCGGGATTAGAATTAGATCATGGAAAGAATGACGAAAATATGAATACATAAAATTAATTAATAAAATGAATGCCAATCACTTGAGCGAATAAAAAAATGCGAATCACTAGAGCGAATAAAATAAGACGGGTAGAATTCATATTATAGAATAAAACTTCTAACATCGTCATGCGGTAATAAAAGCATACGAAACATAAAAAGATGAGTTATGGCCTGTTTCAACTTTTTTTTTTAACAAATTCTGAAATCTATGGCAAACATTCACCCCTTTGCTGCTATACACGTATAGCGCTCGAAAACCATTACTAAAAGCGACTATTCTTAAAATGTCAATGTGTTTTTGTTGGTAGTACCAAGCTTCTGACGACTGAAGTTAAATCTAATTATTGAAAAAAAAAAATTTTACTTTTGACATACAAAAACATTAAACAGTCAAAAGAAAAGGACTGAATGAATATCAAGTAATTATTGGAATTTTATCATTTTTATTTAAAGAAAACAAAGAAATTATTGAAATCTAAAATTTTTGTGTACTTTTGACATAGAAAAGGACTGAATGAATATCAAGTAATTATTGCAATTTTATATTTTTTTCTTTAGTGAAAACAAAGTAATTATTGAAATCTCATTTTTTTATTCTGAAATGGAAAAGCATAAAGCAGTCAAGAGAAAATGTATGAGGGAATACCAAGACAGTCATAAATGGCGCAAAGGATAAGTAAATGAATTTTCGCGTGTAACGAGCTAGGACCAATCAGGTTATCTTGCCATGAGTTCTATAAAAATAACTCCAAAACCACAACAAGCTCAATTGCACCCATTGCAATCCAAATCTAGCACTCCAATTCCCATCTACTATCGGTGGAGTTTCTTTCCTTAATAATGACTCAATATTTTTTTCATATCTTAAAATTTTTAATTCATACATATACATACAGAAACACACACACATATCTGTATAAACAGTATATATGTATGCAAGTGTAAATATATACACACACACACACACACATATATATATGTGTGTGTGTGTGTGTGTGTGTGTGTAGATGAACAGACAGAAAGTTTACCTTATTTTTACTCCAGCCTTAGGATATACAAAGGTACTAAACAACCAACCCCGTCAGCCTTTGCATAAAAATAATGCAGAGAAAGTTCTGACAACTTAAAAAAAAAAAAAAAAAAAAAAACAATCAGTTCAGATTCCTGACGGAAGGCCTAGAATGTCCTGATTTTCCGGACAGGTTGTTTTTAGGCTTCTAATTTTACGGGCAGGTAGTCAAGAGTTCCTAATTTGCCAGATAAATAGTTCTGGAAATTCGCCGTCAGAAAGAAATCAAGAAATCGTGTGTTGAACGAGACACGCAAAATTTAGTGCAATCCCGTTTTGTCTCATTTGAAATATATATACTTTTTTTGCAAGGTCTAGCAATTCGACAATAAGTGACTGAACCAGCTGCCATACAGAATGATATAGAAGCGTAAATCAACACTATTCTGTAACAATACAGACGTGAGCGGTTACCACAAGACAGCTTCATAAGGACCCAAACTTCGGAAGCCATTTTTAATACTACTTGAACTGGTGTTTACACTACTTCTGGTTGTTATACTGCTACTACTACTACTATCCGGTACTACAACAACAACAAAAACAACAACGACAACAACAACAACAACTACTACTACTACTACTACTACTACCATTAATAATAATAATAATAATAATTAAATAATAATAATAATAATAATAATAATAATAATAATAATGATTATGATGATGAAGAACCAAACAAAAACTTAATTCAGTTTTCTTCTGAAGATGGCTTTCTTTTTCCATCTTCAATAATAATAATAATAATAATAATAATAATAATAATAATAATAATAATAATAATAATCCATGAAGGGCGTACACCCTATTTTAAACAGCTTCTGCTCAAGAGAATGGCAGCATCAGCTGAACTGATTTTAAACAACGTCTTCTCATTTCTTCTCGCTATTCTTTTTTACGAATATCGGCCCGCTTTTAGCATATATTTGTATAATAATAATAATAATAATAATAATAATAATAATAATAATAATAATAATAATAATACAAATGCCATGTTCTGAGAGAACTCTGCAAGAACTAAAAGAATACTAATAAAAAAAAACAAAAAAACAGAAGCTGACAAATGAGACACATGTATTAAAGAGGCAACGAAGGAATGAAGAAAAAAAATGACACTTCATTATGACTCAATTAATGTGGGGCTCGGCTCTCTCTCTCTCTCTCTCTCTCTTCTTCTCTCTCTCTCGTCTCTGTCTCTCTCCTCTCTCTCTCTCTGGAGCAATATCCTTTACCAATAAATTAATCGCTTTTTGTTTACGATGTTTATTATATACCAATATAGTTTACACCTTCGACAAACTTTAATTTCCCAAATAAACTGAGTTCTTTTACCTCGCTTTCGAGGAGTCTGCAATAATTCAGTTATCTTTTATTATTATTATTATTATTATTGTTATTATTATTATTATTATTATTATTATTATTATTATTATTATTATTCACACTTCAGTAAATCTCTTGGGGAAATAAACAAATAAAAAAATCTGAACAGAACAGAAGGCAGGGGAGGTTAACACTTAATAATAATAATAATAATAATAATAATAATAATAATAATAATAATAATAATAATAATAATAATAATAATAATAATAATAATAATAATATCGGCATCCCATAAAAGAAACAATCTTACACTTATTGGATACGGCATGAACTTCATAGACAGAATTATGTATATGTATATACAGAACTTACAAAAATTAGACTGTCACTATAAAATCCTCCAAGACCATAATCGCAATCATTTGACTGAGAGAAGCATCACCTTCATCATCATCATCATTATCACTCCCGTCATCATTATCATCATCTTCCGAGCTTACCTAAATTCAACTATCATTATAAAAAAAATCCTCCTCCAAACCCCGAATCACAACCATTTGTTCATCACAAGCATTACAGTCATCATCATCATTATCATCACCACTCCAATCATCATCATCATCATCACCACTCCAATCATCATCATCATCACCACCACTCCTATCATCATTATCGTCATATTCTTAGCTTACCTAAGTTCTACTATTATTATAAATAAAACTACTCCAAACCCCTAATCACAACCGTTTGTTCATAAAAAGCATTACAGTCGTCATCATCATCATCATCATCACCACTCCTATCATCACCATCACTCCTATCATCATCATCATATCATCATCATCAGAAGTGTTATAAAAGCACAGCTAAAATGAAACCACTACAACAATGCCAGCAGCACTGAGAAAGGTCTGCTTTTCTTCTTCTTCTTTTTCTTGAAATACTTCTTCACCTGAAGATGAGCAAAACAGTGCCATCCGCAGGAGGGAGGTGGGAGAGGGGTCGGGGGAGGGGTATCTCAGGGGCAGTGCCAAGTGCCACGGGTTAGCCGTTCCACGTGCCAACCACTCGAGCATGAAATGAGGTGTCGACATTCAGCCGTAATTCACCAAGTAACGAGAATTCGGAGGGGAAGCGGAGGCGGGGGCGGGGTGGGGGTGGTTGATGGGGGTATAGGAAGTTTATAGGGGAAGGGAGGGGGTGGACACTGCGGAATAATCTACGAGGCCAAAAGGTGAGGAGGAGGAGGAGGAGGAGGAGGAGGAGGAGGAGGAGGAGGAGGAGGAGGACGCAAAAGATGGGAAAAGAGAAAATTTACAAGATAGAAGAAAAGCGTTGACAATAAAGATGGCGAACACATGACGAGGAATTTCTACAAAGGGGTAGAAAAAAAAATAAAAGTTCTTGAGAATTGATTGGAGGAGGAGGAGGAGGAGGAGGAGGGATGAACATGCCACAGTAAAGAAAAGAAAAACAACGAAATTATGTCAAAGGGGAAACAGATAAAAGGAATATATAAAGCAGTTCACCAGCAAACGCTTCAAACGGCACCTTCGCCTCCAATTATAATTTCTTTCGGATCCGAACATTTATCAGACCAGCCACCAACTCTTAGCAAGATACTCAAACAAAGCGTTGTCTTCTTTATAAATATTATTATTACAAGCGCCATCGCCATTATCTATCAAGTTTTCTTAAATACTATTACGAGAATTATCGTCAACATTTATTAATTTTCCTAAGGTACTATTACAAGCATTATCCTCATTATAGTATAATAATAATAATAATAATAATAATAATAATAATAATAATAATAATAATAATAATAATAATAATAATAATAATTGGAAAAGAAACCCACAAAATCCCTGTGTATAACGTGTTTACTTATAAGTATTTACAAGTAAAACACATTATACACAGCGATTTTGTGGGTTTCTTTTTCAATCTTCAGAAGAAAACTGAAGGAAGTTTTTGTTTGGTTCAATAATAATAATAATAATAATAATAATAATAATAATAATAATAATAATAATAATAATAATAATATCGATTAGTTAGTAATGAAATATATGGTTAATATTATGATGCTGAAAAAATACACAGAGCTTTTATCTATATTATCTATATATGTGTCTGTTCTAGACATTTTTTTCTATATTTACATGTATTTACATTATAGTCTGTTTAAAGATACGATGATAATGATGACAATGATGGCTGGTCACCACTACTACGATCACCCAACTAGAAATAATGATGACGACTGGTCTCTCTATAAAGAAATAAAATCTGGCGTCAATACTACTATGACCTCCCAACCAAAATTACTGCTACTTGCTAATAAAATTTGCAATAAAACGATATCGTCATAAATATTTCCAAACCTAAATATACACAAACAGTTCACAAATTTCATATTCAAACACCTTAGAAACATACTGTTATATTCAAATGTACAATTAAATACTGACGCTGATAGAAATAAAAAAAAAATTAAAGCGATAATTACCTACCTCATCCTAATATACTTGGAGGGAAAAGATACCCA
>NC_087217.1:47985893-48015893 GCF_015104395.2 Macrobrachium nipponense | reverse complement strand
GGCCGGAACTTTGTCGCATACATGTCGCAGACAGATTGGATACAAGTCACAAACATGTTGGATGCAGGTCACAAACATGTTGGATGCAGGTCATAAGCATGTTGGATACAGGTCCCTAACATGTTGGATACCAATAACAAACATGTTGGTAGGCCTATCCAGCACTTGTCAGAGATTCATTCTCCACTCACTGTTGCTGACTTGCTACCGACGTGTTTGTGAAATGTATGCAATAAGTTTTCGACATGTTTATGACTTGAGAGTCGACGCCGGAACTTGTACACATATTGCAAACAGGTTGAATACAAGTCTAAGAAATAATGGTAGCCCTAACAGGTGCTACATGAGGTTATCCATCCAGCATTTGTCTAAGTATCATTTTCAACTTGCGCCTGTTGATTTGTTTTCAACATATCTGTGATATGTATGCAACGTGTTTCCGACGTGTATATATCTTTCCCAATTGTGCGGAAGCACCCTTTTATTTTGTCCGTTGGTTTTCTCTTAGGATTCTTTCAGAGCGATAGCACAAACAAAAAAGCCTTCCACTCATGGAAAAAATAAAAAATGACTTACGACTTAATGAAAGTAACATATACCTTTTAAACCCTAAAATAATAATACACTAAATTATATGCATGACCAAAACGATTATATATCCTTGTTAATAACGAGTCACCGCATGTCGTCGTAAGTCGCAAACATTTCCTGCAATGAGAAAACTCATTCGTTTGCAGCAACGCAACAATTAAATATTTTTCTTCCGAGGGTTAACGTAATTGTTCCAGCTGGTTATTTGCACCATAAAGATACTTCATTATCTCGTAAGTTACCGTAATCATTGTCTCGGCGTACAGGAGTGGAACATGGTCCTCGTCATGTTCGAACTTCCAGGAACTCGGCGTAACAGTGTAGAAACCATTCATTAGTGATGAGCCCTGGCCTTATTCATGAGTAACGCCTTATTCATTGAAACAAATTGCATATTGGTCCTGGGCTCTTTCTTGTAAACTTGAGTCACGCTATTGACGATAAACGTCTTGGTCGTGAAGTGAAAAATAACTGCACGTGCAGACGTTGTGGTTATTATTTTCTATCTTTATTTTGCAATCTACTACACATTCTGTCATCTACATATTCTCTCTCTCTCTCTCTCTCTCTCTCTCTCTCTCTCTCTCTCTATATATATATATATATATATATATATATATATATATATATATATATATATATATATATATATATTCTCTCTCTCTCTCTCTCCTCTCTCTCTTCTCTTCTCTCTCTCTCTCATCTCTTCTCCTATATAATATAGTATAATTTATATATATATATATATATAATATATATATAATATATTATATATTATTATATTATACATATATATATATATATGTGTGTGTGTGTATTCTCTCTCTCTCTCTCTCTCTCTCTCTCTTCTCTCTCTTCTCTCTATATATATATATATATATATATATATATATATATATATATAATTATTATTTATATACATATACATACATATTTATATATTATTTATATACTTATATATATTATATATACACACACAAACACATATATATCTATTTATATATATAATTAAAGAGAGAGAGAGAGAGAGAGAGAGAGAGAGAGAGAGAGAGAGAGAGAGAGAGAGAGAACTCAAATTAATCACAGACCTCGTTCGGAAACTAAACAAACTCTCACACGCCCATACATAAGAAAACCAGCCCTCCCTGAAAAACACAAAACCTCGCTTTCCTATTGTCGCAATCACGCCCATACTCTGACCGCTTTTGCAGGGCGGCAACAAACGCCGGGGCCCGAGGACGACCATCAAGGCGAAACAGCTGGAGATCCTCAAAACGGCCTTCGCCTCCACGCCCAAGCCCACGCGACACATCCGGGAACAACTGGCCAAAGAGACGGGCCTCCCCATGCGGGTCATACAGGTAAGGAAAGGGTATTTCGTAAGGGCATTTGGCACCTTAGGGTATGTAAGGGTATTTGGCATCTCAGGTTATGTAAGACTATTTGGCACCTTCAGATATGCAAGGGTATTTGGCGTCTCAGGTTATGTAAGACTATTTGGCACCTTAGGATATGTAAGGGTATTTGGCATCTCAGGTTATGTAACACTATTCGGCATCTAAGGATATGTAAGGGTATTTGGCATCTTAGGACATGAAGGGGTATTTGGCATCTTAGGATATAAAGGAATATATTTTCGTAAGGGTATTTGGCATTTTGGGATATGTAAGGATATTTGGCATCTCAGAACATGTTAGGGCATTTGACATCTTAGGGTATGTAAGGATATTTGGTATTTAAGATATGTTAAGAGTATTTCATAGTGGTATTTGGCATCTTATAATATGTAAGGTTTTTTGGCATCTTTGGATATGTTAGGGAATTTCGTGAGGATATGATATTTGGCATCTTAGGATATGTAAAGGTATTTGGACTCTTAGGATATGTTAGGGTATTTCGTAAGGGTATACTTGTTATCTTAGAATATGCAAGGGTATTTCATAAGGATCTCTGGCATCTCGGGATATGAGAGGGTATTTGGTGTCATAAGATAAGTAAGGGTTGCAAAGGTTTCTGGTAGCCCGGGTCTTCGGTAGCGCCTCCGAATACTGAAGTTTGCGGACTTTAAATATTAATCTTTCTACTCGTAGTTATATTATATATGAGAGAGAGAGAGAGAGAGAGAGAGAGAGACTTTCCATAAACAAGCTCGACAAAACTGATTTTAAATAACAAGGAGAAAATACGATGAAGTATGAACCAAATTACTGGAACCGGCATATATCACGACAAAAGAAAAAGAAAACGATTATAAATGCACCTCAGCCCTATTCATTATCGAAAAACAATCATGATTAGGACCCATCCAGCCGCCGGTACTATGTGCAAAATGATGAACTCCGAAGTGACAAATGAAGGAAGACACCTGACAACTTACGCACAAGAAAAGAGAGAGAGAGAGAGAGAGAGAGAGAGAGAGAGAGAGAGAGAGAGAGACTAATTTATTAACCAATAATAAACGCAGTAAATGGCCATTCTCCTTTGCGCTTCTCCCATACATTTTTAACGCGAATTAAGTCGCCAGTGTCACATACGGGAATAAGACGCGTACGGGTGCGTAAGCAGGTCCGGCTGGGTGTGCATCCCCGGGGGTGGTCATTTCCGATAGGTGTCGTCGTAAATCGTACGATAATAGCGTTGTATTCCCCTCTCTCCCCTTGAGTAATGAGAGGGGACAAATAGAAAAATGATAACGTCCCGTGATTTATACATTATAAGGGAGCCGCTCTGGGTGTGAAGTATAAACTTTCTCCGGTGACTCCAAATACAAAAAATAAATAAATAAAAAATAAGAAAAAAAAGTAGCTGTAATTGTCGATAACTCACTTCCTCAAGAATTATTAGTCCTAGCCATGTCCGAGGTGGTATTCATATTCTCTCTCTCTCTCTCTCTCTCTCTCTCTCTCTCTCTCTCTCTCTCTCTCCCTCCTTGGGGAACAAATTGAGTATTCCCGTCTCTCTCTCTCTCTCTCTCTCTCTCTCTCTCTCTCTCTCTCTCCTTGGGGAACAAATTGAGACGGGAATACCCGATCAATAATATATTCATTCAACAAATAAGAAATCAGGTCAAACACTTGTTCGTAAAGTACATATGCGATGCACACGAACAGCCCAGACGGCTATGAGTCTATGTACATGTACATACCATAATTATGGGGATATCTCAGAGAGAGAGAGAGAGAGAGAGAGAGAGAGAGAGAGAGAGAGAGAGAGAGTCTCTAATGTTACACCATCTCTTTCATTACCTCAAGACGACAAAATACGTAAAAAAGGCATTTAATAATTAAAACAAGGTAACGTCATCCGTGCAATAATCATTTCGGCAAAATAATTGCAATTTCATTAGCATAACGACACCCAAAATGAAATCATGTACTACCCCCTGCAATTACGAAATTACACGTTAAAGGTACCGAATAAATATGGCGCAACATATAATGCAATAATTAGTTTATCATATGACACTAATTCAGTAGTTAAACATTATACTACTGCTGGCATCTGAAAGACGGACTCTCATTTTCTTATTAGCAAATAAATTTATTCGATACTTTAATGTGGAAATAATACAAAAACAGACGAATAAGAGACTCAAATTATACGAGGAATTTGGCAATTTGAGTCCTGACTGGAAACCCTTGGTATCAACGTGAATAAGACCGTTTCGTTGTTTCAATAGACATGTACGGTACAAAATCATGTACGGTACCTACACCGTATAGCTGACAGTTAACCACCTGAGCATTCTTTTCATCGGATGCATTTTCAGTTCTCGGCTTCTGCAAAATCTGAGGAAAATTTGCTTGAAGACTGACCGATTTTTCCCCATGCTTTCCTTATTATATCTGCTAAGTCAAAAGGACGAGCGACTGCCCAAATATTTGCCGGGTCAAAAAGGATAAGCGAATGTCCAGAAGTAGCTCCAGCGGTGGTTCAAAATTTCCGCCTTCTATAACGAAATACCAAGGCGTGACGTCATCTGCAGCCCATGAACTTATTCGTATTCTACTGGCTTTCAGGCTGCCCACACCAGACCGCTACGGTTCATTACAAGTTAAAGTGACGCTTGGTATACAAAGCAGGGACGTCAACCCTACGCTTAAAGTCCTCCTCATTCACCCGGGCTTGGGACCGGACGGAGAAAACGCTTGGCTTGAATACATAGTTAACAGTGACTAATTTTTTATAGTGTTAGCTCACCTACCCTTACAAAATGACGTTAACATCTGGGCAATTCCGTAACCGCATCGGACTTCAGATGAATTACATGAAGGACTTTCTGTTCCTCTGTATTTTCTCGTTAAGATTTTGTGGTAGTTAAGTGTGGAGTTCATTGCCCGTAGACTTTAACGAGGCTACCCAGGTCATACATATATACGTAGTATGTATGATATATGATATGATATATGATATGATATGATATATATATGATATATATATATAATATATGTATAATATATATATATATATATATATAATATATTAAATATATATATATAAAAGATAACCTGGCCTTTTTAACTCAGTAAAGCAAACATTTGAACATTCTTCCCTCAAATAACATGAGAGAAAACAACAAGAAAAAACTGTCATGAAGCGTATAACAATCTGCTTCCCTTATAATAAAAAAACCTCATCATTATTTTCCCCATCTTTTCTTTCTTAATAGAATGGATTATATAAAATTACAGCCGATCTGTTGCTATTTATATCGCTTCACGTTCTTCACAAATGCCTCCTGGGAATGACAAAACCACAATATTTACTACAGATGCTGCCGATCTGCAAAATTACTAACAGTACTATTGATATTACCGTAATGAATTCCTTATATTATATACCTCGCAAGCTTTGTTGTTAAGTTAATCAGTCTGACGGAAAACTCCTTGGTCACAAACATTAATTTTTTTCTTCTCTTACAACAACCACAACCCCCCCTCCCCACCCCTCGACATTGTGCGATCCAATACGATCGGATGGTCACCAGATATATAATTAATTTCTTAGATCATTAGCGTAAGGGTTTTACAGGGAGTGCCCAAATGGTTCCGTTCTCGTCCGGAATTCGAGCACGGGACCCCTTACTACTGAGGTGGGCGTATCATTACCTACACTTAGGGGTCTAGACAGACAGAGAGACAGACACAGAGAATCTGCCTACAAGAAATCCAGATCTATGCACGAATTCCTTCATACCATCTAGGAGTTAATGTCAGAAAAAATAAAAAGATTAGACAGTCAGACAAATCTACCTAGTACAAGAACACCACACCAATAGACCAACTCCATCATACCACCTAGGAAAAAAATAATGAAAAATAAATAAAAAAATTTTACTCCTGCAAGTCCAAATCGTCCCCAGCTGGCATGTGATTCCCCACCTGTGACCTATCGCATGCATCACAAACCTCAACTTCGAATAAAGAACAAAAAGATATAGCATATAAAGAGAACGAAAAACAATTCCCATATACTACATTCGCTTCCTGCATTCGTGAGATTTCTGGACTCTTCACTTAGATGCAATTATTCTGAGTTATTGAAATCGGCCCCGCAGTGAATCGTCTAGTGTGCAGACTGTACACAAATTCTCGCAAGATTTTTACGGCTCTGAAAAACACTGGATATAAGGCAGTGCTGCAAATCAACTAAGTTATTGCCATTTCTGTTCAACAATTCTCTTTTAGCGTTATGAATGAGAGCAACTTACGGAAATTTAGAAGTATAATGTAGTCATAAAGAAAGTTTTCAACACTAAATATCCATTAAAGTACCATGAAAATCAATCAAAAATACATTAAATATCAATTAAAGTATAGAACATCAAACTGTGGCTGTTAAATAAACGCCTAACAGTTGATATTGAAACAGTGTACAAATATGAAAAAGAGACGAGAAGCGCTTTGCATAAAGCATTTTTAATATACAAGGTAATGTGAAGATCAGTCCAATGCACTTATCTAGCCAATGCTCGAGGAATGAGCCGGGAAAACAGGAGGCGGAATAGAGTTCCAAAACTATAAGGTTGAAAGCAATTCTCAACTTTATAAAGTTGTGTTTGAAGACAGGTTTTCTCTCAAGCACACTGGGACAACAGAAAGCAAACTAATCTCTCTCTCTCTCTCTCTCTCTCTCTCTCTCTCTCTCTCTCTCTCTCTCTCTCTCTACTCAATCAATCAACGAATCTTAACAGAAATCTTTCCGCTAACACACGTCTATATCTATTCGCCGGCCACGCCCATGCCGTTTGACGACACGACCTTCTGCGAGTGTGTCTGCTGCTGCTGCTGCGATGTCTTTTACAGTTTACTGTAGGGCAAAGATTTATGGGTCTGCCCTGTCGCTGCAAGTACGTCCAGCGTTGAAGTTTTATGCGCTGGCATTGGAAAATCCTGTGCCAAAGAAAGCTGGAGCTATGTCACCAACAAGTAAACAGAATCTAGTTCTATGTATTGGTCAAAATCGTGTGGACACAAAGAGATTCATTCATCAAGACTTCGACAGACGCACCTCTCTCTCTCTCTCTCTCTCTCTCTCTGTATAGTGTGTGTGTGAAGATAATAAAGAAGAAGAAGAGGTGGAGGAGGAGGAGAAAGAAGAAAGAAGAATATTCAAGAGTCAACAAGAATTTTATGACACCTATATCACAAGAACCTCATAGCAAGAACCTTCGAAAAATGTCCATGGGCTAAAGTGAACTTGTTACAAGGGATACGACTTTGCATACACGATGATGGCCTGCCTCTCTCTCTCTCTCTCTCTCTCTCTCTCTCTCTCTCTCTCTCTCTCTCTCTCTCTCTCTCTCTCTCTCAAAGGACGAGAAGCACTGAGACAAACAGTTTGAAGTGTTAGCTAAAATATTGCCGCAGAAGATATGACAAATATACATGAATAAATACGATTAAAATGTTAAAATGTAGACAGTTTCCTCTCTCTCTCTCTCTCTCTCTCTCTCTCTCTCTCTCTCTCTCTCTCTCTCTCTCTCAGCGATGTCGTGAAGACACAATAAAATGATCCACGCAAAGTATTTCCATTTACATCAACTAGCATTTCAAAAAGGTACCGGCGACACGCAAATGTTCCTTATGCGTCTCTCTGTACCAAATCTAATTTGGGGTTCCATAGGCTTGTTGATGGGGGAGGGGAGGGGGGTTGGAATGGACGACTTCCTCGTCACTCATCAGTAACCCTTAATACGCCGCTTGAAAACCTTCTTAGACGGAAGACCATTATGACCGTGAAATTTTCCTGTTTTTCTCAATTGGAAGCCCCCAAGGGCCGCCCCCCCCCCCCAACCCCACCCCCCTTCCACCCCCCGGGTTACCCCCGGGGATCACAAAGCATCAGTTTTAGTAAAATATTTTATGCATATATTCCTTTATGCAATAACTCATGGCAACAATCATTCAAAATCAACAAATATAGGCACTGGCATGACGAATTTAGGCGGCTATATGTATGGGTGTTGACTGTTCAATGAAATCTGATATTACGAAGCGTTTATCAGTATAAACCTTCACATCAATCAAATAAAGGCAGATTTTCATATTAGGGTATTATTACAAATTAAGGTATTTTGAAACTAACTCCTCCGCCCCCGCCCCCGCCCCGCCCCGTACCCCCAAAAATCTTAGGACAAAGGTTCCAAGCTGACCCATCACAGTTGCTGTGTCAAAAAGATCATAATCTGTCAATGCGACTACACCACAGCAGCAGCAGCAGCAGCAGCAGTAGTAGTAGTAGTACGTAGTAGTAGTAGTAGTAGTAGTAGTAGTAGTAGTATTCAGATGAAAAACCCTATTCACATGAAACAAGTCCACCAAAGGGGCCATTGACTTGAAAAATACAGAAAGAAGTGGTAGTAGTAATAGTAGTAGTAGTATTAGTAATAGCAATAGGCAACCAAGAATTGCCTTTGAAACGGCTCCCCTGCTCGTTCCATTTCTGCTTTGCTTATCCAAACAAACTCGTGCTCTCTCTCTCTTCTCTCTCTCTCTCTCTCTCTCTCTCAACGAACAAAGAGCACAGGGACAAACAGTTTGAAGTGTTAGCTAAAATATTACCGCAGAAGATATGACAAATATACATGAATAAATACAATAAAAATATAGACAGTTCTCTCTCTCTCTCTCTCTCTCTCTCTCTCTTCTAAAGAACAAGAAGCACTGAGACAAATAGTTTCAAGTGTAAACTGGAAAAATATTACCGCGGAAGGTATGACAAACGAATAAAGGATATTAAAGAAAGAAAATATATTATGGACAGTATCATTAAACAGTTTCCCCGCCCCCATCTCTCTCTCTCTCTCCCTCTCTCTCTCTCTCTCTCTCTCTCTCCTCTGTTGCTTCTTGAAGAAAAAAAAAAAAACAAATGACTTGCAGCCTCGAGTAGGAGGCAATTCTAGCCGCAGCCGCAGCGGCAGTTCGGCGAGGGGGGGCGAGGGGCGCTCACTCGCCTGTCTTTCAAGTTCTGACACTTTTATTGGTTCTATACAACTTACTTAATGCATTCGGACAAGCCAGATTATTTATGGCGCTCATTCGCGCCCCTCATACTAATGGATGGGAGCTTTGACCGCTCTATCGGACAGGTAGTAGTACTGTGCGTCATGGCTACTTTCCCTGCGTTGCACGGTGACTTTATGTGTGTATGTATGAATGTATGTATGTACGGTGACTATGTGTATGTATGTATGTACGGTGAATGTGTATGTATGTATGTACGGTGACTATGTATATGTATGTATGTATGTATATACGGTAACTTTATGTGTATGTATGTAAGTACGGTGACTGTGTATGCATGTATGTATGTACGGTGACTATGTCTATGTATGTATGTACGTACGGTGAGTTTTGTGTATATATGAATGTGCTCGCATACATACGTATACACCACACACACACACATATATTACATTTATGTATAACCGAATCGCTAAAATATGGATGGTGAAGAATATATATATATATATATATATATATATATATATATATATATATATATATATATAAGGCAAATGCCACGAAGGATAGTGCAACGACGGTATATATATATATATATATATATATATATATATATATATATATATATATATATATATATATATATATATATATTGCCTGAGAGAGAGAGAGAGAGAGAGAGAGAGAGAGAGAGAGAGAGAGAGAGAGAGAGAGAGAGAGCATTTCTTGTCAGAGCACCTGCAGTATAATTTACACAAGAAAAAGATCCCTGTTCAAAACTCTTCTGATAACTGAACGTCGTTAAGACTTCGGCACACGCAATTCTCTCTCTCTCTCTCTCTCTCTCTCTCTCTCTCTCTCTCTCTCTCTCTCTCTCTCTCTCTCTCCTGGCTAAAGACAACGGCACAAGAGTGAAACGACACGAATGCAATAAGAGACACATACTCACACATAAGGACAGGTGAGGCTAATTCCCAGACATATAAACCGAGAAGTGTCAACTTTCGGTGGCTTTCCAAATGGAGGCTTTACCAAGTAAAAAAAAAAAAAAAAAAAAAAAAAAAAAAAACAAAAAA
This sequence comes from Macrobrachium nipponense, assembly GCF_015104395.2. NCBI lineage: Eukaryota > Metazoa > Arthropoda > Malacostraca > Decapoda > Palaemonidae > Macrobrachium > Macrobrachium nipponense. The sequence continues at coordinate 48,005,761 of NC_087217.1, read as the reverse complement.
AAAAAAAAAAAAAAAACTTTCATTAGTTGAAAAGCTGATTTTCGAACCGACTTTCCCTTATCCTTCAGTCGCGAGATGAACACATTCATTCAGATATTAAGAACAAAATAGAATATACAGAATTTAGCACAGAGGCCTTGCGCTGGGCCCCCTGAGGTCATTCAGCGCTGACAGGGATATTAAGAGAAGAAAAGGTTTGAAAAGTGCAAAGGGAGGACAACCTCGCAGTTCCACTATGAAACAATTGTCAGGACAGGGTGGATAGCAAGAGGGTGGAAAGAGAATATGAACGAAGGTACACTAAAAGGAATGAATGAAAGGGGTTGCAGCTAGGGGCCGATGGGACGCTGCAACGAGCCTTACGTAATGCCTACAGTGAAGAGATATTCTGAGATGCAACAGCTGAGAGAGAGAGAGAGAGAGAGAGAGAGAGAGAGAGAGAGAGATACCACTGTTTTAAGGTCGACAGTTTTTCCTTGTAATTTAAATAGCTGCTAACATGCAGCGAATGACAACACCGCATTCCCTGCAACAGACATATCCATCACTTTTTTTACATAATTCTACTTATCTGATAAACCAAGATGCTTCATACATTTTGGCTAACGAAGAAAGCTGGTGTCTGGAGGCACCAAAGTTTCTTGCTACTGAGAGCAATCCGTTGGTGTTAACCGTAGCTGCTTCTTCAGTTTTGTGAGCTCGATCATATTGCAAACCAAACATTTGTCAATGAATTTGAAAATGACACATGTTATATGTTAAAAAATTTAAAATTACGCATGTTACATGTTAAAAAATAGCCCATAATTATAAAAAGAGTTTATAATTTCTTTTCGAATTAGCCTCAGTGGCCGCATTTAACGCTCATCTTCCAAAATTATTAATAGCATTTAAAAATAAATAGCACGCTCGAGTAAGAAAAACAGAAAAGTTAACCAAACGACATAAACGTTCATTAAAACAATTACGTTTTTTTTCAGGATATGAAACTCACTGCAAAACGCATTTTAGTACAAATATGAAAATTGCATACAAGAAAAAAAAAATTAATCGTAACGGAGAAAGTCTCCCGATAATACGGGACACCCTTCAAGCCTGAAGCCACAATAATTCTTTCGCGCCCTGACACCAATACCCTTGAATAAATCATGACAATAACAACATTAGCACGTGATAAATCCACTGACTTCAAATACGTTCAACTGACAACGTAAACAATTACCCAGTACAAAATTCATTCAAAGTAACAATGAAATATTGACTTCGGGTCGGGGAATTCTCAGGAATAAAACATGAACCGGAATATTTAATCATATGCATATAAAAAGAGAGAGAGAGAGAGAGAGAGAGAGAGAGAGAGAGAGAGAGAGAGAGAGAGAGAGAGCACTTAAACATAACCGGGCATTCTACGATATAAAAAAAAAGATTATTTCATAAATAATCAAATACAAAGCGCGCTATAGAATTCTGTCGATACCACGAACAACTTTCGAGTAATCTAATTCGGCTTTCGTGGTTTGATAAGATAGATGTTGTTGTCTCCGATGTACACTATGCTGCCTGCTACTGCTTCTCTTCTCCTTCTGCCCACGGGCAATCCGTACTTACCCAGATTTTCCCGCCCTTCTTTTCACTGTTCCTCCTCAGAGAAATTTTCGAAGATAGTCATTTGTTTTGAACCGTTCAAGTCAAGAATGACACGGGGGGTCAATTTTGCTAATAATGGCAAAAGGCACTATTGCCTCATCTATTTCTTCCCCTACTGTGGAAATTTCCAAAAGCATCGGCCGTTGAATGATGAATGTGATAATGTTAACAGGTGAACGTAGTGTCGATATAATAAGAGCCGCGGCAATCATTATAAAAATTCACCTTCATCACAATCGATCTTATATTAGAATCCCTGATTAAAGAAATCGCCTTTATTATCATATCTATATCTATCTAGCTTTCCTACTTGACTCCCCCCTAAGGAAACTGACACCCCGTTCGTTCCATTCTATGGAGCTTCCACTGAACAGAACAGGTCACACGGGGGAAAAAAAATCATTGCTCTTAACACCGATACAAATATGTAAACGTCATTAACGGTAATGATGTCATATACGGAGATTACCATAGAGAAATTCAGTCTTAGCATCTTTACCAAGCTGATACAGCTTTGAATTATCGCAGCAAAGTGTCAAGAACCTTAAAAATGCAAGACGCCTTCAACCTCTTCGCTCGTAAGTCTGCCTTAAAACGCTCAGCTATAAAAATGTTCGCAAGCCACTGCATATCAAGATTGCCTTTGGACACTGCTCTTTAATTTGTCTTTAGAGCGCTGGGTATTAAACCTGCTTGAGGACACTGCACCGTTTAATTGCCTGAGAGCACTCGAAATTAAGTTCCGTCTCAAAACAGTGCTCTTAGATTTGTCTTAAAGCACTGGAAATTACGACTGACAAAAGAACGCGGAAGACTTGGTAATATAGAGTCCGACAGAATAATTAGATTTTCGTGAGCTAAGAGTCCTTCCCAAAAACGCTGGTTCAATAAGCCAAAAAACATTGATGGTTCTTTATTGTTTAAAGAATCTAATAAATGAATGTGATTCAGCGCGGACCCTACTGAGAAAAATTAAAGAATATATAATTTGTTTCTGAACAACAGATTACTTGGATTAACAAGATGTTCTGGTATAGTTCAAGACCTCTCTGTCTCTCTCTCTGTCTCTGTCTCTGTCTCTGTCTCTCTCGGGCGGTTTCTACTCCCGCACCGTTTCTATAAGCGCCTATCTCTCTTGTGCTCATCTGCTTTGTATATATATATATATAATATAAATATATATATATATATATAATATATAAATATATATATATATATATATATATATACATATATATATATATATATATATATATATATATATATATATATATATATATATGATATATATATAGCGTTTAAGAAACCGCAACACGACTACAAGTTAAGCAAAGGATCGCCACAGCTGTGAATGACACATTTCAATTTGCCAGCAAAAATGAAATGTGTTATGCTGCACAAAAAGAATTGCAACGTTAATAAAATAAACATTTAATGATATCACTAACAACATACGACGGGCAAAACACTAAAACACATCAACTGTCAAGCTGAGAAGATGGGGATAATGATAGGAAAAGTATAAATAAAAGTACAAGTAGAAGTGTAAATAAGATCTCAGTTGGGTGGACCACTTAATATCCGCATGCCCTTCAAAAAGACAACTTAATTACCATGTATAAATCTTTAACAAAACAAGGAGTGCTCCAACCTCCAGCTTTCTCGGGGCGCGTGCTCAAATCTACAGTAAAAAATAAGAGCGTTGTATCACCAACGAAAATTCAAATAAATACGATATATTTTATCATAAATCTTTTTCTGTACTGTTTAACATGCACTTTATTTATTTTTCACATTTTCATCCTAATAAATAAGTTATAAACATCCTAACCTAAAATTCCTGTATCTTACATTTTCATTCTAAAGAGTTACAAATGTCCTATCCTACAATTCCTGTATCTTTAAGTCAATGGGAAACACCTTTTTCAGACCTTTTTAAGCTTTCCTATCCCCCAACAAGAACAACAACAACAAGGTCTAGTCTGTAGGCTTACTCCCCGAGTGGGCAGAAACACTCACAGCTGCTAACGGGAGAAAAAATTCAATAAAGAAAATACAAATATCACAGATAAACGTAGAGCAATCACAGGTATCTAAGACGACTAAAGCGTCAAAAATAACAATTAGCAGTTGCCTCTCGTGATATTTTCAGAGGTGATTGACAAAACCCTGACGGACTGGATGATATTTCATCCCTTCTTGAACCAGACATTTGACACTAGTGCTAAAAGTAAACACTGAATATATTCGTAGCTAATAAAGATAAAAAAACTTTCTTTTTTTGCCGTAACAAGACAAATAAACGACACATTTAATACTAGTACCAAAAGTAAACACTGAATACATTCGTAGTTAAAAATGTAAACACTGAATACATTCGTAGTTAATAATAATAATAAAAAAAATTTGTTTCAACAAGACAAATAAACCAGACATTTGACTCTAGTGCCAAAAGTAAACACTGAATATATTTGTAGTTAATAATGAAAAAAAAAAAAAAAAAACAAGTTTATGCCGTAACAAGACAAATGAACCAGACATTTGACACTAGTGCCAAAGGTAAACACTGAATATATTCGTAGTTAATAATGATAAAAAAAATGTAAACGTAACAAGACAAACAAATATGTCAGTAAAAATAACCCTGTTTATCTTAAGAAATAAAAACAGGTATAGTTCTACGAGACAGAGGAAATACAAGCGGAAAGTCTATTCTGAAACAGAGGCCTAAAAAGCATCATGAAAGGCAAATATGGATTGAATAACGGTTACAAGGTATCAAATGGCGCCATTAAAACAACTAAATCATACTGAAGATAACACTAAGCCGAACCTCGAATCAAATATATATATATATATATATATATATATATATATATATATATATATATATATAGTGTGTGTGTGTGTGTGTGTGTGTGATCGTATAGTATATATATATATATATATATATATATATATATATATACTATATATATATATGGGAGTGATCTATATATATATATATATATATATATATATATATAAATGCTTTCTTGTGCGATTTCAGACCATTAGCTGAGGGTCACTTTTTTACAGGGGGAAAAAAATATCATGCATTCGGCAAACAGACATTTTCCACGACCTGCGAGTTTGACCTCATACGGCCCAAGCTTTCAAGACACACACATCTGACAGCGAATCATTTAGGCGGCAAAGATGACATTCCCACCAATCCCTTCATTGAGGACATCCATATCAGTCACACCACCAGCATTCAAAATCTTTTCTAAACGCTTCCCTGCTCTCTCCCATTATTGCGTCATTACTGTCTCCTCCTCCTCCTCCTTCTTCTTCTTCTTTATTTTTCGCCATTTCACTCTTGCAATTTCTTCTGTTTCTTCTTGACTTTCCGACCCTCCTTCATTGTTTGTATGGCGTTTTTACGTTGCATGGAACCAGTGGTTATTCAGCAACGGGACCAACGGCTTTATAAGTAACTTCCAAACCACGTCGAGAGTGAACTTCTATCACCAGAAATACACATCTCTCACACCTCAATGGAATGCCCGCCCCTCATTACCGGACACGAGTAGTGTATTGCGTCATTACTTTCTCCTCCTCCTTCTTCTTCTTCATCTTTATTATTCGCCATTTCACTCCTGCAATCTCTTCGGTTTCGTCTTGACCTTCCGCCCCTCCTTCTATCACATTACTAATGCCCGACTCACCTCATTATAGGACACTGCTTTAGTATTGCGTCAATATCCCCCCCCCCCCCCCACACTCCTCCTCCTCCCCCTTTTTCTTCTTCTTCTTTATTATATTTGCTATTTACACCACTGCTTCTTCCTTTTATCTTCTGCCACCCTCCTTCAGCAGCCCCCTACTTCACGCCAGCTGCAGTAACCCGAGACCCGTCTAAGTCAAGTTCCATCGACCGCAAGACGCGGGGACTTGGTCGAAGACAACATCCCCCTCACTCCCGCACCTCTTCCCCAACTCCCCTCCTTTCCTCTCCTCCACCCCGTTCCATCCCCAACTCCCATCCCCGTCCGAATGTTTTCTTACCACCTTGGCAGCCGGACATTTGGTATTATTTCTTAAATAATGCTGGCGTTTTCGCATTTTTACTGTTAATTATACGTGTTGAAACACACGCACACATTACACACACACACACACACACAACACACCACACACACACACACATATATATATATATATATATATATATGAAATATAACTATATACCTATATATATATATATATTTAAACATATATATATATATATATATATATCACTATATTGACATAGGTTTAGTTGATTACATACGAAACCTTTTGGTTTTATCGTAAGGGGTTCATGATTCATTCACTTGAATCACAGCATATACGTAATATATATAAAACTCGTACTACTATCAAGAATTGTATAAAATCCTTCATTCGTTATCTTTATCAGCATTTCCATAAAACGTAAGCGTATTTTCCCTTTACCCACGTGATGAAATAATGTATATACAGTTCGCAATTTACTGCTGGGCGCTTCGGAAAGTCCAAGATGGAAATTTCCCGTGCCTTCTGAATGCCATAGACAGCTTTTTTTCTACGTACCTGAATACATCGATAGTATTCAATACATTTTTCCCTCCTTTGCCCCACAGATGCTTAGGCCAGGAGTACACTAGTCACTCTGTGGCACCACAGAGTGGCTCGTATACCCCTGGCATAGAAAGTCATGATTTTCTGGACAATATAAATGTCAGTCAAAGCATTTCACAGAAACTTAGGAATTATGGGGGTTTGACGTACGGTACGGTTTTTCTGCCGTAAAGACTAGCATACAGTAACATTTTTATAATCTTCTTCAACGAATCCCACCGAGCACAAGCTATAGTAAAAGACACAGACTAATACCCTTGCTGTCTTACATAATATTATGAAAGAATGCGAACACCACTGAATGGTAATAAAAACTGCGCTAGAACACTGGTATTAGCTATATACATCAAAAATTGCTAAATACCACCACATTATAAAAGCAGTCTGAAACAGTAATCCTTCATTATTCTAATACAAAAAAAAGACTAAACTAAAACTACCTCAAACCGAACTCGCTCTCATCCGCCCTTGCTAATCCTCGACCACACTATTACCTACTTTCAAGAGCTGGGCAATGTAGTAAGAGATACCCACCAGACAGCGAGAGACCAGGATTTCTCTAAGGTCATGACCAAACTGAATGTCATCACAGGGAGGTCAAGACGCTGTTTGGATTTTCTTATGATAAACTTAAAAAAAAAAAAAATAAATTAATAAATAAATAAAGTGTTCTATGACAAGAGACAATTCCGTAAAGATATCGTTCAGTTTGGCTAGACTTTATTATTATATTTCTTTTTTGTGGGCATTCTTTGTACCATGTTTGATATTTGCCATTTTGTCGTGGAACACTATGATTGCCACTAGCATGTCCTTATTTTCTGTGAAGTGAGGAAACGGAACTAAGCTCTATCCCCCGGAGAATATGTTGTTGGACTTGAAGCATCGATAAACAAAGTCACACTTATTCTAGTGACCTCGCATACAACCTAGAGATCACAGAATCTCCGCTAGACAGTTTAGAAACCATGAGCAATTCTAGCAATAATAGCGACTCTACTAGAAGGCCTAGAAGCCCAAATCAATTCTAGTGATAACAGGAACTCTACAATACCAACTCTACTAGATTGCGTAGAAACCAAAACCAATTGGCCTACTATATTACCCTTCACACTTCGTTAGGTAAAGGCATCAAACGAGCCTCTACTCCTCTGACCGGAAAGTTCCTCCTCCTTCGACGGGCGGATTCTACGAGGATAATAAAAAACAACATGAGCCTCTTCTCCTCCGACGGGAAAGTTCCTCCTCCTCCGACGGGCGGATTCTACAACAACAACAACAACAACAGCAAGAGCTCAGCCGTCAAAACGGGAAGATGCACAGGGCGATACAATAACGCCAGCGGAAAGGCGATCCGCGAAGGAGCTGTGCGGTTGCCTCCCCCAGACTCAGGTGTAGAGTCGCATTTTTCTCTGTTCTGTGATGGCGGGTAATAGATATCACTTTGTTAACCACGAGGGGTGTGAAATCCCCCCCAACCCCCACCCACCCTCCCCCCACCTTAGCGGTAAACCCGCAAACTCACATTCCCACCCCCCTACCCCTCCTCCTCCTCCTCCTCCTTCCCATTACCAGATCCCTGCAAAATCCTCCCCACCCCTAAAACAACCTTCCCCCCCCCTACCCGTTCCCACTAACATCCCCATCCCTCCTGCTCCTCCTTCCCATTAACAGATCCCTGCAAAATCCTCGTCCCACCCCTAATAACCTTCCCCTAACCCCTCCCTCCTATGAATCCCCACCCCACTTCCTCCTCCCCATTGCACAGACCCATTGCAAAATCCTCCCCCACCCCTTACCCCAACCTCCTCCTCCTCCCCAATAAACAGATCCCTTGCAAAATCCTCCCCACCCTAACCTTAACAACCATTCCCCCTAACATACCCCCCCCACCTCTCATCCTGCCTCCTCCTCTCCTCCTCAGTAACATATCCTTGCAAAAATCCTCCTTCCAACCCTTACAACCATCCCCCATAACCCTCCACCCTCCCCTCCCCCACCTCCTCCTCATTAACAGATCCCTGCAAAATCCTCCCTCCCCCTCCCCTCCCCCTAACAACCTTCCCCCTAACATCCCCACCCCTCCTCCTCCTCATTAACGATCCCTGCATCTTACCCCCAACTCGAAAAACATCTCCCCCCCCAACCCCCTTACTACGCTAGGACTCTTTCCCTCATCACTTTACCTTGAAAAAGTTCTGGCCAACCACAACAATGACATATATAGTGACGCTCGACGTGCAGCAGCAGAACCTAGGACAAATAAAGCCATTAATAGATTTTCTTTTAAACCAAGAAATGATTCCACCTAAGGATATGTCCATAACCATATCCTTCCACTGACTAATTAAAAAAAAAAAAAATAAATATATTAGTGAATAATGCCAAAAGTTATGTTCTTGTATGAAGGAGGCTGCATGCATCAGTGATTCCTTATTAAATTACTTCGACTGTGCAGTTATGCAACAATTATAACACGGCCACTTTATTGCAGAGACGAGATGAATGGTATACACAAACACAACCTCAAATCTATCTTAGTCCCCCAGCCCCTTCCTTTAAGGCACTCTTCCGCTTTATTCTTTCTTCCTTTTTTTTTTTACTTAACAAGAGCCGTTCTGGCACAGACAGCCTGACCTAGCAACATTCCAGAAGGACCATGAGATTAAAAAAACATTTTTTTTTAATCCAACAGGGGTCCCTATTCCCAAATTTTACATTCCTTGAACTAAAACCGATGTACGAAATAAATCTCTCAATAACCAAATGTAAACAGTTCGGTTATACTATCTCTCCACACTCAAAATTACAATGAGCTCAAAGAAAACATGCACAGACTTTTAAATTGCTTATAATATGGGCATGACATGACCCTAAATCCATCTTTAAACGTAACTAAGAATCACCGGGCAAACCTCACCAAACCTTACCAGCATAATCAGTTTTTCTATCAAATGCCCCTATGTGCCCATAACTCCAACCGCTATACCACTCCCAGTTCAATATGACCGACCCTTCTTGCTAAAAAAAAAAAAAATTAGGCCAGCATCATTCCCAACCCAACCCTGCCTTTCTAATGCCCGGGGCATCGATACCCTGCCTCGTCGCATACCACCACCCTTGGTGGAGACAACGCTGGCACTCAAAACATCATTAGTACATATCTTCGAGCCATTTTTAACACACCTTTCCAAAACAAACGTTTTCGGGCGCAGCAAACGTTCGCGCCCGTCCCTCTAATCAAGGCGCACACGGTGGCTCTGCCGCGGAACTGAAATCTGCCAGGGAGTTATAACTAACCAAATGAGTATGATTACGAATATGATTACAGTCCTCGTAAGTCATAGATCATCCTGGAAGGCGCCATCTCAAATGTGTATGTAGAAGAAGAGGAGGAGGAAGAGGAGGAGGAGGAAAGTGGAGAGAGAGATATATATATAGAGGGGTCGGTGCGCTCTAATCACAGGAAGATGGTGTGAACTTCATTAGCATAATAATTAAGGGAGTAATTTGAGTGTCAATATTGCCACAAGTCACGTGACGAGAAGGATCCTCCTCCTCCTCCTCCTCCTACCTCACAGTCCTAGGAGCCTTGCCCTCGAGGAAGCGGGGAAGGCAGGACTGGAGGAGAAAGGAAGAAGGAAAGGGGCGTGGAAGTGCAGGAAGCTCGCTTGGGGGAGGAGGAATGTGCGTAGGATGTGGTCTGTCCGAACAGGAGTGTGAACTACTGAATCTGGAAGTGACATTACATAATGTTTACTGAATCTGGAAGGGACATTACATAATGTTTACTGAACCTGGAAGTAACATTACATAATGTTGACTGAATCTGGAAGTGACATTACATAATGTTTACTGAACCTGGAAGTAACATTACATAATGTTGACTGAATCTGGAAGTGACATTACATAATGTTTACTGAATCTGGAAGGGACATTACATAATGCTGACTGAATCTGGAAGGGACATTACAAAATGTTGACTGAATCTGGAAGTGGCATTAAATAATGATAGTATTAACACTCATGACGATGATGACTATAATGACGAATCCTATTTCTAATTATGATAGTACAGACCGCAACGATGATGATAATGATGATATGAGATACAAAAGCCTCTACATCACCTAAGTTATATGATGAATGTAGCAATGAATACTGTTATTCTCCATGATCAAATGTTCTCCTTTTGTAATGAACGACTTCCTGGTGAGGACACAATAATAAATACATACAGATATCAACGAAAGCATTTTTTGGAAACAAAGTAAAAACAGATTCCCAATCTTATATGTAGACGGTGTCCAGGCATTGGAATATAATATAATATAATATAATATAATATAATATAATATAATATATATTGCAAAATGTATAAGTTATAGCTTACCGGGAACAAGGTTCCTGAACATTCCAGGTCCACATGATGCGTTATCATGCTCTAGTACAAATTCTAGCTCAAGAAAATGACTAATATGGTTTACTAAAAAAAAAAAAACCAAAAAAAAAAAAAAAAAAAAAAAAAAGAAAGAAAAACTTCATGACAGGCCTTTCACTTTGACTTTCCAATGTCACATAAAATGAAGCCTTCCACAGAACAAATATACATTTATAAGTGGGATATGTTGAACTTGGACGCCTTGGTACGGGGATTTAAAAATGAGAGAGGACCACGATATCAACACATGAAACCTATAACTGTAACATTATTTCCCCTCTGAAGCAAGCTTTCAGAATCTCAAACACCTGCAAAAAGAAGAATAAAAACAAAAACAAAAAAAAACTGGTCTTCCACCGCCTCTATGGAACCGACTACGCGCAACGTCATCGATACCGCGGCGGTAAGAAGAAAAGCGCACATACCAGGGTCATGCCAAACTATGGTTCCTGTGTAAAGGAAGCTTGATGAATGGACGACCATCCCGCGCTGACCAATGGCAGGCAGGCAGCCAGCCTCGCTCTTTCCGCGGAGATAGACTCTTCCATCTCGAAGTTATCGCGAACGGGACCTTTTTATTATTATTTTTTTTTAACGCGAGCAGTGTGGTTCACGTTTTCATCCATCATTAGCTAATTCTGTTTGATATGCAGCAGGTAATAACTAAGCGTAGCTCGGGCCTGCACGAGGAGACTTTATGACCCACGTAACAGCGCAGGTACAGGAGCCAGGTCTTGTAACACAGGACGTTCAGGTATCCAGGAATTCGAGAACAGACCTGGAGCATTTCCAGGGACGACGCAACGGCCCGACGGCGGCTGCGGCGGTGGTGGGAACCGATATCGACCTCGATTTCGAGGGCAATGTTCAAAAGCACGGATATAATTGATTTGCTCAGTCTGCCGTGTCAAACTAAATATATCTATACATATATTATATATATATATATATATATATATATATATATATATATATATATATATATATATATATATATACGTCATTCGCGCACATATCCATGCATCCATGCATGACCCCAGACACATTTATATAATCATCTCCCTGTCTCAGTGAAAAACATTCGTACATATATACTTTTATGTTTATGTACGTACATATTCATAATTTACACATACCCACGTATACATAATCACAAACAACTCTGCATTGTCGTCTGCCTGCTTCTGAATAACATACGTACGTACGTTTACGCGAATACTCGTATGTGCACTGCAAATGAACACACACACACACACACACAGATCCCTTACACATTTACATAATCATTCTACCTACCTACGTGTGAATGTGCCCATGGAAAATGAAAATCCAGAAGCCTGCACATATTTATAAAATTCTCTACCTACTTTTGTGTTTGAATGTCGACTTAATTAAATTAGTACTGCTCTAACTACACTGGGAAACTTTTTCAAACGTTTTCTGAAATTGCGGGATGCCGTTCTAAGATTCTAAGGGTTGAATGGCAATGTCACTGTCTTCTTATCGAAAAAAAAACTAAGGGAGGCTTATTTCAACTGTTCATCTGCCGTGCGCACATAAAGGACCGCTATAATTGCATCCAGGCCCATGTACTAGGTAGCCTCAGAGTATGAAAGTGCAAAGACAGTAGCCATACAATACGACAAAAGAAATATAAGACAAAGAACACCCAACGTAGAATAAATTAATTTTTAAAACACAAAAACTTGTTTTTTCAAAACTCTTATTCTGGGACCCCCGCCTCTCATTTACCTGCCTGCCTGAAGTACCTGTGGTATTTAATGAAAAACAAGAACCCGGGAGTAGAATCGTATCTGAAGTTATGACAGAACGGAATTAAAACAGTCTTCTTTAACAAAGCGTTTGTTTACAATATTCACTGAAACAGTTTTTGATAGATAGATAGATAGATAGATAGATAGATAGATAGATAGATAGATAGATAAAATGTATGTTCCAAGCCAAAAAAGCCAAGCGCTGGGACCTATGATGTCATTCAGCGCTGCAAGGAATATTGACAGTAAAACAAGTTTGAAAGGTGTAACAGGAGGAAAACCTTGCAGTTGCAACATGAATGAACTGTCAGGAGAGGGTGGAAGGTAAGATGGGAAGAAAGAGAATACGAACGGAGGTACAGTAACATGAATGAAAGGGGTTGCACCTAGGGGACCAAGGGACGTTGCAAAGATCCTCAAGTAATGCCTACAGTGAACCTGCCTGGAGTACGTGTGGTGTTTAATGAAAGGCAAAACTCTAGAATCAGATCTAGAGTAATGACAGAACGAAATTAAAACCGTATTCTTCAACAAACATATTGTTTACAGTATACACAGAATCATTTTTACTTTATGGGAATAGTTCCGGGCTTTCCATAATGAGAAATGATCTAGTGTCAATACAAACGGAACTTTTTGAGCAAATCTATGTATTTCTCTTTACTTGTTTGTGCAATTATTCCTAGTGGTATTCCTTTCTTATTTTCTCTTTGTCATTAACTGTGCAAGTTAATGGCTTTGGATATCCTATACAAATGTTGGCTTATTTTTATTAATAATAATAATAATAATAATAATAATAATAATAATAATAATAATAATAATAATAATAATAATAATAATGAAAGGTAAGAAATTTCAAAAAAAAAAAAAACATTATTTTAACGTCACAGATTAGCTCCAGTATCATTTTAATGACGTCTAGGAAACCGATAATTTTTTTTTTTTATTCTCTAAATTCCAAAACATATGATAAGTATGGCTGGCATATGGCTCCCACAAGATTAACTGCTACGCGAATCTTTTGCCAACCAGAATTCAAGATGTGGTACCGGATCTTAAACATGCTTCAAAAGAATTGTATTTCCTTTTGAGGAACTTTTTTCTTTTATTTCATTTTTTTTCTTAGGGGTTTACTCGTTTATACGAAGACTATTAAAGGGTAAATACACCACTTTTTATGTAGATGGAAATTTAATTAAATATATTATAATATTAATTACTATATTAATATGTGTTGTGTGTGTGTGTGTATGTGCTGTGGTGTGTGGTGTGCTGTGTGTGTGTACCCAAAGATGTGTTAAATACACGAAAGTACTTGGCATTCTGTTCTTTTCTTTTTTTAATATTCCCAGTGCTTCAGCTAATAGACAAAATCACGTGCTTACTTTTGTGATTTCTTAGTATTATAAACATACATACTACCTACTACATACATTACAATATATATATATTATATATATATATATTGTGTGTGTGTGTGTGTGTGTATTTATATATATATATATATATATATATATATATATATATATATATACTATATCATTATTATATATACATATATATGTAACATATATATGCTCTTTCAATTTATCTATATATATATATATATATATATATATATATATATATAGTTATATTATGTACCAAGGTTCCAACTCGGTACATTCTAAAAGGGAAAATATGTTGGTAGCAATGGCCGTGCAGCAAGGCACTGAGGTGACATCCGTTCTCTCTCTCTCTCTCTCTCTCTCTCTCTTTCTCTCTCAACAACCCCACCCACCCACCCCCCCTCTCTCTCTCTCTCTATTACCTAAGCAATTAAATCAGACTTGTGAACTACAAAAATACATTTATTTAAGAGCAAAGCATTAACAAAATAAATCAGGTTCTTAACAAAATTATTAAATGAAAGGTTGAACTCAAAATCCAAATATCTCAGATAACCCTGGGGATCGAACCAAACCCACTCCATCCCTCCTTTACAATAACCAGCATTAGTTTAGCCATAAAACTAGTAACACCAAGGAACATCAGTTAAGTTCCCATTTCTAAATAAGTTACCGGGACCAGTTCCCCTTTGGTCCAGATCCGCCTATAAGAAGACAGGAGAACACATCGATAACCAAAAGATTAAAAATCAAAATCAAAAGGTCAAATGAAATAGAACATCTTTGAAACAAATATTCAAAATACAGTCAAGCCACACTTTTGGCTAAAACATAAGTATGCTTACCCATTCAACACCGATTACACACACTTAACCAAAACACAATCAAAGGAGCCATCTTGGTTCTTTGCCATCTTCGAATCGTTCTCCATTTTGGCTAACTTACTCTTTCATTATGTAGGGAAATAGCTCGCATGAACTCAAAGCACAAATTAAAACACAAGACACTCCCAAATAAGTGTCGTCACTAATTTTGTCACAAGTTCATGACGTCATTATACAGATCATTGTTCTAGCCCAAGAATCTGCCCCAAACCAGATTCAGGAAGCATATCTGCTTCCACTCATGCATGGACACAGGAAGTGGTCTATTCTGCTTAGGCAGCAACCTTCGACATCGCGCCACCCAAGGAAGTTGTGTCAGCATTTCCAAAGCCGAGCTGTCTTGTCACTTTAGGACCACTGTTTCCATGGAGAGTTAAATTGATGACCTCTACATTCTAAGAATGTCACCGCTCATCACGTCCTCTTAATGAAAAAAAAAAGATAATTCATGGATACAGTTTTCAAGGGTACAAATCATACTCTTATATATATATATATATATATATATATATATATATATTATATATATATATATATATATATATATATAATATATATGTGTGTGTGTGTGTGTGTATTTATATATATATATATATATATATATATATATATATATGATATACATATATAATATATGTATATGCTGTCTATCAATTTATATATATATATATATACTATATATATATATATATATATAACAACAAAACCCTCATTAAAACCTCCCTGACTGACTGACAGACGTCCTCTTCCTTCCCTCCCTTCCAAGTATGAGTTCCTCGTTGGACGAGTGGTCTTCGCGCTCGGCTACCAATCCGGTGGTCCGAAGTTCGATTCTCGGCTCGGCCAACGCGGAATCAGAGGAATTTATTTCTGGTGATAGAAATTCATTTCTCGATATATAGTTCGGATCCCACAATAACCTGTAGGTCCCGTTGCTAGGTGACCTAGTGGTTCCTAGCCAAGTCAAAATATCTCTAATCCCTCGGGCTAGCCCTAAAAGAGCTGTTCAGCAGCTCAGTGGTCTGGTTAAACTAAGATATGCTTATAAATTGTAAAGAAACCATATTTGCTTACATATTTTGCTCATTTGTAGCCTTTTATTTGTTAGTATCCCAGGAGGGAATGAGGAGCCTCTGTCCTACCCCCACTAACTTGCCCTAAAATCCATGACCCTGGCTACCCTCCGTTGTTCCCAGTTGAAATAAATGTTAAATTTTTCAAGGTCATAACCCATGGGTTAATTATAGTGTGGCAATACTAACATGCATGCAACTTTTGTGATTTTAATCATTAGGCTACTTCTTATATAAAACGATTCCTTATAACACTCAAATATTTTTTTTTAACTCTCACTCTCTCCCTTCCAGGTATGGTTCCAGAACAAGCGGAGTAAGGAACGGCGCATGAAGCAGCTCACTTCGATGGGCATGCGCGCGCACCTCTTCGGCAATCCGCGGAAGATCAGAGGCATGCGCATGTCCCCGAGCATGGAGGACGGATACCCCTACTACGGGGACGCTTTCGCCTACGGTCCCCAGGGCTTCCACGACTTCTTCCCGGGGCAGGGGCCTCCCCCTCCTCCAGGCATGACCTTCCCCCATGGTAAGTTACTAAGTTGTTGTTGTTATTATTGTTGTCGAAGATTAAGCTGGCCTTGTGCCTGCACGGGCTCTTGCTCATAGAGCAACCCGTAAAAGTAGATAGCCCTGCACGGGCTCTTGCTCATAAACGTCGATAGCCGAGGCGGTGACCGATTTGAAAGATACTCGCCCAGAATAACGGGTTACAATAGAATGAACATAACTTGGTGTATGTTACGTTAATCCATAAGGGAACAAATTTAATGGCATTCGTCACATTCATTCACAAGGAAAACGTTTGAACTGCTAATGAATTAGGTTAAACTCCGAAGTAATTCTTTGGCTTAAAGCATACCCTTGCACACATCCCCTGTGAAGTATACAATTTATCCTTATTTAATTTTGATTTGGTTTTTAGAAGGGGCCGAGTTTAGCATATTTACAATAACGAACTCGAATATTCCAACGGAGCATGACCCTCGGTTAACGAAGGTAGGATTTATCATAAAGGCCGAGAATGACGTAACAACGGGATATTGGACCCGACAAATATCACGGAAGACAAATTCAACGTCAGCAAAATTAACATTAAATTACAACATCAATGTATTTCTAAAGCGAGCCCAAATATGTTCCCAGAAAGACTATCACTTCTGATGAATAAAGCAATCGCTTCTTAATTCACAATGTACTCTCACTCGACGATTTATTAATTTATTCGTTTATTTACGCATTTACTCATTTATTTACTAACATATCCATTTATTTATTAATATAAACATTTAATTATTAATCTAATTTCGTATATTAAGATGCTCACTCAACGATTTCTTCGTTTATTTACGCATTTACTCATTTATTTAGTAATATATCCATTTATTTATTAATATATTCATTTACATATTAATCTATTTTTGTGTATTAAGATGCTCACTCAACGATTTATTCATTTATTCGTTTATTTACGCATTTATTCATTTATTTTCTAATATATCCATTTATTTATTAATATATCCATTTATTTATTAATGTATCCATTTATTTACAAATCTATTTATGCATATTAAGATGCTCACTCGACGATTTATTCGTTTATTTATGCATTTATTCATTTATTTACTAATATATCAATTTATCTATTAATATATCCATTTATTTAATAATGTATCCATTTATTTACAAATCTATTTATGTATATTAAGATGCTCATTCGATGATTTAGATTTATTCATTTATTTACTAATATAGCCATTTATTTATTAATATATCCATTTATTTACTGATATATCCATTTATTTATTAATATATCCATTTATTAATTAACCTATTTATGCATTCGTTATGTATAATAAGATGCTATCTCTTCCTCTTCTTTTTCAAACTGGAAATATTAATGGCCCCTTTATCTGTAGGACTGTTTGGCACAAAAAAAACAGACGACCCATAATAATTGACCCCCTTAATGACACCCTCCGCCCTCTGCAGGTCTACCTCCTGCCATGGAGCAGCCGCTACCGCCGGGCGGGCCCATGAGCGACTTCCCGGGCCTGGGCGGGCTGGGGGCGCCGCCCGTCAGCGAGTCTGGCCACTTCATGAGCCAGCCACCCGACATGCTCTCTCTGTCCCAGAGATCGTCTCCCGAGGGCATGATCATGGCTCATGGCGGTCAGTACCTGGAGGCATAGAGAAGGGGCAAGGTAGTCCCAGGATAATAGCATGATCAACCATCATATTTTCTTTTCCTCATCTCTTTTTTTTCTTCCTTCGGCTCCTCTCTCTCTCTCTCTCTCTCTCTCTCTCTCTCTCTGTCATTCTCGCTTGCATGACTTCCGTAATGTCAAATTCGCTTATAGAACAGAATATATACTTCAGCCAAGTGCTGAAACCTATGGGGTCATTCAGCCCTCGAAGGGAATAAATTCGCTTACAGAAAAGAATCTAGAGAGTTGTGGCCGAAGGCCAAGCGCTGAAAGCTATGAGATCATTCAGCGCTGGAAGGGAAACTATCAAGAGGGTTTGAAGGGCGTCAAAAGAGGAAAACCTCGCAGTTGGTATGCGAACTGTATGTAGGTCGGAAGGAAGAAAGAGAACATGAACGGAGGTGCGGTAAAAGGAACAGAAAGAGGTTGCAGCTGGGGGGCCGAAGGGATGCTGCAAAGACCAGACCCTCAAGTAATACCTACGGTGCACCACGTGAGGTCCATTGATGGCACGACGCCCCTACGGGGGTATTCGCTTACAGATCGTTTAAATTAAAATAAACGACGTCCATCTCATTCCTCGACAGTACCAAATGAAAAACTTGTCATTGTGTTCAAATGATTTGTGCTACACGTTTCTTTATGGAGGCTCACATTTTTTTCCAGGACATAACACCGATCTCTCGTGAAGAACAACTGGTACATTATATTTGCATTTATTGCTTGACACTAATATATGAAGCTACGTTTCTTTATCATAACTTTTTTTTCGTTTCACAGATCTAATCTCTCGTCAGGAACGAGTGATCATTTTCCATTTTTTGCATGACAGCTATTTATGAGTTCGTATCATTCTCTGACGCCTTTCTCTGTTGACGCGTGTAGCTGCTGCGTTCACTGACAGTTGTCTTTCCCCAATATTAATTTTCTAAATAATATTACATTTCTCCCATCCTTCCTTGCTGCATGGTTTCTTCCTTCTCATGCTAGGCATCTGTTTGCTAGTTTATAGATAATCCATCCTTTTCATCATCAGTTTTTTTTTCCATATCTTACAGCATGTTTTATTTATCATATCGTACGTTTCTTGTTTCCCCATGTTTAGGCTATCTAGTTTTTTTTTTTTTTTTTTTTTTTTTTTTTTTTTTTTTTTTTTTTTTTTTTTTTTTTTTTTTTTGCAAACCCATGTCTGAAATACTGCTCAATTTACTACGAATGTATCAAACGATTTTTCAGTCATTTGTTTTTAATCTTCTCTCAAGTGCTCTAAGTCTAAGATATTTCATTGTGTGCTGCATATTCCTCATCTGGTCTTCAAGTACTTGTTTTCAGCCTTGCAAAAATGGCTCCAAGCCCAAGATATTTCATCGTGTCTTGCATAGGTTCCATCTGGTTTCCTGGAATTTTTTTTTTTTCATTCCATTCTAAAATGAATCCGTGATATCTTATTATGGACTGATGTCTTCCAACTTTTTTTTATTAACGGTCCTATGACTGCTATGACTGTTACTTCTTATTACGTTTGACAACATGAAGCGTTTCATCTGATTTCACGCAATTTCTCTCACCGCGGTTTTGTTAAACCACGGCCCTATGTCCGAGACCTTGGCACAGTTAACTAAATATGTTTCATCATATGTAAATTATCTTTCATATTTTTCCAGATTTATTTCTCTTCTACTGAAATTTAAGAGTTCTTAAAGAGTTCTGCTTAGAAGTGTCGTGAGCGGAGCCCTTCTTTACAACAAGATATAAGAAAACATACAACGCTTTAGATCTCGATATACAGCATGAACCCGAGTCTAA
>NC_087217.1:47930893-47983393 GCF_015104395.2 Macrobrachium nipponense | reverse complement strand
CTTGCTCTCCTGTGACGTCACCAGAGGCGTCCTACCGTGTTACCTGCCACCACCGAGGAGTCCTACGACGCCGGGCGTCTCCGTCTCCGTCTCCCCGCCTCCGCCCCCGGGGTCCTAAGAGAGGGGGGGAGGGAGCAGCAGTAGCAGCTGTCCGGGACACCATCACCACCACAACACCCCCTTCCTCCCCTCCTCGGGTGGGGGGGAAACAGGAGAACATTCAAAATCGTCAGTTTTTTCCTTTTTTGATTTGACGACGTTACGGAAAACGATATTCCAGGATGTTCCAGGATATTCCACCTGGCAAACGTATATGACGGGGAACCTGCCTCTCTCTTCTTCGTCTCTTCTTTTATATAGATATATCAAACAAGGCAATATTTCATTATATATGTCCCGTTCTGGAAAAAAAAATAATAATGAGCGAGAACTTATGAAAAGAACTTTCCAAAAAGTACTCTTGCAGACGGAAAAGCAAAGAAAAAAAAAGAAAGAAAGAAAGAAAGTAGGCAGTGATATAACCTTGGTTCGGTCGAATGCTGAAAATTGCCCAGTGATAAAATTGAAAACTGCGCCTACGGACAAGATTCACTGCAGTGATGAACGTTGTAGCACATAAACGTTAATAAGATATCGATCGGTTTCTCTCTATCTTAAACGGTGACGTCTTCTCAAATGCCTCCGAACGTAACGTAACTGTTTTATTATCTTTTTATTTTTTTTTTCCCTCGAATATATGGCATCACAGACCTCTCTCTCCAATTGGCATCGTGTGATATATATACCCAGAGGTAATCTCTGATTGTTTATACAGTATAACGAGATGACGACGTCTCGAAGTACCAGAAAATAACCAATCAGAAAAAAAAATTCGTCTGGAATAATAACAATCGAATGCGCCTAGAGACCAAAAAAACGCGCTCACAGTTGCCGGATAAACAAAAACCAAACAAACAAACATGTTCCGTGAACTCTTGTGAAGGAAAAGAAGGGGAAACTTCATTTGCGAAACGTCGGGAAATGAAACGTTTACACACACAAAAATTTAAAAAACGTTCGAAATGAGATTTGGACATTCTGCAGATGCAGAGGTTTTAAAAGAGGCAAGCAAGCAGAAATGAACTGGAGGAGAGAGAAAGGGCGGAATGGAAGATGGGAGGCTAAGAAAAAATTAAAGAAAGGGAAAACGTGAAATTAAAATCGGAGTCACGTGATACCTGAAGAAAAAACAACAGATGTATAAACGAATAAGTAAAAAATAAAAGTAGTGAAGATAAAAATTGTGACTTTTTTTTCGAAAGAGAGAGAGAGAGAGTTCGAGAAAGAGATAAGGATAGAGTAAAAATTTTGATTTTTTTTGTTTGAGAAAGAGATAGAGATAGAGAGAGAGAGAAAGAGCGAGAGAGCTTGCGAGCGATCCGAGGTTTATCGCATCGTCCTCCTGTACATCATAAAAGCGGCTGTAAATGTTTTAATGAGTGTTGGGAGAGGACGAAACTGGGTGCCCTGAAGTGATTTGTGTTTTATACGGGGGAGGGGGGAGGGGAGGGAGGGAGGGGAACTGAGAAGAAAGAGGAGAAGGGGGAGGGGGTGTGTGGAGAGAGAGAGTAGTGAGTTTTAAGAGTTTATAGCGGCGTGTTTTATTGATGGCGAATCTTGCCGCCAGAATTGACGAAACCGCCAAAGCCCGTGACCACAAAGACAGAAATACAGGGAGAGGAAAAAAGGAAAAAAAAAGAAAATAAAGAGAGTCAGATTCACGCAATTACGTAAAAAGTTTATTTCCGCAATTCTCTGTACCTGTGCTACGGATATATTTCGACAGTCTGTAAAAGTATAGATAATATAAAAAGTGGAAAAACCAGTTAAGGAAAATCTACGTATCGCAGGTGACAATGCTCGGATGAAATTAAAACTGTGAAAAGCGTAGCTAAGGAAAAATAGCATAAAATAACGCATCTCTGGTGAACATGTTCTGAAACCTTACAAATAACAATAAACAACTCAGCACACAAACAGAAGGTAACAGGCAGGAAATCTCAAGAAAACGAAGTCCTGGAGAGAGGAAAAAATAGAAAAAAATACCGCCAGTTTCACCAAAACAATCCACAGGGTGTGCAAAAGGCAATGTGAGACGCCTCACAGAACGTGAAACAAAGTGAGTAAGAATAAAGAAAAAAATACGAATAAACAGAAAGAAAGAAGGAAAGAGGAAATAAAAATAAAACGAATCTGCACAGGTCAATCATATCTCTCTTGTCTGTCTCTCGCTCTTCATAGATTTTTTTTTTTTTGCACCGATATCCTAGATCGTAAAAATTAAAAAAAATCGTGGCGAGAATTCTCACGTTGTGTAAACTCTATCGCTGCCCTCCCAAATGATTCAACCCGTGATTCCTCATCTTCTTCTATACTACTACTTTCTCTGAGGCCATCTTCTCGTTCCCTCTCCCCGGTAGAGGTAACTACGAAGATGCCGAGTGAAAAAAAAGTAATCATAATAATAATAATAACAATAATAATAATAATAATAAAACAGATTAAAATATAGATATTTATATATGGAAAACCAGAAGAATCTCCCACGGTGGCCGTGGGGTGTCGTCTATACACCCCCTACCCTATAAACAGAGATTATACTGTGTCTGTGTTCTATATGTTCCTATGTGTAGTTCTATAGCTAGCGGGGCCATGGCGGGACGCTTTAAAGGAAATATTTTGACTCAGTTTAATAGTTCAATATGTACCGGATTAAATGTTATAAGCTACATATAAACTTATGTTTACACAATGCATACCTTTACGAATCCAATATGAGTTTAGGAAAATGTGTTTCAAAGGCCAATCTAAATATATCTATATATCTATATATATACACACACACACATATATATATATATATATATATATATATATATATATATATATAAAACCTGGGGCCCAAATATGCTTACAATACTTAAGTAATACATACACTAAATCTACATCACGTTACTTAGAGCCTATATGAAATTGTATGCAAATTAACGTATGCATATATCAAAACTCAGATCATGACACTATACTTTCTAGTTGTCTGCGCGAGAGAAATCAAAATTATATACCAACACAAAATTTCAAAAATGCTAAAGTTAAATTAATAAATTAATAAATCTTCTCGAAAAAGATATCGATATTTCCTTTATAGATATTCCTCCATGGCCTGGCCATACATTTCCGAAGAGACCCCAAAACCCCATCCCAAACCTTAAAATGAAATTTTCACGAACCTACCCTCTCCCTGTCCCCACCTTCACGCATACACATACATACACACACACACACACACACACATACACACAAGGCCTTGCGCACTTACACACCTCACATCCGCCCTCATCATCTCAAAATAATACAAAAACACTACAGAGGTTGCTAATTGAGTACCTCTCACGGTAATGTATACTTTCAAACTTCAATCATTATAAATAAAAATACTTAAGAAAAAAAAATTGTATAAGGCTATTTTGTTAAAACACGCATACACACATACACACGCTTACACCTATGCTCTCAATGATTAAAAAGCTGTGTTGAATAACAACACACACACACACTTGGAGGAAGCTATTTTGGCAAAACACACACTTACACCCTTCGCCGCTCTCCTTTAGAGACACACACACACACACTTACACCCCTTCCTCTCGTTCATAAAAAGCTGTGTTCAAACACATGCACACTTGGATAAAGTTATTTTGGTAAAACAAAGAAACACACTTAGACCCGTTGCTCCCCATAAATAAAAAGCTATGGTAAAAACACACACACACGCACACACACTTTGAGGAAGGTATATTGGTAAACCTTATACGGCCGTACGTCTCGACAAACTCCACTTCAGATTCAATATCAAACATTCACACAGAAGAAAACCTGGAGGAACACTTTACCACAAACTACTTTACCACTGACAGGTAACGAAGACTCAAAAAAGAAAAAAAAAAAAGCACACTCGAAAACCAAAATGGAAGTAAAAAGAATTATCATTCCCAAAGTCTTGATAATGTTAGCTATTCACCATAAAATTTGCGTGAAGATCTTTTTTCAGATATAACCTATGTATAAGTGATGCCACTAAACTATCACAAGACATAATTATTATGCGTTGGTTCACTGGACTAAAAATGTGAAAGGACACTCGGAATGACAAATATTAAGCAGATGTTTTTATAAGTCAAACTAGATGTAGTTGACATTCAACTAAAAATACATCTTGATACGTGGTTTCTGAAACAATATGAGAATATACTCAATAATTATCTATGAAAATTAATTTCCAATTCACTGTTTTGAAACGTTAAAAAAAAATCTGTCGTGTTGTGTGTAGGTGTGATCTAAGCCTGAGGAAACGCGGGACTAACGAGATACGTAGGAAGAAAAATATTCTACCCTAGAACAGACTACATTCATCGACAGTCAAAATATATAATGCATAATTATATAATATTCGTTATAAAATCTCTTGATACTGCGCGCGTAATCATGTACTACATGCATACATAATTATGTAAGTGTAATATGCAGATGTGTAACCAATTAGAATATTGATACAATTTTACATTTTTGC
This sequence comes from Macrobrachium nipponense, assembly GCF_015104395.2. Lineage (NCBI taxonomy): Eukaryota > Metazoa > Arthropoda > Malacostraca > Decapoda > Palaemonidae > Macrobrachium > Macrobrachium nipponense. The sequence continues at coordinate 47,978,784 of NC_087217.1, read as the reverse complement.
ATTCATGTAGCCTATTTATTAACCACTTGCTTTATCAGCGGCATTGTGAGTGTGTCTTAAGAAATATTTATGTTCTTATTCATTATTATTACTGTTTATCAATGTTCCGATATGCAAATTTATATTTATTTGGTGTATATGACAAATATAAACATTCCTAACTCCTTTTTTTTCATCGCAATTTCTCTGTTATCATTACTGGACTGATGCGTTGCATGAGGCAAATGACTTTAGTTTCACACTTTTTATTTGGACCTTTAAATAATTAGCGTTGATGTACGATCTGTGTCAGGCCGTATCTGCTACGGGTCCGGTTTTTTTTTTTTTTTTTTTTTTTTTTTTTTTTTTTTTTTTTTTTTTTTTTTTTGCTGCTACTGCTTTTGCTTACTACACGTCTGGAAATTTGCAATTCAGATATGCCTTTCTAACTGTACACTGTAGCTACACATTCTTGGTGTGATTATATGACGTTCAAGATTATGCTTCTCTCTCTCGAGTTTATATTTGTGTGTATGTATGTATGTATGTATGTATGTAGTATGTATAGTATATATATATATATATATATATATATATATATATATAATATATATATATAGTATATATCATACATTACATACATGTATGTATGTATGTATGTATGTATGTATGTTATATGTATGTATGTATATATATATATATATATATATATATATATATATATATATATAGTATATATATACATTACATACATACATACATACACATACAAAAATATAATATATATATATATATATATAATAAAAAATATATGCATAAATACATACTCACACAAACACACACACACACTATATATATATATATATATATATATATATATATATATATCATATATATTACATTTGTGTGCACCTGCGCATGAGCGCACCCATCAAATCAGGATATCTGATTTGTCACAACACCATCGAGCTTAACTAAACGATTCGCGATACTTAAACCAAGTGCCCTATGCATTGCCCTGCAAACAAAACTGTAGTGCATCTGTGAGACTATATAATATATATATATAATATATCTATATATATATATTATATATATATATATATATATAAATGTTGAAGCAAAGAACAGCGGATGGGAAGACAGTTGTCAGCGTTGCATTTCAAATAAAACGCTATCGTCAGTTTCGGCGAATTCACTGAAATTTCAGAGAACGTCCAGACAACTTTGCGATAGTGCAAAAGGCCACTACTGAGCAAAAGATATGTACAGGAACAAAAATAACATTAAATCATTCGGTCTCCTCCAAGATTGCGTGTTTGTCTCTCACGCTTTCCGTCCGACAAGACACACACACATACGTCTGACGACGCTGCCCCTCTGTGTTTCAAGTGTGTGTACGGATGCGTGTGCGTCGGCGTGTACGCACGCACGAGAGAGAGACAAAAAGAGGTCGCTGGCATCGTCTACCGAGCATCGAGCAGATGAAGCGTTGTGGCCCCGCCAGGACGACAAAAACGCCACTGCCTACGGCCACCCAATAGTTGTCTCACACAGCAGCAGCAGCACCATCAGGAGGAGGAGAGCGCTTGATAACCATCCCCAAGCCCTCCCTATACACCCCGTCCTACCTCTCCCTCCTCTGCCCTACACTCCCCCGCCCGCCCCTTTCCCACCCCTACATAAAACAACTCCAACCCCCTCCCACCATACCTCCAATCAAACAAAAAACCCCCACCCCTCAAATGGCAGGATTCCCCTCCTTCCCCCTCAACCCCTTCAAGCATCCATTCTTTCCTCTTTCCTTTTACCTTCTTTTATCTTCATTATTTACTCGGTCTATTTTATGGCAGCTGCGCGTCTAAGAGGAAAATGAAACTACACCGGCGAAAATTATATAAACAATTTCTCCCGGATAATTTTGTGCAAGGTGGGAAGCCCCAGCACTTAAATACAATTAGCTATTACATAAATACAAAATAAACTGAACACAACAACCACTGAAGCAGAATAAGGGCCATATCTATAGCTGCTCATGGTTGCGTCCGTATGTAAAGTGATTTATAATATATATATATATAATATATATATATATATATATATATATATAGGCCTAACAACTAACTAAAAGACTGACGGACTAGCTAGCTTGCAGAGCACGAAGACAACGTGAGAATTGCAGTCATGAGACTGACATTAAGATTATATTAATCAGAATTCAGATAAAATTGTTCGAAACCTAATTATCGATGAAACTCAGCAGGCTAATGTTGGTTGCAAACATCTAAATGCAATGCGCGCACGCACGCACACACACACACACACACACACACACACACATATATATATATATATATATATATATATATATATATATATATATATATACTGACAAAGGTTTCCAAAGCTACACCAACACCTACACTTTACCTTCACACCTGCCTCCGCCAAGATCACCTGGCTTCGCGCGGAAATCGTTCCACATCTGACTGAAGTCGGAGAAATTTCGTTTTTCCGACAAGTTAATGAGACAGAAACGTGGGTGGAAAGCCCGGCTTTTTTTTTCTTCTTTTTTTCTGTAACGAAAGAGCTTTCAGTACTAATAATATATATATACACAAAACACACACATATATATTACAAAAACATCGTATTGTGCTTTTTAGCTATTCAAAGAATGATCCGCTGTAATTTACTTGATTAGCGAGGCGAAATGTATTGGTAATAATAGTATATACAAAGCACATATAGCTTCCGTCCAGAGGGATGGGCGAAATCTCTGTGCTTTGTATATATTTTTTTACAAATACATTTCGTCTTGCTAATCCAGTCTATTGCTGTGTATTCTTATGTACCTACATACATGTGTGTGTCTGTACATTCATATTTCATTATTATTTTAACTTTTAAAATAACGGAACATGATACAGGGTAAAAGCAAAATAGAACCGATAAAGTGACTGAACATCACCTGAAATCGAGTTAAGTAACGATCAGGCGAAAACAATAGACTAAAGACAGGACGATATCGGACAAGAAAGTAGAATCGAAGTTGCCCGGACCTTATAGTTACCGTGGAGTAATCCAGTGAAAGGGTAGATCGGTAGATAGGCGAAGAGGGGTTGAAAGGAGGAGGAGGAGGAGGAGGAGGAGGAGGAGGAGGAGGAGGTAAGAGAGGCGCACAGTCAAGGGATTGCATGTTGGGCGTGAGCTACGAGCGTGAGACCGGCCCGAGGGCGACCCCTGAGGGCCACACCTACCGACCTGCCCCTGGCCGTCAGCGCTTCATCTCGAGTTTCTCTCGGGTTAACTGTTACAACTCGACAAAAAGACATTTCCTTCGAACGGTTAAGTCTCCGTCTGCCGTTAGACCTAGGGTACAACAAACTGATCGAAACCACCACGCACTAACGTTAACCCACGACTGACTATTTAATATTTGATGCTTGATATTCGAACCTTACGATAAGAACATTCAAAAAGGCATCCTTCTCCGGGTAACAGTCCAGTTCACCTTCACGACAGCATAGGTAATGAAAACTGAAGGCCGTTATGCACGCCACATGCATAGCCTGGCCCTAGACTCATGAACTCTAGCGCGAGTTACTGAAACACCAAAACAGTGAAAAGTAATATTTTCTTTTTTCTTTTTCTTTTTTTTTATTTGGCAATGTACTTAAATTTCCTTATACCAGGAACTTTTCGATATCGCGGGATAAGTTTTCCTCCAGGTTAACAGGTACAAACAAGAGATGACACGATAAACAGTAAAGAGACTTCTCAAATAGGCCTATATGCATTCAACCATCACCTTTCGTTTACCACATACATGATGTACACCGACACAAATAATGTCAACGATTACATACATACATTGCAAGCACCTTAACTGTTCACTGTTCATCAAAACAATGGTGACCCTTACTCCCGCTGTCCCCCTAAAATCACTATCATTATGTATTCTTCCATAGATGTTATAAGTTCACTGTAAATAATGTATGTATATATTTCTGTAACATCACTGTCTAAATGTCATATATTGTATATTTAAATTAATTATTGTGACCATCATAATAAACCGTTGGATAAGATGTGTATTGACTTCAGAACTCAGCCTTCGGTCTCTCTTCTGCAAATGTTCACAAACACACGCGCGCACGAGCGTGCACACAGACACACACAAACACCAAAAAGCAAACAATACATACTGGTTACGAAAATATCCCCAAACACGCCCATAATATATTTTTCATCGTTAAATACTCCATACATAAATATATGAGCACGTGTGTGCGATTTATTTTTAATAATCTTACAATAACATGCAAACATTCATATGAATAAAAACTCAAAAATTCCTGCTAGGTCTACTCGGTAAGGTGGCTTCAACGAAACAGAATGACTATGGGCCTAAGTGAAAAATAAAAGTGTAGCAAAATATCTAACACCAGAATAGAGATACAAACAGCAAGAGATAAACGAATATTTCACATAATTTCATGTGGAAATTTGAACCATCAACTAGTATTCCAACTTCTTTTAGACCGGCTACCATCAACTGACACAACACCACTAATGGGAAAGTCCAACAGTTCAGATGTTTACGAGTAACATGAAAGAACCGTCGTATTATTATTAACAGTTAGGATTAATGAAGGGCTCTAGTATTATTTAGTTATTATGATCAAAGAATCTATTTAGTTATTATGATCAAAGAATCTATTTAGTTATTATGATCAAAGAATCCTACTATTATTACGATGAAAGATTCTTAGTTTTATATGTAACACTATATAAATAAATAAAATACCTATTATGAGATTACGTATCCAACTCCTTACGCACTGCGTTACCCAAGCAAATCATAACAGAAATTTTCTATCATATTAGAAGCCAAATTGTATACGAGTATCGATAATACGAAACATTTTTCTCCAGATAAATGGCTGTCCGATAAACGAAGCAAGTATAAATAAATAAAAACCGTTATTAACTGCCCAGATACTCATATATATATATATATATATATATATATATATATATATATATATATATATATATATATATATCTATATATATTATATATAATATATATATAAAAAAGATATATATATATATATAGAATATAATATAATAAATATATATATATTATTATATAATATAAATATATATATATATTAATATATATATTATATATATTATATTATATATATATACTGTTCATCATGACCAATGGCTACTCCTACCAGAGTGTAGGCCGCAAATGTCAGGTCATGGGCCAACATTCATTCATGGTCACCCATCATAGTGCTGACCATACCAAACGTTCATTACATCGCCCGAAAATAACACTGGATGAAAAATTTGGCTTCATTTAAATTCGTCAAAATGCGCCAAATGTAAATCTGAACATACTCTTTAAGAAAGGGCAAAAGGAACTCAGAAATGTATTAGGTAAAAAAAAACAGGACCCTTAAGAAAAAAAATCCAAACCCAAAGGGTCTATTACCCACTATCCTATTCTTTCTGAAAATCTAATTATTTGCTGCCAATCATTAAGTAGTCCTTTGGTAAAATTCTAGTGAGCTTTGTTAAGAAATTCACAGTCTCGTGAAAACAAATTGTTAAAAAATCCATAATTATATAACAAAATATATTTCTATGTAAAAATAAAACAAAGGCTTTCGAACACCTGAACGGTGTTCCTCATCAGTGTAACGTTAAAATGTAAATGAATTTACATTTTAACGTTACAATGATGAGGAACACTGTTCAGGTGTTTGAAAGTCTTTGTTTTATTTTTACATAGAAATATATTTCAATATATAATTGTGGATTTTTTAACAACATTCTAGTGAACTTGTGCAAGCCCTGCCAAGTCACTTATAGTGACAAGGAGGATGGCCAGTCAAAACACCTACACAGAATTAACAAGCCGGCTGTAATGTGCATCACCACAGAACTGATTTCGGTAACATATACATCCTGGCATAGGGGTCTAGAAGCTAGCACAACACTGTGCCAGATTTAGTTCATCATATCAAATTACAGTCTACATGTTCAAGAAAATCCAGTCATAGGTAGTGGGAGCATGAACAAGGCAAAATGATGGCAGTGCTGCTTTATGCAAATGCTCCAAGAATCTAGAGGTTTCCCCCAAGATGAGAATTAAGAAAAACAGAGTAATGCCCTGTCATCCTCTTCCTCAATCCCTACCCCAACTGACTTATATATTGGTAGTAAAGGTTAAGAGGCAGGGTGAAAAATCAACCTTAAATCCCAGGGAGGGGTAAAGTGAGCCTTTACTCTTAATGGAGGTGTACTGATTGTGCTTTGATATGAGTCATGGACCAAACCAACAGTGAAGGATAAAGATTTTACTGAAAGTTGGTAGCCAAGAGAACCAGTGTGAGCAAAATCTCCATACAAGTGGCAATGGAAGCAGATACGGGCAGGAAAGAGAGCCTTCTATGGAAGGCCAAGAGATTGATTACTTCTCCATACTTTTATCGTATGAAAGAGAAAGGAGCAAGAGAAAACTAGCTGAAGATGCCCTATCTTATCTCAGCAATCAACTGCCAGCTCCCTGAAACGATGTACCTTTAAAATTAGTCGAGAGGAAACCTGACAGAAGCTGTTTTAACAACTGGAAGTGTTTCATGATAATATCAACCCAACACCTAGGCTGCCTTAAACAGACACCACTACAATCCCTCAAGAGTTAAAAGCAACCGAGAAGGTTCCCTCGTAATAAAAAAAAAGTTGGGATAGTACTTTATTTAGATCTAATACCATGATAACCTCCCAAATATGTGAGTGTTGGTAAATTATTCCTTGGGAAGTGCAAGAAAAAGGAAGATTTCCTAGTACAAACCACAATGGAAATGGTCAATCACTTCCTTGAGCACAAGAGTTCCTCCTTAGAAATCCTCCTTATAAAGTAGAATCTGTGCTAGCTGTGTCAAAACAGCAATGGCCTGCTTCCAAGATGGCAGTGCTGGATAAGAAAACTGTCTATTGGACAATGTTGACCATGACCTATCAGTCACAGTGGAAGACTATCCACTTTCCAGAAGAAACCAAGCTGTAAACTGATCAGTTTCCTACCACCAGTGTGTATTCCAGTTGATGGACATACTTAAAACAGTGCTGAACTAAGCAGTGATGAACTGCTTAGTAATGGGCATACAATCTATGATTGTATGCCCATTGCATGCCCATTACATAGATAGTAATGGGCATACAATCTATGATTATAGCCAAATTCAATGCAAGCAGCCCAAGACAAAAGTGGTATGCAGATATTATTGAAATGACAATTACATATAAGTACAAAAAGCCTATAAACCACAAGTCTGTGGTCTAGGGATTTTATGGAAAATAAACAACTGAAGATAAGAGCCCTCGTGGAGGCAGATGCTAACCGTTCTGGGACAGGACTGCTCAGGGTGCTTGCAATTAGAGCCATTACTTGTGTCTAAACAATCACTTAGTAACTGATGGATGCTGAACACACAAGGTTCTGTGACAGACCATCAAGAAAACAAGAACACATTTCTCCAGCATATATTGCACCACCTTATAAAACTCAATATGCCAGGCTTCACAGCATGACAGTGAACATACCTTTGGCTCTAGGCAACTAAGGGACCTGAGAGTGAACATACCAATGGTCTGACGCGCCCAACCAATACATACATTGACAATGAAACATATATGAGGGGGACAACAGGCAAATGTAAGTTTCATAAAAGCTAGGGTAATGTAAACTCAGTATATAAAGCATGGCTGTTAACAGGTAATGACAGACCGTTACCTGGTGTACTGGCCTTGATCCAGCAATGGAATAGCAATGGTGTTATGTCCAGTGCTACATACAGCACTTACTTTATTTATTTTCTTTCTCTCTTTTAATCTTCAGTTAAAAACCACTATAGGCAAAGTCAACAGACTATAAACCCAAGAAGGTTGTATAGGGAAACCAGCCTGCAGAGCAAGCAAAGTTATAAGAAAAGGTGAAAAATATAAACTAAAAAAATTAATTAATAAGTAAATAACCACTGCACTATTACATTCCACTCAGATTCTAAGTTATTAGATCCAATCCTGCTGTTGTGAACTTATCCTCCTTTGTATGATAAGCATCTTTAAGAAAAAAAATTAAATCAAGAATAACGTAACTTTTTAAAACTTTTGTCCTACTTTTATCATTTTAATTCTTTAATAAATATATATACTATTATATTATGGGTACATTTATATTGCTACCTGAACATAGAAACTTTTTATAAAACAAACAATGAATTTAAAAACAAACCATCTTGCAGTACCTAAATTACGATAATGAGGAATCAGGAAGTAATGTGCTTGATGTTTTACAACTTAAGTATTTCCAAGATGGAACAAGCATAAAAATGTTGTCAATTAATTTTTTAAAAATAGTTTCAGTGTTAAGAGCTGTGGAAATCTTTGATGCTCAAAGTACAAAAGACAACAGAGCAGTAGTAGGTTGGTTCAGATTAAGAATGATAAGGTTATGAAAGTGATGAGACGCCTGGTATGGACCTCTGCCCTTGATCCAAAATGCCTAACATGGTTAACTGCTTGTTCCTAAACTGTAACCAAGTACCAGGACCTTCCATGAAAAAGCGGGTAACAAGAGTACCAGGACCTTCCCTGAAAAAGCGGGTAACAGAGTACCAGGACCTTCCCTGAAAAAGCGGGTAACAGAGTACCAGGACCTTCCCCTGAAAAAGCGGTGGTAAAACAAGAGTACCAGGACCTTCCCTGAAAAAGCGGGTAACAGAGTACCAGGACCTTCCCTGAAAAAGCGGGTAACAGAGTACCAGGACCTTCCCTGAAAAAGCGGGTAACAAGAGTACCAGGACCTTCCCTGAAAAAGCGGGTAACAGAGTACCAGGACCTTCCCTGAAAAAGCGGGTGAGGATAACAGGAGTACCAACAGACCTTCCCTGAAAAAGCGGGTACCAGGTACCAGACCTTCCCTGCAAAAAGCGGGATAACAGATACCAGACCTTCCCTGAAAAAAGCGGGAAACAGAACCATGACCTCCCTGAAAAAGCGGGGTAACAGAGTTAAAAACCGATACCAGGACCTTCCCTTGAAAAAGCGGGTAAAAAGAGTACCAGGACCTTGGGGTAACGGGTAACCAGGGCCGTCCCCTGAATTAAAGCGGGTTAACAATTAACCATTGCCTTCCCTGAAAAACCAGGATGCCATAATCTTAAAAACTAACCACTGAATCTTCTTGATTAATCACAGCCTACTTCTTTGAACTAACCTAACCCAATGTAACCTAACCTAACCAGCGGGTGTGGCAAAAAACCGGGGCTGGTGCAATACTAGTAAATCGCAGGAATTTGCGGTAAGGCTAGGTAATAACTGTAGGACTTGATAATCTGCATAAGCTAATGCAATCCCATAAGCAGCACCCCTCTTCCATTCTTTACTAACCATAACCAAAGCGACTTCGATAAGCCAGGTTTGACTATACTACCACATTGAAACAACACAGCACTTAAGGTAAAATACCGAAGGGCCGGCATTTACCATAAAGCGACCACCTTCCCGAAAAACGGAAATTATGGCCTTATTTTGTGACTAAAGAAAAAAAAAAAACTTAATTCAAGATTACAGTAGAAATCTCGTGGTGTTGTTTCGACGGATGCTGGCTCTTGACTAATGTCTACTATATCCTGGATTACAGGAAGTGTTAAAGTACTTTTTCGGGAAGGTGGTCGCGCTAAGGTAGTGGCCAGGTGGCCATTCGGTATTTCACACCAAGTGTACATGTTAGGCTACATCACCACTTATAGGTTGGTCTATGGTCGCCCTCTGACGTATTAGACAGAGGACCTCAATGTGTGACTGGTAAAATTACACTCGACTTGCAACTGGTTGAACTGTGTTGTTCCCAAAACTAATTTTGTTGCTTGTAATTACGCAGTCACGCCATTTCATGTTTAGGACTAGACCTATACGTAGCCTATTTGGCAACTTAAGCCGAGCACTAATACAAGTGACTGTGGGTTTGGTTTGTGGGGCCCTAGATTAATAAGCTGCTACTTTTGATCTAAACAGACCGGTCCATTCTGTATTAGAAAAACCACTTATATATTTGTTTGTTGCAACAAACGGTTAGGTAGTAACTTCGGCACTGATCTACAGCCTATAGGTCTAGGCCTAGTTACTTGAACAGTCACGCATACATTGGAAAGCTATAACATTACTATGCAACAAATAGTTCAGTAACATCTACACATTACAAAATAAAACGTTTAAAGCACATTACGATGAAAAAGTCAAATTTATTTTCAATTACATACTTGTTCGTTGCAACAAATTATTAGGTAATTGCCGTACAGACCTACAGCCTATAAAAAAAAAACGAGTAGGTAGGCCTAGTTACTTGAACAGCCACGCGTACATTGGAAAGCTATAACATTACGCAATAGATAGTTCTGTGACATCTACACAATACAAAATAAAACGTTTAAAGCATATTACAAGGAAAAAGAAACATTTTCTTCAATCTAGTCGCGATTACGATTGGTACTTGCGGTGCTCAAGAAAATTATCTTTCCAAGGAGCTGCCGTTTAAGTTCAACTGTTTAGTTTGGTTTAGCCACTTATTTTCCATCGTCATTTCGACAAATGCAATTCTCAAGGCCGCTGTACTTCCACGTTTCGCTCACGAAAAGTCAGCTCCCTTAGAAAATGTAATAAAAACCTACAAAACTGCCTTGGATACATGCAAGCAAGCAAAGAATTTTGTATGGTGGGGCTCTAGACCTTACCTCGCATGACTCCGCAAGTGACTCGAGAAAGATGGCCTTTTCTCATTCAAATTCCGAATATTTCTGAGCTTTCCAGTTCCAGTCCTGGAATTCCATGCCCAACCAGGATTACAGATAAGGCAAGGCATTCTCGGTTACGGCGAGAGATAGTAATTGGCGTCAGCATGTTGACAAACGGAAATCCAGAGCACATCTTTCTCTCGACACTTCTTAAGAGTTACTGGACATTCAATCAAAATAAATTTCCTTTATAATGTTACTCTTACGACCGGCTGCAAAAGAGCTAATTGCGATAACTGACCGATTTTTATTTTATGTTATTATCTGCATTACCCCAAATATGTTAATGACTGACATTTTAACTGCATTAGTCTTCTGCGAACATACGTTTATTGAACTATTTGACGGATGTATATATATTTTTGAAGTAAAGGCCAATATGGCAAGCTAACTGGTCATTATCATTGCCTTTATCAATGGAATAATGAGAAAGTAAGAGATGGGACAAAATTAGTGGGTGCAAAGTTTAAGATAATAAGTCATGAATAGAGTTGGAGATGATGAAGAACTGCACGAGCTGGTAAATAAGTATGAAAGTGTTTGCAAAAGGAGAAAGCTTAGAGTAAAGGTGAACAATGGATATAAGGGTAAAAGGGAACCAGTAAGATGAAGTGATGAATGCTAATATGGATATTGATGGATACAAATTAAAGAAAAAAATGTGGGATATGATAAGATGAGTGATACGAGTAGTGATATATATGGAGGTATAAAGAATTGAGCATTAAAGTTAGCGCAGATGGAGGGATAGATCAGAGTAATTTGGAATGGATGATGAGATGGGAGGGGAGTAATATATAAAGAGCTAAAGATGGTTCGATGTTTGGGGAGAAAGAGGTATGGGAAAGAAGAACCTTAATAATCAGGAAGTGCAAGAATGGATGCTAGAGGTGGGTATGATACATTGTTGATGAGTCTTCTGTACAAGTGTATAACAAAATCAATATTCTGCTCGTTTTACGGCAATGGAATTGTCTTTTCACTTGAGCCACCTCCATGCTGAGGTGAATTGCTTAACTTTAGGTCAAGATGGGTCCTAAAAGAAGGTTAAGCAATTCCCCTCAGCATGGAGGTGGCTCAAGTGAAAAAACGTAATTCCATTGCAGTAAAACGAGCAGAGTATTGATTTTGTTATACACTTGTACAGAAGACTCATCAACAATGTATCATACCCACCTCTAGCATCCATTCTTGCACTTCCTGATTATTAAGGTTCTTCTTTCCAATACCTCTTTCTCCCCAAACATCGAACCATCTTTAGCTCTTTAGATACTACTCCTTAATGTTTAGTTAAAATGCCATTAGATTTTTGAATTATCAAACTATACTTATCATAGTGAGGTGAGATTTTAGAGTCAGCTTTAGTCTCATGCATAATTATTCTCTTCGTGACCAATACCTGGAGAGTTTAAAATGTAATAGAGTGGGAATTCTACAAGTGTTGAGATGAGTCAAAATGTAAAGAAAGTTATCTTGTTAAATAGTGCTTCATTGACCTCCTTGACAAGAAAGGGGCAAACATGCCTTTGGTACGAACATTGACTTTAAATTCACAAGTTATTTTTTAAAAATATCTTTAAAGGACTAAGATTTCTTTTAAACTCAGCACAAGTGTTCATCATACTCTTAGCCCGCTCATCTGACACCTGGTCCAATGGTTTTCACGACTAGACTTGGCGTAAAATATAAAAAATTGTTACCTGTAAGCTGTCATAAAGCCTAAAAAGATATTAATACCTGGATATATCCAATAATAAACTAAAAGCATACCTATACCGAAACATTTATGATAAAGAAGTGTAGGAAACAGAGGGAAACCCGTGTGTCACTAGAGTGCTTTATTACACGTCCAATCTATACAGCGGCGTGACTGCAAGTGAGTTGCAGACACGCCACGCGGGCTACATTGGCGCCAATCGCGCCGCCCTCTCGGCAACAGACATTACACAAGTTCAACCATCTTACATTCCCCCCCTAAGATTATGGCATGGCAGAATGGCATAATATTAAATGTAAATAATCAGTGATGGCAATAAGCAAATATGTATTAAATACATATATATACACACAAAGAAAATATGCATGAAAAAAATCTTTTAGGAAAAATGCAATGGTCAATGCACATGTATCACAGCATGAATTGACATGCATGGCAGCAACATGAATATGCATAAAAATATGTCTGCAAAAATTAATTGTAGCCAGTTCGGCTTATCAAAAATAGAAGACAAGAAAAGCACGGGGGACAATATAAGACAATTTTACAGTGGCACAAGCATGAGCATGGGTTAACACTCAACATCACCCATGACATACTCGCCCATCCATGAGGGTTGTATTGTCCGCCTTTTTGGACGAGGTGGAGCGGAGTCCGGGCGTGGGAAAGTGGCTGACGACGTTGGGGGCTGACGTTTTATCACTTTCAGGTGCTTCCTGTTTCTGAATGACACTCGACCGCTTCCATCCAGCCTAATAAGATACAGTCGGTGGCCCTTGGACTCCACTACCGACCCAGATCGGTCCCAGGTTTTGGTTACAGGATCCTGCACTCTTACCCTGCAGCCTACAACAAGGGGTAGAAGCTCCCTGGTCCCAGCAAGTGGTTGGGTCTCCTTTAGGGACTCTGCCATTTGTAGTTCCCTCTTCTGGATGATCTCGTCCCAGTGTCTCTCCACCTTGTAATGATGTCTGGGGCGTTGGCACTCCATCTCTGAGCTGCCTACCGATGGCAAGCTGTGCTGGTGACTTGTTGAACCCCTTAGGAGGGGTGTTGAGGTACTGAAGAATTGCCAGAGATGCCTTGTTGCAATCGAGGCTGCCTCCTTTGCCTATATTTGCCCTGATGATCCTCTTGGCGGTCTTGACTGCTGCTTCAGCCCTTCCATTGGACTGGGGGTAATGGGCTGACGAAAGGCGTACAGTAAACCCCCACTTTCTGAAGAATGATGTGGTCTCTTCGCTAATGAGGTTTGTGCCCCAATCTGTCGAGATTAGCTCTGGAGCTCCCCATCTGGTGAAGTACGTCCTCAACACTGATATGATTCTTGATGACGTTGTACCATGTGGAAAGTGTGCGACTTCCAGCCACTCGGTGAGCCTGTCTGCATAGGCCATGTACATATGGCCCTCCAACTGTAGCATGTCCACCACCGTTGACTGGAATGGGTATTCTGGGGGTGCTGTGAGTACTAATGGTTCAGCAGGTTGCGATGGAGCATGTATATCACAAGAGGCACATCCATCCCTGTGGCTCTGCAGGTCACCTTCCATGCCTGGCCAGTAAACTGATTGCCTAGCCCTGCGGAGCATGGAGTTCACCCCCTGATGTCCTGCGTGAAGGCCTGTGATGACTTGAAGGCGAAGTTCCTCTGGGATGAGCAGACGTGGGCATCCTTGCTCATAAGTGTAGACTATCAGGTCTTCTGCCATAGATAACCTGTCCCTAACTGCATAGAACTGACGTAGGCAGGCCAACTCCTGTGCCTTCTGTGGGCGCCAGTCATTTGCTGCCACTTTAGCTACCAACAACTGGTATACAGGGTCTTTAGAGGCTGCTACTTTGACCCTCTCCTCGTCAAGTATGAGGCATTCTTGCTCAAGGGCAGTGGCTGAAGCAGCGACAAGGGCAACAGCCATATCCTCTTCGAGTTCAGAGTCCTTGTCATCTGGTTCACAACGGAGAGCAGGGAAATGTGATAAAAAGTCAGCAGCGCAGTTCCTCTTCCGTGGTAGGTATCTTACCTGGAACCTGTATTGCAGGGTTTTCTCCTTGAGACGGAAGAGTCTTGGGTTCAGTATATCCTTCAGCTCCCTATCACCCAGGAGCTTGACCAGCGGGCGGTGGTCAGTCACAATCAATAAGTTGGGGCAGCCCAACAGGAGTAGCCTGGCCTTCTTGGGACACCACGTGACAGCTAAGGCCTCTTCCTCAACAGCAGCACACCCAGCTTCAGCTTGTGACAAGTGACGGTTCCCACATAGGGCATACACCAACCACCCTTGCAGCAGAATGGGACATCGCTGAGGTATAAGCACAGTACTGCTGCAGAATAACAAACCCGATCTCATCTCTGCTCCAATCTGTTAGGGCTGCCGTAGGTCGGGTCTTGTCATAGTATACCAACCCATCCTTGGCCAGCTTGCATATGGCCTCCTGTGCTTGGTGGAATCTCTCTTGTAGGTTGTTATCCCAGTAGACATTCTTGCTTGCAGACTTCTTCAGGAGGTCTCTGAAGGGTTCCATCAGCGGGGCGGTGGCAAGGAAGGGTACCAACTGGTTGACAAACCCAAACTATGACCTGATGTCAGTGACCGAGGGGTTGTCAGGCATAGGGAATCTCTGTATGGCAGCTAGACTCTCCTCAGTGAGCCTATAGGAATCCCATCCCAGCTGGAATCCGACAAAGCAAACTTCTCTTCGGCAGAAGCTGAATTTCTCTGGCTTGAGGGTTATTCCCTTTTTGGCACATGTGTCCAAGAAATACGTGTGCCAGAAGGCCTCTTCGACACTGTTGTCATATAGAGGAGTATCATCCACACACTTGTGTTTTCGGGGAATGTCTTTGATGGCGTCATCAAACCTCTTAGTGTAGGCACCTGAAGCTGAACAGTGTCCCATGGGTGTTCTTCTGTACCAATAACGCTCCCAGGGAGTGATAAAGGTGAGTTTGCGGCTTTCTTCATCTAACTCCACCTGGTGGAAACCCCAATGCACATCTGCCACCGTCTTAAAGGAATGTAAGGGTACCCTTGAGATCATGTCGAATGGAGCAGGGGTGTGATGCGTCTTTCTCCTGCAGGAAGCATTAAGGCGTTGAAAGTCCACGGTGTGGCGGGGCTGACCTAACTTGAATATGGTGCGGCTTACCCACCATGACAAGGAGGGGCTCCCTTTCTGTATTGAATGTCGATGACGAAAAATGGCGCAAGAGCCACTGCTCCAACTTTGGGACATTCCCCTCCACTGGTGGGAAGGGTATGGATGAGGGCTTAGGCAAGGACTGCTCAATGGGGGTGAGTACCTCATGCTCCAGTGCGAGGCTTGCTGACACTGGTAAGTGGTGGGGAAAGGACTGGGGCACAAGGCCAAGGTCCTTGCAAGCAGCCAATGAAAGAAAGAATGACCTCACAGACTTGATGAAGTACACTTCTTGGACGGTTGTCCTGTTACCGTAGTGAATGCAAAGGGGGGCAGTTCCCATACACTCCAATCTAATGTTGGCAACGTCACGTAGGGGCCTGCAGCGTCGTGAAAGGGTAGGCCTTTCAACGAGACACTACTACTTGTATAGTAGGCTGCATACTGGGTTGTACCCAAGCAGTGACTGCCCCCAGCGTTACTGATGAAGCAGGGGCATCATTCACCATCTTCTTCTTGCTTCTACAAAACCGTTTCAAATGGCCAATTTTTTGGCAGCCATGACAAACTATTTCTCGCTGGGCACATCACCTTTCTGGGCTCGTGCTGCACTCCGCAGTTCCCACACACACACGAGCACTGATGGGAACCGAGGCCCTCTCATTACTCTTCATTGCTGCACACTCAGGGGGACTGGGGTCTGTCTCCACATCGGCCGCACGTGGCTCTTGATGCCATGTGTCGTGCTGGGGCATGGATGCATCTTTGCGGGCTGCTTCATATGTTGCACACACTGCCCTTAGGGCATCTACACTACAAACAGAATCACATGACCTGTAAAGGTCTCTTTTCAATATCTCATCCCTTAGACCTACCATAAGCTTTCTAATGAGCATATATTCAGACAAATCACAATGACACCTAGGGCGCTGGAAGCCACAGTCCATGGCCTTTTGAGAGCACTTTGCAAAATATTCACTAATGGACTCCTCACGCCCTTGCATTCACACAAAAAACTCAGCCCAATGCACAGCCTGGTTCGATGCACGCAGAGCCATGGCCCCTATAACATCCAAAGCCCGTTCTGGAGACAAATTAGCCCACTGTAAATCACTATACCTGGCATCCAGCGTACGTTGCAACTCTGGGGTGCAATGAAGCCTGATGTGTTGAACTGCATCCACTGGTTGAAGCTTTTGTAGCCTAAGCCAATGTGTCATGGACAGTTTGTCAGTTTCCAAGTCCTGTAGGAGGCTGATGACATTTCCAAAGCACACTTCTCTGGTAGCGGTAGGGCCGGGGCCATGGGGCGGCTCTGTAAATGCAAACCACTCGCCATCGTAGCCAAACGGTCGTTAAGGGCTTGCAATGCATCTCGACCCTCGGCAACCACATGTTGCAGAGCTGATGATCTTGACGCCACTCCGACGGAAGTACTGTGGGCACCCCTGGAGGATCGTCGTGCCCTCCTTGCCGTGAAAGATGGTCTCCCTGGTGTAGACATGATTATTCTTCGTGTACCCTACTCACTGCGCCATGTAGGAAACAGAAGGAAACCCGTGTGTCACTAGAGTGCTTTATTACACGTCCAATCTATACAGCGGCGTGACTGCAAGTGAGTTGCAGACATGCGGGCTACATTTGTAAGTCCTACATAAGCATAATATATGGAATGTTATTACATATATAAAAAACTAAAACTATGATTAATTAAAACCAGTGACCCAAGAGGTCAAACAGTTCGCTTGCAGGAATGTGATCAGACCAGATGTGATAAAGTAGGCTAAGATGACGTGTTGTAATGAGTCCGTGTCTAGTTGCCGTCACCTGTGGTCATTCATTTGTTTTGAAAACAGTAGTCCAAGCTTCCTGCTTGAGACAACCACTGTGACCTATAGCTCAAACGGCCTAAGTGACTTGTAATCTATGTCATCTGTGTGTATGTTCGTATGTTCGAGCTACTGTCTGCTTCCTTTATGATTTTTAAACGAGATTGTAGTCAGAATTCATTGGCAGACCTGTACAAAATTTACCTGATCTTCATCATGTAATCTCAGAGAATAGAGATATTTTTGTACTTCGTGTTTTCTACAAGAAACCTCACATCAGAAAGAAGATATTGAATGAACTTAGAAATTATCATCATGAGTTTGAAACATCTCCGTCTTCATAACCAAAGAAGATACTGACTTCGTAAATTATCATCGAAATCCAAGACACTCCGATGAGTATGGAAATCATAACAAACCGACCTTAGCGTAAAATTATCGCAGGTCTAAATAACCTCATAGGGCGTCTTATTATACAAAGGCATGAGCCCTATACATTGGCGCCAATCGCGCCGCCCTCTCGGCAACAGACATTACACAAGTTCAACCATCCTACAAGAAGACGGTTATTAAAAAGGTATGCATGTAGTCTACATGACCATATGCAGGCCGATAAGAATGGCCCTTAAGATAAACCAGGTAAAGGGTGACGATGATGATTGAAAATTAAGAAGGTTAAAGCAAAACGACATAAATTAAGCAATATAATGCTAATATACGAGACTTGGGAGACTTTTACCTTATTTTTCATCTCGTTCATGGTGATTTGCGGGCACCAGCACTCAAGAAAGAATAACCAAAGGGATGTTAAAGTTCCCCATTAAACGACGCATCTGTGTCATTCAAAGAAAATGATTAATTCCTTCTCATTTTCTACGGAACACAAATATATTCGTTTAAATTCGATGTATTAATATTTCACCGTGGTTTTGCCAAATGTTGTTTTGAATTGAAACGACTCATACTTATTTCAAATAACAAAAAATCCATAATGGGTACCCTTGTGGTGTGAAATCATCTGTATGTGGTGGTCACACATACAAGCCTGGGCCCTAATGAGTAATATTTATCTATCTATCTATCTATCTATCTATCTATATATATTATATATATATATATATATATATATATATATATATATATATATATACAAACCATCTTGCAGTATATTTATATATATGTGTGTGTGTGTGTGTGTGTGAATTTTATCACATCACCGTGGTTCATATATAAGCATTAAACTACAAATATCCTTTAATATCTAATTTGCTCTACCTCGGAATTACTATATTTTCATATATATATTTATATATATATATATATATATATATATATATATATATATATATATATATATATATATATATATATATATATATATATATATATATATATATATATATATATATGTATATATATACATATATATATATATATATATATATATATATATATATATATATATATATATATTATATGCAATATATGAAAATATAGTAATTCCGAGGTAGAGCAAATTAGATATTAAAGGATATTTGTAGTTTAATGCTTATGTATGAACCACGGTGATGTGATAAAATTCACACACACTCACACACACACACACACACACACACACACACACACACACACACACACACACACACACATATATATATATATATATATATATATATATATATATATAGATAGATAGATAGATAGATAGATAGATAGATAGATAGTAGATAGATAGATAGATAGACAGATAGATAGATAGCCTAGATAGATAGATATTACTATATTACTCATTAGGGCCAAGGCTTGTATGTGTGACCACCACAAACAGACGATTTCACACCACAAGGGTACCCATTATAGATTTTTTGTTATTTGAAATGAGTATGAGTCGTTTTAATTCAAAACATTTGGCAAAACCACGTTGAAATAATAATATACAACGAATTTAAATTAATATATTTGTATTCCCTGGAAAATGAGAAGGAATGAATCATTTTCTTTGAACGACACAGATGCGTCGTTTAATGGGGGACTTTAACATCTCTTTGGCTATTCTTTCTTGAGTGCTGGTGCCCGCAAATCACCATGAACGAGATGAAAAATAAAGTAAAAGTTTCCCATGTCTCGTATATTAGCATTATATTGCTTAATTTATGTCGTTTTGCATTAAACATCTTAATTTTCAATCATCATCGTCACCCTTTGCCTGGTTTATCTTAAGGGCCTTTCTTATCGGCTTTCATTTAGTCATGTAGACTACATGCATACCTTTTTAATAACTGTCTTCTTTATCATAAATGTTTCGGTATAGGTATGCTTTTAGTTTATTATTGGAAATATCCAGATATTAATATCTTTTTAGGCTTTATGACAGCTTACAGGTAACAATTTTTATAATTTACGCCAAGTCTAGTCGTGAAAACCATTGGACCAGGTGTCAGATGAGCGGGCTAAGAGTATGATGAACACTTGTGCTGAGTTTAAAAGAAATATTGGACCTTTAAAGATATTATTTTTAAAAAATAACTTGTGAATTTAAAGTCAATGTTCGTACCAAAGGCATGTTTGCCCCTTTCTTGTCAAGGAGGTCAATGAAGCACTATTTAACAAGATAACTTTCTTTACATTTTGACTCATCTCAACACTTGTAGAATTCCCACTCTATTACATTTTAAACTCTCCAGGTATTGGTCATGAAGAGAATAATTATGCATGAGACTAAAGCTGACTCTAAAATCTCACCTCACTATGATAAGAATAGTTTGACAATTCAAAAATCTAATGGCATATTAAATTAAAAAAATGAAATCTGATAACTCTCTGTTATATAACCCAGCGTAACTTGTACGAACCACGACAAGCATTTGGACTTGTAAGCCTGAATTATTTCAGTGTAGGTTGCGAAGTGCGAAATTGGGTAAGTGGTAAAATGTCTTATCAACGAAACCAAACACTGGAAATAGAAAGGACATAATAAAAAAAAAAAGTTTACATCTCATTCAGAACGTTATTTACGAAAGCATAGTAAGCTATAGAACAATCTTATACATATTTCGGAAAGCTGAAGAGGAAGAAGATGAAAAACCGACTTAATAAATTAACTCTAGTATCCGAACAAGCAAATAATAAATTCATTGTGAGAGAGCCGTCACAGGGACTTCTCAATCAAATACTACTAAAATAAACCCGAAGCCCTATTTAACACAATACCTTTGCAAACACACTGTGTTCTAATTATGGTATTTCAGTCATTTCTGTCCAGACACTTAAGAGCTTGGGTATGCACAGAGTTAAGACATATAAACCACAGACCTTCCATTCTGCCCTGTCAGTATGGACGAAATCCTTTCACTAACTCCTCGAGAGAAGGTAGAACCCCCAACGTTCAAGTGAACAAGCAGTTATGGACCGTCACGAGACCTATTTACTCAAGTGAATTGATGTTACAGAAACAATTGCAGTTGTTATCGCCTTGTGTCTCAATATCTCGAGGAAAAAAATCTCGAGGTAAAACGAAGAGGGGAAAAGAAGAGGTGGTAAGAATCGTTAAAAATACATTAGCCTAGCTATTTGAATTAACCTAGGATGAATTATACTACTAGGTATACTAGTAGGTGTACCCACTAGGTACCAAAACGTTGGTGAAAGTGTGATAGTTTGGCAAAATTGAAGTCTACTTCCGCGCCCGTCTCCTTCGGTTTTTACCTGTTAGGCTACTACCTAGGTATAGGGTAAAAAACCGCATGGTACAGGGGTGTACCATGTACGATCAATGAGTACAACCCCAAGAAAAGTACAATATAACGCGTCCTGACACCGGAGTAGAGGTCTTTAGTTCCGTTTCTCACCAACAACAAGTCGCGTCTGATGCCCATCTCCGATGTCAGGACGTGTTAGCCTATAATGTACTTTTTTGGGGGTTGTACACATTGATCGTACATGGTCCACCCCTGTACCATGCGATTTTTTACCCTAGTACATGCCAAATGGTCGCTGTGTATAGGCTAGTACCAGACCCTTGGGGATGAACGTAGTAAACATTAACAAAAGAGGGTAAATAGGGGTAGTATCTTAAACCCCAACAAAGGACTTAAGCTTAAATAAAGGGCTGTTACTATCCTGTTCAGTGAACAATGGGAAGCAGGCCGCGGTAGTAGTAGTACTCAAAATTTTATTGATTAACTCTTACCCAATTATTTATCACTGACTTTTGATTAACCTTCTGTACATTCACTAATAATACCTATCTGTATAGGATTTACCTAACTCTTAACATCTTGGCCTAACCTTAAATCAAAAGTAATCCTTTATTGTGAACAATACTTCAAAATGTTTACATACTATAGGGTAAAAAACTGCATGGTACAGGGGTTGACCATGTACGATCATTGTGTACAACCCCAAGAAAAGTACATTATAACGCGTCCTGACACCGGAGTAGAGGTCTTTAGCTCCGTTTCTCACCAACAACAAGTCGCGTCTGATGCCCATCTCCGATGTCAGGACGCGTTATAATGTACATTTTTGGGGTTGTACACATTGATCGTACATGGTCCACCCCTGTACCATGCGGTTTTTTACCCTATACATATGACTGACACTGCAGGTTAGGTTAGGCTGCCACAGGTTAGGACAGATTAAGTAATGAAACATATAAAAAGTTTCCTTGACCACTTCATGTTTTGAAGATTTTATTTTTTCATACCTATCAGTCACACAATTAGTATACGTACCTATTTTCCCATTGGTTATTTTGTGATTTATGCATTTTTTTTATCATTCCTGCCATTACATTCACTTGTTTTTGTTTTTATCATCAGAAAAATCCATGGGATCCACTGATAGTTGTTAAGAGCAGTATATGGATAGGAGAAATATAAGAGCATGTGATTTGCACCAACATTGGTGCTATAAAAATTGCAAAAAGAATGCAAGATAAACAATTGAAAAATATAGTTTTGTATTATACAGATTTCACTATATCATATGATGAAATATAGTTCTGGTTAGTATCCATAGTATCAGTTTGATTTTTAAAGCTTTTGTAGTGTGGTTTTTTCACAAGCAAGGTATGATGTGATTATGTAAAATTTGACATTCATATTTGTTCCAAGCATGAATCTCAAAGCTATGGTTAACCCGTCACAGCACCCTCTATGCATAACTTTCATGGAGAACCACAATGGGAAACTAGGTGTTTTGGTATGGAAAAACAAAAATAAAAAAAACCCTGATGCATAGCAGCATAGCAACCTAACCTAGCATAACCTAAGGTGGGAGGCCTTTATTCTTTAAACCCCCAACTTTGTCATTGGTAGAAATGATGTGGTAAAAAAGTTAATGAATATCCTCTTTAGAAATCAATGTCATTTTTGTTAAAATCACATAAAAAAGTATAAGACACTAGTAAAATGATTAAATAGTGTCTTTCATGCCTGTGATGTGTTGTTTTTAGCCTAAAGAATAACTGTTATATAATTGCAAATGTTTCCAGAGGCATCATGATTGCACTGTCACATGCACTCTTGTGATGTGAAAAGCATAAGAATTAATGGAATCACATGGTTAAACTTTAAAAGTAATGTTCTAGAAGATTGATTCCACCTAGTGGCACTTTGTTATAAACAGAATGCAAAGCAATCATAAAAAACAGTGACAGAAGTAGTAAATGTGAAGTAACTATATTTTTTATTTTTTAAGAATGTGATTGGTGAAGATTGGTGTAAATATTTCAGGTGCACAGGCTCTTTATAAATGTTTTTAATACATAATTTAAGAATTTCCAGTATTAAATTAATAATATAGCTTTCAGATGATGATGATGATAATGATGACGACGAAGAAGACTGGGTGGAAGAAAGTGGCTTAGGTTATAAGGACATCAAAGTCAGAGTTCCCTCCTTGAGACTGGATTCTGTTTTGAAGTCAGGACTCAATATGTCTCGCAAGTAAGTTTTTGTGTTTACATTCCGGTCTAGAGCATGATATAGTTTAATTCCTGTATTGTTTTAGGGGCTCACAACAGTGTAGGTGTTGTATTTGAACAAAGTCAAGTAAATGTAACCGTAGATTGAATTATGATTTTAAAAGTGAAATAAATGAGTCAACACTAGCTAAATATTTTTTATTTCATTAAAAATACCAAAACATTTGATAAGTATTAAGGAAGACTGGTATTATGTAGTATACATAAACAGAACTCTGATTTTGCTGATGCCTTAATACCTTGTGTGTGAATTTAACTAAATGATATATCTTGCAGCATCTATATACCAAAATTTTTGGATTAAACTTGTGTGTGTGCTGACATTTTTTTTTAAGTAATGTTTCTGTTCTTGTCTGTATCCATCAAATTCATACATATTTTTCTTGTATGTATACTTTCAATTCAGTTTTTTCATTTATATTTTCATATTGTTACAAGATTATTTTTGTTTTTGTTTTCTAGTATTGCAGTAGTACTTAAATATTTAATGCAGGTTTTTAGATGCCATAGTAGTGTCCTGCATTTGCAAGACAGTGTAGTTATTACTTTAAGCATTGCACAATACAAGTATTAGGAATTGCTTTTTAGTTTTTAATCTTAGCTTCTCTTGGAAAGTTTTGCCACAAATTCAACACATATCTCACCTCTTTAGATACACTTCCAGTAACATATTGACAACTTGCTTGGATCCCTAAGTAGACAGAGAAGGCTGAAGTGCAATGCTCCCTCTTAGGTAACTACACAGTGTAAGATAATATTTAGTATGATTTAAAAGAATTTGTTAGGTTCTCTGAAAACAAAACTGTATTTCTGTAATTGCCCTCCACCCAACCTGCCATTGTTCATACCTTGCAATTATGACTTCAGTTCTGTGGTGGAGCAGTGAATGATTTTGTATACTGTATATGGTAAAATTGGGGCTCTATATTTTTTATTATTATTTTTTATTGAAGTGGTAAACTGCATAGTTAAAGTGATTTTGTGTCTGTTGAACTTGGAAAAATTAATATACCTGTTGTAATTTTACCAAACTACAGTAGTTATGGACACTACAGTATTAAAATTTTCTTCTCTTTTCAGTAAAGTAGAGAATGCGTTTTATAGCAGTAGATTGCGAGTGAATGAGAACAAGATCCTGAAGAAAAGTAAACAGGTTAGTAAGCTCTATGTCAGTGTTGTCTGTTATTATCCAACCTAGCTTATTTTATATTTGATTATATTTATTATGTAAGTACATAGTACAGTGTGATAATTCTAAGAAAAAGCTTAGTAAAGTAGAATCTCACCTCAATGTATTCATTTTAACCAAGAAAGAGTTAAATACAATCCATCAAAGTTACATTTATTTTTACTGCTTTCAAGGTTGAAGTGTTTCAGGTTTAGTAAGTTTCTTAGGTAGCAGATTTATGCAAACATTTTTACAAAAATTTACTGAATGGTCTGGAAACCTGGAAATAAGAATCTAGAACCTAATGAATCATTATGGTAGCTTTTGAACACCAAATTGAAATAGTAATTGTATTTGCAAAGAAAGTCTAACTGGAGTTCTGGTCTCCTCTTAATCTTTAATATTAGGATGGTTTTGTCATTCAGGAAGGTACGCCTCTGTGAGTGTCTTCTCTGCTTTTTCCTTTTCATTTCTTCCCCTTGGTGGCTTCCTCCCTTTTTGTCCAACATCTTTACTTTTCTCCAATATGTATTTTATTTCTCATTTAAGAATAAATTCATTGGGTGGTAGTTTTAAGAATTAAAAAACATGACATTGGCCTTGTCAAAGTACTAAATAATAGTAATAGTGGTAATAATGATAATGATAATAGTAATAATAATAAATCTTTCTTCTTAAAAAAATAATCTGTATTTTTATGGAAATTTAAGTTAGCCATTCAGTAGGAGTGTCTTAAATTATAAAATTTCAGTTGGGAGTCCATTTCTTTTGCTGTTCAGGGTACTGATAATTGCAAAAGTAATTTACATAATCAGAGGTTACATGGTAAATTTAACTTCAGTTATGATTTAATATTCATGATATGATCTGTGTTGGTAAGACTAATGGTCAACATTTCTTTACAGCTGGAGGAAGGTGATGAAGTAGACCTTATCAAAGGAATTTCAAAGAGCAATCCAGAAATGATCAATGTTGCTCGTTTAGTTATCTTAAGGGTGGGTGAATATAATGAGGAAACAGACAAACTAACTGTAATGCTCCGCAGATATCAAAATTTGCTTATAAGAAAATATGAAGATTATAAAATTGGCGAAGAATAAACTCACGTAGGCAGCCTCACAGTTGTATAAAAGATATTAAAAATGAGTTTTACACTATTTTATTGTGATTTTTTGGCTGCATTGTGAGTTTCTTGTAAAGATAAGGATTTACTAGATTTTCTCAATAACAGCTTGACAGTTATTTATAGAAATCTTGGTCTTTGCTGCTTATACCAACACAGTATGTTATTTTGATATTTTAATTTATATGTATGTACTAGCAGCTAGTGGCATTTTATTTAAAAGATTAAGTGCCTTTTCAGTGTGAATGGTATTGCATTGTAAATATTGGTAATAAAAGATGCAGCAAAACTGTATTCCTATGTTTTCTTCCCATAATTGAAGATCAGTTTTTGCAGGCATTTTCTAAGTTTTCACCCTGGGTGGTAAGACATGAACGGAGTAACGAAAGGAAGGTACACTATTGTTGGGAGTAACCCCTGTGTATTAAAAGTATTTTACTGAATAACCTAATGTCCACAGTCAGTAATGTGCAATGTCACTCATAAGAATATAATTTAGATTCTTAATGAGGAAAATCTTGAGTTAAAAGGAGTGAGAGCAAGGAAAATAAAGAAAAAAATTGTCCTATAAATCATCCATTTTTCAAATATTATTGGGGTCTATACTCCCCTGGTATTTTACCTATAAGTATTGATTTCAGTCCCCAGAATTATGACAAAGGTAAACTTGAAAACTTTCCTGTCACATTCTGATTCCAATTCCTCTCCCCTAACCCCCAGCCCCCGACCCCCCCCAAAAAAATTATTATAAATCATCTGGATTTTCTTTTGTTAAATTACATATACTAAAGAGTGCAATTTAGAATAGAAGTCTGAATACAGGGAAAATAAATGAAACTAGTAATTGAACATGCTAACAAAAGTATGCAGATTTGAGTGACGAACCTCAGCCAAAGAAATACTGTAACTGATATTGCACAATAAAATTCAGAGAGAACAGAAAGTAAATTAAAAGAATGTTAAATTACAGAAGAATTCACATCAAATTTCATTACTGTTATAATTAAGATGCAAGCATCAATGTACAATGCATGGAAATTTATAGTATATATAACCAAATGACTTACCAAAGTCCATGTAAAAGCAATTTCAAGGTACCAGACTAGAGAAACTAATGTAAAATTGAAGCAAACATATTTGAGAGCCCAAAATCAATAAAAACAAACACTCAGACTTTTATCACATTATCCAAAAAGTTCTGGGTCTTCCAGCTCTTTGGTGCCTACAGGAGCCCATCATCAGCGCTATTCTCCAAACCATCTCCGTCACCATTACATCATCTACGTAGAGAAATTCTGTAATTTCTCATATGTTATGATTTCTAACTACCGCGCCATCTGAATCTTAATATTATTCTAAAGGCTATTTTTAAATTGATAACGTCTTTTAGATGAGGTTTCATTATCGTGCCACGATTCATTTTTGCATTGTTAAACAGATCGCAATGAAATCATATTTCCGTATGCTATTCCAGACTATGCGATTGCCAAATCTTATTCAGCTTACCCGTTGTTTGATTTATCAAAATTTTAAGTCGTTATTTAATTCCAACTCGAGAAAGGTTACACAGTACTAGATATCATTGTACTAAATGTTTGAAGATTAAACCTCATCATCATGCTAAAATACATATACTAAGACAAAAAAATCAGTGTGATATGAGGGCACTCGACAGGAGTTACGAACTTCAAGTGTGCGCTTATTCATCGTATTCCTTTGAGTAGCGGTAGTAGTAGCGGGTACTCAAATGTTCTGTTCACATTAATTAATATTATGTAGATTTTACGAATAAAAGCTGCTGTGGTTATTACATAGTGAAGTTATCCGAAGCGATTGTGAAGCTAAGATCCTTCTCTTGCATAGTTACCAGCTGATCTTATGACTTTTTTTTCCCAAGAAGAAGAACGCGCCAAGTTTAGTTTTGGAGTTGTGTTTAAACTGACGTTCAAAGTGACACTTGAAGTGACCTGATCTTAAGTGAGAACATTTACCTGCGTGATGTCCAGACCTCACGAACATGGTAAGTTAAGAATTTCCTGGAAGTTTTTTTATAGCCTAATAAATGCCAGAACTGAGCGCTAGATTAAGGCTTAAGCTGATTGACGGAGGCCTCTATGTGATACCTAGCTCCTACCTAGCTACTACCTACTAGTAGGTACCTATAAAAAAAATAGTAGGTAGGTACCTAGCCTACTATAGGTATAGCCTAGCTACTAGTACTAGCTACCTAGGTAGTAGGTAGTAGCTACCCGTAGGTACTATTCGTAGATTAATTTTACGTCAAGTCCAAATTAATTACGTTACTACCTACTTAGCCACCAAATGACAATGGTCCAAAGACGACTAGGCTACCTACCTATTAGTAGGTATAGCTACTACCTAGGTAGCTTTTTATTCACAAATGATGGGGTAGCCTATTAGGTACCTACCTACCTAGTACCTAGTAATACTACTAGGTACCTAGGTATTACCTATTTAACTTTAGACCTTACCTATTGATAATGCTGTACTACCTAGGTACTAGATAAGATGGTAGTACCTACCTAAGTTCTCGCTGAAGGTTGAAGCTAAACACGTTGGCCAGTCAGATTGGAGTGTGAAAGGTAAAATAGTAGCTATACTAGTTTGTTTTTAATTTTAGATGTGATTTTAACAAATTTGACATTTCGGCTACTTATGGGCTAGCCTGGACCTATACCTAGCCCATACCTATCTTTCTGGTGATAGAAGTTCACTCTCGAAGTGGTTCAAAAGTCACATAAAGCTGTTGGTCCAGTTGCTGAATACTAACCACTGGTTCCATGCAATGTAAAAACACCATACAAACAAACAAACAATACTAGGTATATAGCCTACCTAGCCTAGTAGGCTATTCTTAGGAAATGCTAGGTTAACCCATTCTAGTACCAATCTCCCCTTATCTAACTGTACTGGGGGGGACCACAGTGGGAAAACCAATTTTTGGGGGTGCTGAGAAATTATGGTAATTTAGAGTTACTACATCCAACATACCAATCTAACCTTTTATAACGTAACCAATACAGGTCATTAAGCGCCTCAGTGGCGTTGTTAGTATGGCGTTTGCGTCCCACCCCGGTGGTCGCGGGTTCGATTCTCGGCCATTCCATTGAGGAGTGTGAGATGTGTATTTCTGATGATAGAATAACAACTGGTTCCATGCAACGTAAAAGCACCATACAAACAAACAAGAACAAATACAGGTCATTGCATTCTACCTGACTGGATTGGGCACGGTTATCATCTCATAGTAGACCTCCCAACCTAACCTTAAATTATAAAGTCTAATGTAGCCTATAGATGCTTGTTAGCTTAGCCTTCCTTAACATAACTTAAAATGTCATGTCACACATGATTATGGCTTCACCCTGCCTAGATTCCCTCATTTGACATGACCTATAGATGGCTTTAAATTGTGAATTGCTTACTGATTCGGTAGTCCTGAGTTCGATTCTCCGCTCTGCCTGCCAATGTGGAGTCAGAGGAATTTGTTTCTAGTGATAGAAATAAATTTCTTTATAGGCCTATAATGTAGTTCAGATCCCACAATAAGCTGTAGGTCCTGTTGCTAGGTAACCAATTGTTTCCTAGCCAGCCGTAGGAGAGCTGTTAATCAGCTCAGTGATCTGGTTAAACTGAGATATGCTTATAAATTGTAAAGAAACAATATTTGCTTACATATTTTGCTTATTTGTAGCCTTTTATTTGTTAGTATCCCAGGAAGGAATGGGGAGCCTCTGTCCTACCACCACTAACTTGCCCTAAGGCCCATGACCCTGGCTACCCTCTGTTGTTCCCAGTTGAAATCAATGTTAAATCTTTCAAGATCATAACCCATTGGTTAATTATAGTGTGGCAATACTAACATGCATGCAACTTTTGTGATTTTAATCATTAGGCTACTTCATCTATAAAATTGTTCTCTATAACACTCAAATATTTTTTATTAATTCACATTGTCCCCCATACGGGGGTAGTGCTGTGAGTGCACCTCATATGGTGCACTCTCGGCATTACTTAAGGTTCTATGCAGCATGCCTTTGGCTCCTAGTTGTAGCCCCAATTTGTTCTTTTTACTGTACCTCTGTTCATATTATCTTTCTTCCATCTGACATTCCACCTTCTCCTAACAATTGATTCATAGTACAACTGTGAGGTTTTCCTCCTGTTACACCTACCAAACTTTTACTGCCAATTTCTGTTTCAATGCTGATTGACCTCATTAGTTCCAGTGCTTGGCCTTGAGCCTAAATTCTATATTCAATTCAGTTCAGTTCACATTGTCATGGGGTTGTAGACTATTACATACTACTTTAGAAGTGAAACCATATTAAGCCATCATCAGTGAATGAACTATTCACTTCAAAATTTTAAGCTTTTTTAATTAGTTAATTTCAGGTTATCCTAAAGAAACTACATTTCACATGTGATGTGGACATTAAAAGAAGTGTACAATATGTAGTTGTAAGCCATTATGCCCTTTTATATATAGTGACTTTTATGAATTGAATGGTTTATAATTAAACTTGTAGTTAGGTATTTTAATATTTATACAGGTGGCTGGAGGACACCAAGACATCGAGATAAGCGGCTTGTCATTCAGAGCCTGGAGGCTGAGGAACCTGTGGATCAGGAGGGCAAAGTGATGCTTCCAGCTGCTGTAGTTCACCCATTCACTGAAGGGTGAGTTGCCAAGTATTCAGAATTGATGGACATTATGATAACTGCTGAAAAAAAGTTCTGGGTACTGGGTAGTAAATTAGCATTGTAACCTGTAATGTTCAGTTATCTGGGCTTCCAAATGCTTTGTGTGTTGGTGGTTCAACAGTTTTCGCTGTTCCTACTTCTTTCAAAAGGTTGGATGAAGCTTTTGAAAATCCTTGTATATATGCCAAGGGACTTTGAAATTGCCTTGAAAATAAGTGTTCAAAGTTAGAGAGAAAACTACTTTGGTCACTAGAAGTTAAAGCATGCTGCAGAAAGGAAGGACATATGAGAAATACAGAATTATATTTTATAGTTTGAGGGTTTAGAAAACACTGACACTTTAATATGGAAATAACAGAAATGAATGTTTTGAAAACAGGCTTGAGATGAATTAAACTTTTACTTTCATTGCATGGCAGGGGTATATGTAGCCATCGGATATTAGAAATAAAGTGTTCAGTAGTATTGACTGAATGAAAATTATCTTAGAAAGTCAAGGAAGCTTAGGCCCAGGTACTTCATAGATATGAGGTAGTTTAAACACAACTTTGAGTCATATTTTTAGATTTGTAGGCTGTCTGACATATCAGTTGATTAAGAGAAGAAGAAAAAACAAAACTAATTGTAGATTTTTTTTATGGTGTCATACTTATCTTATTCTATGTTTTCAGAGATAGCCCTGCTAATGCTGTGAGTTCTCATTTGCTTCATAGACATCAGCTTAACTACCAAAATATGCCTTCACCCTATCTCCTGAGTGCAGAGGTATAGTATTTTACATAGAGACTTTAAGTGTTACAACTCTTGTTTATTCGAAATTCAATCCCTCTTTATAAAGTAAAGTTTTCAGACACCAAACTTTAGACTCATTAGAAGGCATGTTTAGAATAATTTGGCGATTCAAAAGACTAAAAGCCATGTGTTTATTGGGAAGTGCAAACCATTGTTTCAAAAATACCTTTCTAATTTCAGTAGGCAGACCTCACGAGAATGTAAACTTTGTTGGTACCCTCACAAACGTTAGATGTAGCTGGTAGGTGAGAATTGTATAAAAATAATGCTAGTTCTATGAAAAGTCATTAATTCTTTAGGCTACTATGTATCATCTGCTGTACATATTTTTTTTAATCAAATATACTCTGTTGAATACTTTTGATAGAGTTATTAAATTTTTGGAAGAATGAACAATCACAGAAAGAATCTTTGAAACGTGTTTATGGTTGTATGAAATGCTACTGGGTTATAGTACGATTTATTACATAAAAGTACATCATATGAATGCTATATGAATCTCCTTGGCAATATGCCTTACAGAAAATATTCTTTTTTATCAGCTTATTGTTAAGTAGACCACCCATGAGAATGTGTATTTTATTGTATATTGTTTAGTTGTAAATTTTCTTTCCATAGGCATCTAGTACTCTTCCTCCAGTCCGCACAAAGTCACCCGCAACACCTGTTGTTGGCAGTGTTCTTCCAGCTCCAAAAAACCTTTATCATGAAAGATTTCAAAGTACCCCTAATAGTCAAGAAATTGAGTTACAAACACTACGCCTCCAGGTAAGAGGAAATACATACAAGTTGTCCTTCACTTAAATTGACCCTTTAAATAGATCTGCTAATTAACAGATATATAAGAAAAGTAAAGGAGTTTCAATTCGCAACTGCCATTAATTTATAATTGTGACAATTGCATATAAAGTATAATTATTACAATATTGTAGTTGTTACTGTACATACTAGGGAAATGTGAATCATCCATCATCATCTGTGTACAGCTATATTGTACTACATAAAAGGTCTGGTTTGTATGCTTAGGGATAATACGAATGACATTTAAAATTTCTATTTTTGTACATGAACTTCCCTGACAGATATATACTTAGCTATAGTCTCCGACGTTCCCGACAGAATTTCAAATCTCGCGGCACACGCGACAGGTAGGTCAGGTGGTCTACCTTACCCGCCGCTGGGTGGCGGATGTACGAACCACTCCCGTAAGCTTGTCAGATTTTTCTCTGTCGCGGGAACGATAACAACTGTTGTCGGTTCCTCTCGATAGTTTTTCGATTCTCGCTTGCCTGGAGTTAATTTGGACTTCTTTTGGTGACGTATTCGCTTTGTTTGGCTTGGCATACGCTGATTGTGGACCGGTTTGATTTTGAGTTTGATTTTCTTTAACGATGTCTGACCTAGATTCGGTAGTTAAAACTTCGGTTTTGTTTAGGGTTTGCGTGAATGAAGGATGTAAGGTGAGGTTGCCGAAAGCTTCGGTAGACCCCCACACGGTTTTGTTATGAAATGGCAGGGGGAATGAATGTTCTTTTGCTAAACCCTTATGTAGTGAATGTAAGGGATTGAATGAAGAAGAATATAAGGCTCTCTCTTCTTATGTTAGGAAGTTGGAACGTGATAGAGTGCGTAAGGCTTCCTCTAGAAGTTCTAGTAGATCTAGAATGAGTGAGTTGGATGTGGATCCTAATACTAACGTAGAATTAGAACCTTCTTCCCAAGTTGCAGCCCCTGCTCCCCGCACCGAAGCCGAAGATTCGCCTTCGGAGGCGGCAGCTCTGAGAGCCACGATTCGTTCTATGGATCAGAAGATTCGTCAGTTGGAAGGTAAGGAGAGTGTTAGTGATCAGTGCAGTGTCCCCAGTGTTGTGGAGGGTGCGTCTGACCGGCTCCTTAGTGCCTCTAGGCCTAGACCTCTTCCAGACTCCCAGTTCCAGTGGAGTAGGAAAGTCGAAAGCCGCAAGAGGGCTAGGGAGAACCCCCACCGGTGCAGGCGTCCCCTCGGCAGATCCTGAAGTACGCTCCCAGGCTGCCTCGGATCGCTACAAGAAGGAGCTACTACGCCAATGCTTCTCCTCTTCGTCGTCTCCCTCTCCGAAGAGAGGTTGGAACTCCCCGGATGCGTCGCGCCCGTTGAAGAGGGCTTGGAAGGCTCCCTGCAGTCCTTTGGCTTCTAGTCCGGAGGTTTCCCGGAAGAATCGTCGGTGGAGGCGAGAAACCCAAGAAATCCTGTGATCGTTCTTCTTCTCGCGCTCGCGCCTGCTTCCGAGGAAGAACAACAAGATTCGCCTATGAGAGTACTCGCGGGACTTCAAGCTCAGATCACGGCGCTAGCAGACTCTCTAGCAGTTAGATCACGTAGGAAGAAGGACGTTTCTCTTCCGATCAAGAGATCTAGGCGCCGCTCTTCAGAGGATCGTTCTCATCGTTTTTAGAGGCGTTTCTCCTTCATATGGGGAGGTTTCGTATGAAGGTAGGGGCTCGCGTGAGCGCCCTCGCTCGCCTGGCTCTCTTTCGACTTTCTATTCAAGGCGCCAACATCGGTAGGACGCCTCTATGGAGAAAGAAGTTTTTTCTCAGATTGGATTCCCGCTTCCGCCGGTAAGCGCACTGCACCTGCTCATCACGCTATTTCTTCAACTCCCTCGCGTGAGACTTCTCCTCAGCAGCCTCAAGATTCTAGAAGGCGCCCTTATGCAAGTAGGCGTTCTTCGTCCAGATGTCACTCTCCTCGAGTGTCGGATCGTGACTTCTCTCCTGACAGGCATCAAGAGTCTGGTAGGAGTCGTGTGCATGATAGACGGCCTGCTGTTAGCCGCTCCCGCAAGGTAGGCGCCAAGAGCCTACTGCACATCGATCTCCTAGTAGGCGCTCGTCTCTTTTAAGGCGTCATACTCCTGATTATTCTCCTCGGGGCAGACAACAAGAGTCGTTTCAAGCGCCCTTCTCCGTGTAGGCGCTCTCCAGCTTCTAGCGCACTTCTCCTGACCGTTTGTCTCTTGGTAGACAACAGGAATCTCGGAAGCGCCCTTCTCCAAGTAGGCGCTCGTTAGCTTTGAAGCGCCTCTCCTGAATGTTACCCTCTTGTTAGACGTCAAGAGTCTCGCAAGCAGCCTTCTCCTAGTAGGCGCATTTTCGCCTTCCAGTCGAACTTCCGTTGATCGTACGCAACTGGACAGGTATGGAGAGCCGCGCAAGCGCTCTGTTCTCGATAGGCGCTCTTCTCCTGGCAGCCGCTCGCCTCGGGATAGGCGCAAAGAGTATAGTAGGCGCTCGCCTCCTCGTAAGCACCCTGTGGATATTTCCGAGGATTCTCGGAGTAGGAGCCCTACCTCTCCTTCGGCTGAGATTCTGTCTACCTCGAAGAGGGAGTCTCATCGTAGACATCCCAGATCTTCTCTTCATTCTCCAGTGGATGTGAACTCTTCTAAGAGAGGGCGTTCTCCAACCTCTCGCTCAACTCCTACTAGGATCCCTTCGTCACCTAAGGATCTTCCGCGCTCGCCTCGACAAGACGTCCTAGAAGGTTCGGATGAGGAACCGAACACTTCTGCTGCTGTGTCTTCTTACAAGAAGCTTACAGAGCTACTTTTGCAAGTTTTTGGGGATTCCCTTTCTCCTACGGCTCTCCTCCTCTCCACTCACTTTTTTTTCAAACGGCGAAGACAGCGAAGAGTTCTTCTTGTGTGAGGGATGAAGCCAACTCTTTCTATGAAGAAGGCACTGAGGAGTTTTGGTTCCTGGATGGCTTCCAAAGAAGAAGCGGGGAAAACGATGTTCGCTTTTCCTCCTTCGAAGTTATCCAAGGACGCGCTGGTTTCTGGTATGAAACAGGAGAGTCCTTAGGATTGGGTCTACCGTCTTCGGCTGATTCGGATTTTTCGGCGCTGGTAGATTCGACAAGGAGAACTGCCCTTAACTCTGCTAAGACGACTTGGGCAATGAATGAATTGGATCACATGCTCAAAGGCATGTTTAGAGTGCTAGAAGTATTTAACTTCCTTGATTGGTCGTTGGGAGTCCTAGCCAAGAAAATTGAAGTGCCAGAGTCAATTTCGCCAGAAGATCTTATGTGTGTTTTGTCTTGTATGGACAAGTCGGTAAGAGACGGAGCGAGTGAAATCGCCTCCCTGTATGGGGCCGGGATCGTGAAGAAGAGGTCGGTTTATTGTTCCTTCTTAACGAAGTCTGTCTCCCATGCCCAGAGGTCTTCTTTGCTGTTTGCTCCTCGTCTGCTCAGTTGTTCCCTAAACATCGAGTGCAGGACATTTCAAGATCACTGTCGGCCAAAGCCACCCAGGACCTTTTGGCACAGTCGGCAAGAAAACCTCGCCCTTCCTTCCCTACCAAGGCTAAGAAGGAAAAAGCAAGTGTTCGAGAACCCTTTCGAGGGGCGTCTTTCATCAAGAACCTCTACGTTTAGAGGTCGTAGACCTTCAAGAAGGGGTAAGACTTTCGCCAAGTCTGTTAAAGCCCCCAAATAACTTGCAAGTCCTTCAAACAACGGTGGGCGCCAGACTCTTAGAGTTTGCAGAAGTCTGGGCCCAAAAAAGGGGCGGATCCTTGGACCCTTTCTATTTTGAGGAGAGGTTACCTCATCCCTTTCGTCGAAAGACCTCCCTTGACGACCATCCCAAGGGAACTGACGGCCAGGTACAGAGACCCCATCATGAATCAAGCTCTCCATCTAGCAGTAGATCAGATGCTGGAGAAGGAGGCTATCGAACTAGTGACAGACCATCATTCATCGGGCTTCTACAACCGCCTTTTCCTAGTTCCGAAGTCCTCAGGGGGATGGAGACCGGTGTTTGGATGTAAGCGCCCTGAACTTCTTCGTAGAAAAGAAGAAGTTCACGATGGAAACGCCTTCATCAGTGCTGGCAGCACTTCGTCCAGGGGACTGGATGGTTTCCTTGGATTTACAGGACGCTTACTTCCACGTACCGATCCATCCTTCCTCGAGGAAGTTTCTCAGATTCATGATGGGGGGGAAAATTTTTCAGTTCAGGGCTCTGTGTTTCGGCCTCTCGACGGCCCCTCAAGTGTTCACGGGGATTTTGAGGAATGTGGCTCAATGGCTTCATTTGAAAGGGGTGAGGATATCCATGTACCTCGACGATTGGCTAATAAGGGCCAATTCAGAAGATCGTTGTTTGAAGGACTTACAAGTAACTTTAGAATTGACGAAGGCTTTGGGACTTCTCGTCAATTTCAAGAAGTCGTCACTAATTCCCGAGCAAGAGTGTGTGTATCTCGGGATAACAGATGAACTCTCTGAGTTTTCGGGCTTTTCCCTCGCAGGAAAGGATAGCCCGAGGATTCGAGAGAGTAACAACCTTCTTAGGGAAAGAAGTATGCACAGTGAGGGAGTGGATGAGTCTGCTGGGGACGCTCTCCTCGCTGGAGCAATTCGTTTCCCTAGGAAGGTTGCACCTGAGACCGCTCCAATTCTTTCTTCATCGGAATTGGAGTCGTCGTTCTCAGGATTTGACGTTCTCCCTGTCGTTATCCCAGGACATCAAGAAACATCTCTTATGGTGGACAGATCCCAACCTCTTTGTGAAGGGACTGTCTCTTCAATCACAGACCCCCAACCTGGTGTTGTTCTCCGACGCGTCGGACACGGGGTGGGGTGCAACTCTGGGAACCAGCGAAGTGTCAGGTACCTGGGTGGGGGACCAGGTAGCCTGGCACATCAACAGAAAGGAGTTGATGGCTGTGTGGTTGGCTCTGAAGGCCTTCGAGCCCAAAGTAGCCAGAAGAATCGGTAGTGCAGGTCAACGCGGACAACACTACAGCTCTGGCATATATCAGGAAACAGGGGGGACGCATTCCTTCTCCCTGTACGAGACAGCAAGAGACCTTCTTCTGTGGGCAGAAGAAAGAGGAAATCAAGCTTCTCACCAGGTTCGTGCAGGGAGAAAGGAATGTAAGAGCAGATCTCCTCAGCAGGAAAGATCAGGTCCTTCCCACAAAGAGTGGGACCCTTCATCTGGATGTATGCCAGAGCCTGTGGAAGTTATGGGGCAGGCCACACATAGACCTCTTTGCCACGTCTAAGAACAAGAGGCTGGATCCTTACTGCTCTCCGATATCGGATCCAGAGGCATTAGCAATAGATGCTCTTCTTCTAGACTGGAACGGACTCGACGTCTACGCGTTTCCCCCTTCAAGATCCTGGGGCTAACCATCAAGAAGTTCGTAGAGTCCGATTCAACGAGAATGACCTTAATCGCTCCCTTTTGGCCGGCCCAAGAATGGTTCACAGAGGTACTGGAATGGTTGGTGGACCTTCCAAGATCGCTCCCGCTAAGGAGCGATCTACTCAGACAACCCCACTTCGACAGGTACCTACAAAAATCTCCTCGCTCTCAGTCTGACTGGCTTCAGACTGTCCAAAGTTTGGTCAGAGCGAAAGGCTTTTCAGCAACAGCTGCTAAAGCAATCGCAAGAGCGAGAAGACCTTCCACCTTGCGTGTATACCAGTCAAAGTGGATGTCTTCAGACGTTGGTGCAAGAGGAAGAACATTTCCTCTTCCAGTACTCTGTGACCCAAATTGCGGATTTCCTTATTTTCCTCAAAGAAGAATGTCATCTGGTTGTGTCAACTATTAAGGGATACCGCAGTATGTTGGCGGCGGTATTTCGGCATAGAAGGCTTAAAGATATCCGATGATAAGGACTTGCATGATCTTATTAGATCATTTGAAACCATTAAGCGTCCTCATGTGGTACCAAACTGGAATCTAGACGTAGTTTTACAATTCCTTGGATCGTCTAGATTCGAACCTCCTAGCTTAGCCTCTTTCAAGGATCTGACGAAGAAGGCTATCTTCCTTTTGTCCCTTGCTACAGCTAAGAGAGTGAGTGAGCTCCAAGCTATTGAGGGCAATGTAGGGTTTAAGGAAGATTCTATGGTGTGTTCGTTTCTTCCAAATTTCCTTGCAAAGAATGAAAACCCATCACGGCCTTGCCCAGGAGCTTTGAAGTTCGTAGTTTATCTTTTCTAGTAGGGGAAGAGCCTGAAAGAACTCTTTGCCCTATGAGAATTATGAAGTATTTCCTTAAGAGGAAGGAACAACTTAAGGCTAATCAAGATGTGCTTTGGTGCTCTGTAAAGGACCCCACTCGGCCCATGTCGAAGAATGCTCTTTCCTTTTTTCTGAGAAGCCTTATTACAGAGGCACATGTTGCTTGTAAGGAAGAACATTTTAAACTACTGAAAGTGAAAGCTCACGAGGTGAGAGCCATCGCAACTTCGCTTGCATTCAGAAAAAATATGTCTGTGTGGAACTTGATGGAGGCGACTTTTTGGAGATGCCAATCGGTTTTCGCAAACCACTACCTACGTGATGTAAAAATCACATATGATAAATGCTTCGCCTTGGGTCCTTTCGTATCGGCGGATTCGGTGCTGGGGCAGGGAGCTGAAACTTATCCTGTGTAATTTTTTATATGTTACCCTATATTTTATATTGTTGTTTTTTGGTTGTCTGAAAGAGGTTGCAGGAGGCACCTCTTTTTGTCGTAATATTAACCCTTTGTATTTTGGTTAGGTGGTCTGGTGGGTTTTGGCTCCTTGCAGAGGTAGTGGTAAGGATCTGTTAGGTAAGCGGACAAGGTCCCTCTAACATCATCCGACTTGGATTCTACCACAATAGGGGATCACATTATCCACAGACTGGTAGATCCGAGAGTCTTTCAGCATCAGGTCACGTCCTAGCTGTAGCTCTCCAGGCAATGCAGACTCAGAGATAGTATCTATGAAGTCTTCATCCTGAAAAGGTGAGAACCAAGGTTTTTATATCCTACAACATTAGTTGTTTCCCGTCTTACCTGTATTATTGAGCTGTCTCTTACCCTCCACCAAGGGTGCCAATCAGCTAAGTATATATCTGTCAGGGAAGTTCATGTACAAAAATGATATTGTTAAACTACAATAAAGTTTTGTACATACTTACCTGGCAGATATATACGATTAATGGCCCACCCAGCCTCCCCTCAGGAGACAGGTGGAAGAGAAAAATCTGACAAGCTTACGGGAGTGGTTCGTACATCCGCCACCCAGCGGCGGGTAAGGTAGACCACCTGACCTACCTGTCGCGTGTGCCGCGAGATTTGAAATTCTGTCGGGAACGTCGGAGACTATAGCTAAGTATATATCTGCCAGGTAAGTATGTACAAAACTTTATTGTAGTTTAACAATATCATTTTTTCCAGGAAACCAGGACTGATTTTTATTATCATTTTCAGCAGTTAGTAGGATTTTTTCATTATCTCAAACACTATTTCTATATATTTAGAGGGATGACAAGCACCTCTTTAGTTTTAATCTTTTTTTTCAGGTACAAGAAATTCAGAATAAGTTGAATGGGGGCATTTTGTCAGATCCAGAATATCAACAGCTGCTAAGTGAGAAACAGTCTTTGGAACAAACTCTTGGGTATGTAATATCTTGGATTTGAAAGGTTTATTTATCATGTATGAACACAGCATTTGATCTTTAGGGCTCCATTTAAAACTTACTTCCAGTGTAGTCTTATTTAATTCAGCCAAATTGGATATGGTTGTTATTAAGTACTACTGTAGTGTAGTGTAGTGTGAATAGAAGCAGCTTCATGATAATATTGTATTTGGTTATTCCTGTGAATATACAAAGAAATAAATAAATATGGATATTTGCCATGTAAGATGAAATAATTTCATACAGTTCTCATGATTATGTAATATTGCAGAGCCACAGAACATGAACTGCAAGAATTGAAAGTTGTTTTTGCCAATTTGGAAGAAAATGCTACCCAAACAGAAAAGAAACTTAATCTAAAGGTAATATATAAATCTCATCTACAGTCAAGTATTCACCTTGATAACTTAAGTTACTGTTTAGGCTAATGAATAAGAATGCAGAGAGAATCATGAAAATGGTTGTTACTAGTACGTATTTAAAAAAAAAAATGAAGAATCCTTAATACTCTTGAAGTCCTTGTACTAAACAATTTTATAATTCAGCTTAAAGAAACCAAGGAAAAGCACCAGATCCTGATAGAGAAATATAATAAAGCATCAGAAGAACTTAGATCAGTTAAAGACTACCTGCAGACCATTCCTACTCAAGCAGAGCATATGCAGTTACAGAAACAACTCTCCAAGAAGTCTTTTGAAATTGCTCAACTTAATGAGAAGGTTAATACTATGGCAAGTAAGTTAACATATACTTCAGTTAGTTTATTATGTAAAGAAGTTTAGATTTAACAATCTTTACCTCTCATACATTTATGTGAATTGCATATTTTAAATAAACTGTGTTAAAGGTCATCAAAACACCTGTATTCCAGCACCTGTGGGACTACTATGCATGCACCATTTGCCAAGTTGTTCTCACTGTCTTCATTCCATTAATCATTCAAGCATTCTTCATTTTCATTTATTCAGTGTTACCTTAATTTTTTTTGTTATGCATTTTACTTTGATGTATAGGTATTCTCAGTTTCTGTCAGAGCACATATGGGAGAATACTTTATAGCTCCTTCCCCACTAGGATACTGGGACTTCCCCTCATAATTTCCAATTTGTCCATCTTGCCTTTGGTGCTGGGTGTCCTGTAAAGATTTGTGAATCAACTTAGTCCAGTCAAGCCTTGGTACTTTGTGCATACAATACTGTACTTGTTTTTGACTTATGACACACAGCATGCCTCTGTGTAAGTATCAGGGTCTGCCCTGGTGTCCTTGTAGTTTCTCATGTCTCCACAGGAAAAGGACCGTCATCTATTGTGTTAATCTTGTTATGGACATTAGCGTTCCCCTCTACTTACAAAGATATGCCATAAAAGGTTGTTAGATAAGTGATTTCTCCTGCCCAGAGTTCTTTTAACCCTTTGTATCCCAAAGTTATCTTTGGACACTTCCATTACTGGTTGTGTATCCATGTTACCATTTCCAGTGCCCACTGTCAAGGACCAAATTCCTTCAGATGACACCTCCTCTCATGCCATTCACCCTCTTTCAAAATCATGGAGTTATCATTGTGCAGAGAAGAGGAAAATATAGATAGGCTCTCTTCCTCATATTGCTGCCCTGAACTGCCTCTGAAAGCTCAACTGTTGCCAGGAATTATTTTTGCATACCCAGCATATGCAATAATTAGCCAATGCACATTTGACTCCAAGACAGATTATTCCATCCATGCCTTCTTACTCTGCTTCCCCTTTATGGCTGGCAGATGGGTTAAGCTGGTCTGATGTTTGTGTGAGTAGTTATCTCACCTCAATACTGTATTTACTGAGGGAGCTTTATCTGCATGTGTTTTAAAGGATGGGAATTAATTTTTATGTTATGATATGGTTAAAAAGGTATTTATCGTACATTATGCCAAATAAATGGAAAAAATTCCATTCATAAAAAATCACAGAAAATGAGTACAGTAGACTTAAGTAAGCTTTCTTGATAACGCTTAGACTACCCTAATTTTCACATGGCAACTTGGTTTTTGGAATGACAGCATGTACACAAGGCATGTTTCTGAAAAATGGTCAGAGCATTTTTAAGCTACTGTACAAAGTTATTAGTAAAAACTTGTTTCCAGGTTCCAAGTAGCCATCATCCTTTATAACAGAGTATGTTTATAATAGTTTAGTTTATGAAGATGGGAAATGTTCATATGTGGGGTATATTTTTTAAATACTAATTAATTTTTTGGCAGGACAGATAGCACAGCAAAAAGAGAGAGAAAGTAAGCTGAGTCACAGTGTGGATGTGCTAAGTCAAGAGAAGGATGATTTGTTGCTGAAACTCAGATTGAGTGAAAGCATCCTTTCGGTATGTATTTATATACATGTACAAGCATCATAAAGTAGCCTATTTAGTCAGTTCTTTTTTATGAGAAAAAATGTAAGAATACCTGTGTAATTTATCTATTTTGATGATGTTTATGCCTTT
The DNA here is from genome assembly GCF_015104395.2 of Macrobrachium nipponense. Lineage (NCBI taxonomy): Eukaryota > Metazoa > Arthropoda > Malacostraca > Decapoda > Palaemonidae > Macrobrachium > Macrobrachium nipponense. The sequence continues at coordinate 47,936,510 of NC_087217.1, read as the reverse complement.
CTCCACTGTGAACATGCAATGGCTTAGGATGTTAACCAATGCAAAATGACTTTTATTTACAAGTACCCTATTACTTTATTTTCAAGTAGATTTCTTTGAATTATCTTGTAATTTTTGCATGTGTATTTATAACTGTGAAATTTTACCTCATAGGACATTGAGAATCAAAGAATTTTAGCAGAGGAGAGAGGAGAAGATACAAAGGAAAATTTGTTGTGGCGTCTAAATCAGTATGAAAGAGAGTTGGAGAGTGCCAAGAAGGTAATGTGTAGTGTTGTTTATTGATAAAGTAGCATTTTTTCCAATAAAGTTGTGTTGATGAAAATTTTACTCAATTTCTTTAGCTGTATAGTGATTCTTACGTTATGAGTTCAAAGACTCCTAATCCTCATGCTGTAACCAGTTGCTATACCAAATGTGTACTTTTTCCATGGAATTAAGGCACCAGATTTTATTCTTTATGTATATAGTATACAAAATACTACGTTCTACCATGTGGTAATGAAAATTGGCTTTTTTTCCAGTTACTCAGCTATAGGAAAACTAAGATCGAATGCTTAAATAAGCAAATCTTAGAGCAAGATAGAAAATGTAGTGAAAAGATGCAGAAGGAGATGGAATGCAGTGAAAAGCAAAGGGAGGATCTTTGGGCCTTGCAAAGAGAACTTGAAGAATGCAAATTGACTGAGCAGAAGGTAAGAGTTTGTTTCGTGGAGATTCATAGGTTTTGATATACTATTTTGCTAAGATATCAGTCAACTGAGTAATTTATTTGCTTTGAATAATTGTATGGAGAAGGTTCCAACCTTAGAACGCACCTATTCATAATTCATCCACTGAGGAGTGATGCATCTGGTTTTGTGGACAAAAGGTTGAAGTAATAGATTTTATGAAAAAATTTATTACCAAACCTACGTACTTTTAACCAACACTTATTTTTATGTTTTTAACTAGACGAGATCTGCATTCAAGAATCTTGAGGAAACGCACAAGAAACTAGAGGACCAATTAAAGGTGTCACATACACAGATCAAAGGTCACCAAGAAATGTGTTCCACCATTACAGCCTTGTTTGAAAAAATAAATTGTGCTGTCCTCACTGTAAGTAATTTTTTGTTCATTCTTTGAAGTTAAGTTTCCCTATTGAAAGATACATGTACTTAAAATAATGCTGTAGAGCACAAGCTGAAATACCAATGCCATAAAATATCAATCATCTCATATTTGCTTAGCCAGTGAAGTCACAGTTTTGTAAAGATAGACAAATGTAGGTTTTTGTGTAAAAGTATGAGTGATAAAGAAGTTTGAAGAGTGACTTGGAAAAAAAACAGAGAAAAGGGAAGGAAAGCAAATGGAAAAATATTGATAAATATACCAGCATAGATGTGGTTTAGTTAGAAAGTCAGATTGAACAGTAATTTTGAAAAACAATGAACCGTTATCCATTATCAAGGTTTTCTCTGAAGTAATTAGGTAGATTTAAAGAATCACACGAGTATTCTGTATAGTATACATAACTGCTTTGTGTATATGCTTCCTAGCAGCTAACCTTGCATGTATATATTTCCTGTATAAAATTCATAATTATGTAAAAGTTTTAAATGCAACCTAATTTTTTGTGGTTGACTTTTTTTTTTTAAAGGTTTAGATAGATTATTTATTCTTAACTAGACCATTGAGCTGGTTTATCTGTCTCTCACAGAGTTGGCTCAAATGATTTGTCTTTTATTAATTAATAAAGGTTAGAATTTATTTGAACTCATTTTTTTATAATTGGGTTAACTGGAAGTGATGGAGTGTCTGCTGAAGTTTCTTTAATGTCTTTCCAAAACTTGACATGCAATGTTGATAATATATTGGACACACTGAGCTGTTGAAAACTGTCAAGAGAGAACCTATAGCCAACAGTCTCAATGTGCAATTCCATGTTGGGTCAAAGCAGTGGCATCCTCTGTACCAGGATTTTGCCAAGGAATCTTCTATGAATGCCTAATTCATATACTAGTACTAAGTTAAATCTACATGCATTTGTTGGAGCAATACTTAACAGACACTTAATCCAGGAAAGTTCTATTAATTGATTTTAATTATTAGGGTTTGGCATTCTGAGTGGAATTTGCACTGTTGGTCTAGCAGGTTTGTGCTTAAAACTGTAAGAATAGACAGAATGGCCATATGAAGCCCAGATATACCGTGTGGAAAAAAAGCCTATAAAAGATTAAAAAATGTAAGAGAAGTATGTATATTCATTACAATTTTGGAGAATTACTGATAAAAGTGCTATACAGGAAAGGAATTTTACAGCTTGTTGGTAATGAAAAATAAAGGCATCAGATAAATTTTTGTACTATTGGTCTTTGTTTAATAATAAAATGAGCTGACTAGGCTAATATTAATGAGTTATAACAGGTGGATAGGAACAGAATTAGCTTGGTTAAACAGTGATTGCAGGAGAGGGATAGCAAGGCCCAGGGAAACCAGATTACTCAGTATGTTTGATTTCCAAGCATGCCTATGATAGGCTGGTGTTAAGTTTGTGTAACTGTTTAATTTTTTTTTTATATAGATTAATTTTGTTTTTTGTATTATTACTAATTGTACTGTTCTTCGTATATTATCTTATTTGGGCTTCCTTCTCAACAGTTTAAAGATCTTGTGGAGATATCTTCACAAATAAGTCAAGGAATACCCCCAGATCTCTCCTTACTTTTAGGTTTTCCAGGTGAGTTTTAATGAATTCATTATTCTCTCTTAAGAGTAAGATTTTTTTATGTACTCCTTGGCTTAGCTATGTAACATATTTGAAAACTTGTAAGGAATTTGTGGCGAAAATTTAGGAAGACAAACTTTAACAAACCTTACGTGCCAGGATTTAGGTATGTAGAAGGATGTTAGCCATGAAAGTGATCTCCAAGTTGTGTCATGGAAAGATGTCTGGTGTAGGTACAGTATTTTCTATTTAAGACTGCAATTGATGTATGTAAATAAAAAATTGCTTATTAACCAAGTTCTCAATAATTTTACTTAGGGAAAAAATATATTTATACCATGCCTTGACATCTTACGGTCTCAAAATCCAGACGATTCCCTTCATTCAGCCAAGTATCTCAAGATAATAGTTTCACATTTAATAACTTTTTTATTTACATTTCCCATTTGTTTTAACTGCACCTTGTATAAAATTCTGTACCTTGCCATAAGGAATGTATTAGAAAAATTTTTTTACCTTTCATATTTCAAATGGAATGTTTTGCTCTTTTCATGTTTCCTTAGACTCTGTGGAGAGGTTAGAAAATCACATTTTAACCACAGACGACTTGAAGTGCCGACTGACTGAAGTGAATGAACTCATCCACCAACTGGAAAGTATTCGAGCAACTCTCCAAGATAAATATGCAGGTCACATAGCTGTGAATGCTTGTCCTCAAATGTAATATTAGGTTTATAGTGAGTTTTGGTTAATGCAGATACCAAATGTCACAAGTTAGCTTTAACTTTTGCTAGTATTGTCTATTTTTTCAGAATAACATACATATTTGTTCTTTGGGAAAGGTAGTCTTGACACTAATTTTGTATTTTGAGTTGATAACCTTGTCTATTATGTTTTTCAATGTAAATGTACATAAAAAAAAAAAAAAAAATGGAACTAATCAGTGATGAACCTACCCTAAGGATGTATTATGTTCAGTTGATACCAACACGAATTTTTCAAGTTTTCTCACAAAATTTGTCAATGTAAATTGTTAAAGTTTTCACACAAAATTTGTCTTTATGTAATATTTTATTGTCATATTTTCCCAGATGTATATATTCTCGTTGTCTATTTTTTCCCCCCAAAAAAAAATCCCATCACTTTTCTCTATCCTTATCTTACTACAAGTATCACCTTTCTCCTTACCCTACTCTAATTCTCCATAACTGCTTCTTTTACTCCAGCTGTGCCTGCCTGATCTATCATGCTCAACCCATTTCAATTATTGAATTTTTCTTTTTCCCCGGACTGATTTGCATTTCATCTCTGCAATTCACTTATCCATAATATAGAGTATTCATACCCAAGCCACGAAACGAATCTTACAATGGTAACACCTTTTCAAAGTCTCCACTTCCCTTCTGTTTCTGTAATGTACAGTAGCACAGGCAGTACATCCCCTCCGTATGTTTTACACGGTATCTTAGTTTTCATTGCATTGCTTTGTATTTCTGCTAGTTTTTACGTGATGCCAATTGCATAGCAAGATTAAAAAAAAAAATTAAAAACAGCCTTTATCAATTCTGTAATATTGTGATATATTTATAAAATACAAAAATATATTTATTAAACAGCATATTACATTGACTTATTTATTCAAATGAATTTGTCACCAATACACAGTGATCTTGGCCAAAATTCCAATTTGTGCAGTCCAAAGATGTCAGGAATAACTGAACTTGTTTATTTCTTCAACGTCCCCCTTAGGGGTCCTCAAAGAGAATATGACCAAGGCCTTATGAGTGAGAAGAACTGTGTTAAGGGATATAGTCAGTCATATTCCAAACTCCAATCAATTCAACATCCTACTGGGAATTTTCTAAGTACTTTTGCCTGATCTTTCAGGGACCAACTAAAATTAATGGGTAGTAGGCGGCAGCACAGCCAATAAATTGGGTAATAGGGAGGGAGGCGGATGGTTGAGGTAGACTTAATCCCTTGGGCATAACCCCATGTAGCAATGTCAGTGTAGTATAAAACTTAACCCGCTCAAAAACATCCTACATGTTCAAAGACAGTCTTGGAGCCTATTATATTTAATATATGGTTTGTTCCTTGGTGAATAAGAATACTTGACAATTTACAAACAGTGGGGCTCCTTCCAGGGGACAGGCCATTAGATTGAAGCATATTATTGTACTCAATATTTTTTTCCTTGGTTAATAGGAATACTTTATATTTAGCATAGGTGGGCTTACTTCCAAGCAACATGCCATTATATTGGAAAATTACAATTTTTGAATCAAATTGTATTTTTCATAGCTAACAAACCTGAGGTTTGAACAATAGAATAATCATCTGGCGCTGGCTGCAAAGCCGGTAAAAACAATGAAAGATTGTAACACAAGGAATCTGTGGCATCTGCCAACTCATGCATATACACAGTGGATGCTTGGTCATCAACCAAAATTGTACCCCAGGCAGGACTTCTTAAATAGTTTCCAGTCTTCAGGTACCATTGTAAGATTACTCTGTTCAAACGAATTTATAAACCATATAAATCTCCCTTTATAAACCAATCACAACCAGGATATAACAGAGTGCATTAAGGGGGGTATTAAAAATGTCCCACTCATTTTCCAAATTTAATCACATTAAAGTTAAACCAGCATAAAAACTTCCACTTTAGCTTGTCACCTAAGTTTACTAATGAATTGTATTAAAAAAAGTATATAATGATTATATAGTCTTATGCTGAATTCAATTTACTTTTGAAATGTCTAAATAAAGAAGAAACTTATGAAACCAATGTTTCATGTATAAATTTGCTAGTAAATCTCGGAGCCTTGGATGTTTCTATCCCATCCTTTACTCCTTAATGCAGGATGTAACATCAATGAACACATCTAAATTACACTTGTTTTC